>NW_027531282.1:370209-552699 GCF_008692635.1 Crocuta crocuta | reverse complement strand
TGCTTTTCTTTCCAAAAGTGTTACTTTAAATATATATATTATATATATATATTATTTATATTTATATTATATATATTATATACATATATATATATAACCAAATAAAAATAGCTCTTTATCAAAGGCTATCTAAAGGCATATCTTGACTTTTTTTAATATCGATAAAAATATTTATATTTACATGAACACAAGCTAATAGATTTGGAATTGTGTTAATTGTTAAAACTCACTTCGGGTAACCAAATGTATCTTCTAATGGAATAAGATTAGAAGCTTCTGGCTTTTATCTTGGATGGAAAAGCTGGAAAAACTGTCACATCTAATCTAACAACAAGAGCAAGTCAAATAATATACTAAGTCATGAACCCAGAAAGCAGGAGTCACAGAATAACCAACATGACTAGAATCGAAAGAAAGAATACAGTTTCAAAGGAAATATGGGATATTTAGCAGTAACTACACTGTGGCACAGGAGAAAGACAAAGATCTCCATACTTTGTATGGAGTAGATGGGAAGAATTCAGCAATTCTTTTATTGAATTACTAAATTGAATTACTAAAAGCCAAGTATAACATATCATGACGGTATAGAATCTCGAAATGTAGACACAAAGGGAGTTTACTCTCATTCATGGGCTCTTTTCCATAGGACACACTGGTCTGGATCATCACAAAGACTTGAGACAAGGCAGTATACAAGACCATGCTCTTCTTGATGATGCAGAGTTGGATGAGTGGAGGATCACTGTTATCCTACTTAATATCTACTCCACTAAAGAACAAAATATTAAGTTACTAACATAGGGAAGAACAGCACATGCTCTTGCCTACGAACACATGTGAAAATTCATTGTATCTAAAAGAAAGATAGGGGCACCTGGGTGGCTCAGTTGGTTAAGAGTCTGACTCTTGATTTTGACTTAGGTCATGATCTCACAGTTCATGAGTTCTAGCCCTGCATGGGGCTGTGCTGATAGCATGGAACCTGCCTGAGATTCTGTCTCCCTCTCTGTGTACTCCTCCTATGCTCTCTCGCTGTTTCTCAAAAAGAATTAAATCAACATTAAAAAAACAAAGTTGCAAAAATTTAAAAAAAGAGAGAAAAGAAAAGGACCCTTTACGTCTGGAGGAGGGACAGGAAACTCTCCTGAGCCCAGACTACAGGAGATGTCTTGCTGAAGTCCTGCGTATTGACTTGAGACTAAGCACAAAAAAAAAAAAAAGTTACATTGTATCCATTGTTTATATATCAAAGGGATCTAGAAATACTCAGTGTCTGATGAATTTCCTTTTCCAACTTCAGGCCATTGAAGAATTATAGAGGTAGGCTGTGCCTTTTTTTCCTTCTGCTGATTTCTTTATTCTACTAGTTATCCACTGGTTGAAAAGTCTAGATATCAACAATATGTACTAAGCTCATTCCCACTGAAATTAGAGAGAAAACTAAAAATACAATTAATTGTAAGCCTAGGTATTAGGAAAGTGACTGAGGGGGTACCTGGGTGGCTGAGTCAGTTAAGCATCTGACTTCAGCTCAGGTAATGATTTCACGATTCCTGAGTTTGAGCCCCCATCAGGCTCTGTGCTGATAGCTCAGAGCCTGGATGCTGACTCATATTCTGTCTCCCTCTCCTTTGCCCCTCCCTGCTCACCCTCCATTTCTCTATCTCTCTCTCAAAAATAAATAAACATTTAAAAAATTTAGAAAAGTGACTTAGAGCTCTAAGTAAGTATACAGGCCCATTCATGTTCTCTGTGGCATTTGCCATGCATATCTTTTCTTAAAATGTATCATTGTTTTGGAATAAATTAATTCCAAGGAGTGAGATTTTAAGAATATTATTTCTTCTATGAGTTTTAACAATATATAAATGTACTAACTTCATAGCAAACTCACTAGGATTTAGTGCTCAAAAGAGTCAAATATTTTTAAAATCTATTAATATAACTTTGAAGAGTTCTTGTGAACAATAATCTAGCATACTCATTTAAAATTAAGTTTCGTGGTGTTTTAAAAGGGGAAATGCCAAAACAAATTTACAGTAAACCAGTAACACAAGACTAAACTACTCTTGGGGCGCCTGGGTGGCTTAGTCGGTTAAGCGTCCGACTTTCGCTTAGGTCATGATCTCACGGTTCGTGGGTTCGAGCCCCGCATCGGGCTCTGTGCTGACTGCCAGCTCGGAGCCAGGAGCCTATTTCAGAGTCTGTATCTCCCTCTCTCTCTGACCCTCCCCTGCTCACGCTGTCTCTCTCTCTCTCTCTCCTAGAAATAAATAAAAATATTAAAAAAAAAAAGACTAAACTACTCTTTCACTACTCATCACTTTCTTCATTTTTTTCTCTTCCTTGCCTATAAATATTAGATTCTATGATGTAGCACTCCCTTACAAGCATATTAATAATTTTGACACTCTCTAATAAATCATATCAAGTTGGCAAAGCCCTAACTTCGGTTAAGCCCACAAATCTACTTTCCAGAAGTTATATATTACCTGAAAACATCTTAAAGCAGCATTAATTGCACTCTTTAAACTTACTACCGTTAGTATCATATTGGCGTTAAACACTAATAAATTATAGCATCACATTTCCTTAATAGATTTCTTTTAACATTTTCCATTCCCTAAACCACTTCCCAATAGAATCTCAGTTCTGTTTTCTGATGATAGAGTCACCTCTGATGATGGACAAATCCAGATGATATTGGAGGATCATTCCTTTCCCCTTTTGACAGCTCAACAGGGAGTTTTATCAGCTGAACAGCAAAGAAGACCTTCAGCTGATGTCAGCATTCTTGCCGACCAGGTTTTGCCAAAGTCTGGTATGCAAAACATGGACCTACTTCCCATTGTTCTTCATGTTGCCTTGAACTCTTTCTTGTTGCTTAGAGAAAATGTAGGTTTTTTGTAGCCCAGCTTAGGCTAACCAATAAGTATATAATACTGTGTGAGACAGGCTTGCTCACACGGTCATTGGTCCATCTGCATCCCATACAGGCTCCTCTCTGCTGCAACCTTGGCCTTGCTAGGTATGGGACCTCTTTGCCCAGGCTGTGCTGTGGATTAATGAGATTTCTGGGGGTTGAGTGCACTCTAACACTATAAATGTTAGATTATAACTGCTCTTTAAGGCAACATGTTTACGATGTTCTTGAATGACACTGAGACATGACTGAGAAAATATAAACAATCTTTGGGAAACTCATTTATCTTTTCTCCACTAAATCTACCAGAAGAGGCAGTTTAGCCTAGCGCTTAATAAAGTCTTTTCTGGAGTCCACCTGATGGAATTTGAATCCCAGCCCCCAGTCATTAGTTGTGTGACCTTGAGCAATTTGTTTTCCTTTTCTGTGCCTCTGTGGTTTTTTTTTTTTTTTTTTTTCTGAATAGGAATAATACAGCTTTGTAGGATTGTAGTGAGAATTCAGTTAATATATGTATACTGCTTAAAATAGGCTCTGACATATAATAAATTAGTATTAGTGTTTGTTCAGCAAATGATGCCTATCTGTAACTAAAATGACATTCCCTGCATTTCCTCCTATTACAATGGAGGATGGAAGAAGTGTCTTAACGGCCAGCTCCATCTGTTTATTCTGGATCAGGTCCTATTTAGTTTATAAGCATTTCATTCTTGCATGCATCCTCTTTCTGCTATCAAGTTTTTCTAACTCTTTTGGATCATTCTGACTAGCATGAAAATAATCTTTATTATCCCTCAAATTAATAAGTATGTTTCCTTACCCTTTATCTTCTCCCATCTACCAACTCACTTATCTTCCCTCCTTGACAACAAATTCATAGAAAGAGATTTGTTGTGGCAGATTATATATTCTTAAAATGTCCCTAACAACATTTCTAGCTCCACTCCAAAATGTTCCTGGTACCACCAAAGAGATGGCTTGTCTCCCCTCTTTGAACTTAGGGGGATTTTGTTACTACCTCTATAAATGGAATGCAAGAAATGATGTTACTCTGGGCATAGGTAATAAAAGATAATATGCTTTCACCTGACTCTCTTGAAATAGTTACTTCTGTGATCCAGTTATCCTGCAATGAAGAAGCCCCGCTATATGAAGACGTCAAGTTTAAGATCTCTGTTCATCAGCTCCAACTAATATAGGACTCCAACCAGCTTCATCCTTTAAACATGTGAATGAGTAAGCCTTCAGATAATTTCAGCCCCAAACCTTTGAATCTTCCAGTTCGAGGTCCCACATATTGTGGAGCAGAGACAATCTATCCCTGTCATGATCTGTTCAAATTACTGAGCCACAAAATCTCTGAGAACAGTAAATAATTGTTTTATGCCATTGAGTTGTGGAATAATTTGCTATGCAGCTATAATAACCGGAGCATTAGTTTACAATAATAGAGTGACTACCTCGGGGCTCAGCAATTTTCATAAGGAAATGCCAAATTGCTTGAGATAAGGAAATTACAAGCAAAATGATAAAATAAATGAAGAAATCATTCAGAAGTTCTGAAATCCATCTAACAGAATTTCAGGAAAAGATTATACAAAATGCAATTAAGAAATAAATAAATCAAAGAAGGAATCCTCTAAAGGTGAAGAAAGACTCTTAATTTTACTTGCACATACAAGTTTGTCCATTGTTATCCTCCTAAATTAGCCAACTTATACAATCAGAAAATTTATTAGTGGCAATCCTCTTCTTCCTACTTTTTGTTTAAAAGGTTATTTTAAACTTTTTCAATAATCAGGGTATATTAAGCATATACTATAAAACAAGCATAATGATATTTCAAAGTGTTTATGTTAGAGTTCTATATAAAATGTATTTTTCTTGTAACATTGTCTTTTTAGATTGTTATCCGATTACTATGAACCTAAAGGAAACAATAAAACTAAACAACATTTCCTATAGGACTCATGACATTTGTATATTATTATTGATATTGATAAGAAAATTAATTTTAGCTTTCAAAAAGCAGGACATTGTCTATTCATAATTTGAAAACACACTGTAATGCAATTTTTAAAAGATTGTGTATCTTAAAGCAAATGATGATGAACTGATATAATTTTCTATTTTCTTTAAATAATACCTTTATAACAAAAATTCACTTAACTTTTTGGATGGAATGCTAGAAATTATATACTTTTCTGCTAGTTACAGATATGTGCTTAGTCATTACTTTTATCTACATACTATTTTACAAATAAATTAAAATAGATACATCTTCCTACCTTGAAATATGAACCATTTCAAAATTTGGTATCATCCTAATTTTTGTCATTATCAAGAGCACCACCTACATACTGGTGTTTTTAATATTCTTATTTGTACACAGCTACATTTGTTTCTCCAGTTTCTTTTTGTTAACTACAGAACAATTCCTTGACTTGTTCATGTAGGGACTTTCAATTCACCAACCTTCATCACATTATTTTTTTTTCCACCCATCACACCCTTTGTTCTCTCTCATATATTCATGTTTCATGAATATTGTCACTTTATCACTTTCTTGCATACTTTTATCTCTCCGGACTCTTATTCTTCATTAACCACACCAGGCAAGTACCTCATACTTCTTCATTTGAACTCTGTGCCAACTTCATGTCTACACTTGAAGAACAAGCTCAGTATGGGTAGGAAAAAATCAAACACCCAAACATGATGGCTGATCTCATTTTATAAGTTAACGACATCAGGGACAACTTTGTGGCTCAGTCCGTTAAGCGTCCAACTTTGGCTCAGGTCATGATCTCTCCTCCCCCTATCGTGTTCTGTTTCCGTCTCTCTTTCTCTCTCTCAAAAAATAAATAAACATTAAAATTTTTTAAAAAATTAAAACTTAATCACAAAACTTAATCACATCTCTCAGTGGCTCTCAGAAACTTCAACAATCTTACTCCATTGCCCAAGGTAATTTATCATCAAATACTATCAGACAGCATTTTCAAAACATGTTCATCTTTACTCAAACTTCAATGCCCTCTCTCTTCTTTCCATTTTCAGTTATGATCTAACTCACTTTTTCACTGAAAACTTGGGCAGATAATAAGATTCTCATCTTCACACCAACCGATAATAACAACTGTTTGTATCTCTATTCACAGTCTTTGTCTTCTCTCATGTTACAATGAACAGTCTTCTTTCCTTTTAGAAGTCAAGTTTTCCGGGGCGCCTGGGTGGCTTAGTTGGTTAAGCGTCCGACTTTCGGTTAGGTCATGATCTCGCGGTTCGTGGGTTCGAGCCCCACGTCGAGCTCTGTGCTGACTGCCAGCTCAGAGCCTGGAGCCTGTTTCAGTCTGTGACTCCCTCTCTTTCTGACCCTCCCCTGCTCACGCTGTTTTTCTCTCTCTCCTAGAAATAAAAAAATAAATAAATAACCAAACCTGTTATTTAAAAAAAAAAAAGAAGAAGAAGAAGAAGTCAAGTTTTCCAACCATGTACTAAATTTCTCCTCTTTGCCATCCTTACTTGTGGAATTTTTATTCTGCAATCATTTCTTTTCTCCCCTGTTAGCTTTCTGTACTGGATCATAATCACATAAACAAATATAGATCTCTTTTTTTTCTTAAAAAAAGTTCCTTCTTTGGTAGATGTTAAACCCCAAGTATTGGAATGTTGCCCAGCTACTTTATAGATCATAAACTTCAAAGTAGTGGGCTATATTTACAGTTTTCATTTACTCATCTCTGTATTTATTTTGAATAGATCACCACCTCCAGAAAAATGACCCTTTCAAGATTTCCAATATTGATTATGCTTTCTATATGGAGAATTCTCATTACTCCTATAAGATGAGCAGCAGCCTCTGAGGAATCGATATATCCTTCTTCTAGGCACACTTCTTTCACTTGATTGACAGGACACCACCCTCCCCAAATGTTCTGTTTATCTGCCATGTATTTAACAACTCTTTGTATGAAATAAAGATAAGTTCAAACGGGGCGCCTGGGTGGCTTAGTCGGTTAAGCGTCCGACTTTCGCTTAGGTCATGATCTCACGGTTCGTGGGTTCGAGCTCCGCATCGGGCTCTGTGCTGACTGCCAGCTCAGAGCCTGGAGCTTGTTTCAGTCTGTGACTCCCTCTCTCTCTGACCCTCCCCTGCTCACGCTGTCTCTCTCTCTCTCTCCTAGAAATAAATAAAACATTAAAAAAAAAAAAAGATAAGTTCAAGCAAAAATATTTCCTATTAAATTAGCATTTATAATCACTGCTTTCTTCTGCATTTTAGTTTACCTCTCAAATTTTAAGCTATTTACTAGATTTCAAATAATCTAATCTTCTGTACAACACTATTCAAGAGTATATAATTTAAATTATGCTCATATATGAACACAGTTTGGTAATTGTTAAATATGAGCAAGCTTTATTCTGACTTTTTGATAAATAATAATAACAAAGTGTCAAATAGTTTGCTTTGTTATTGACATTTTTGTTGTTTCTATTATTTATTTTTGAAAGAAAATTGCATGTTTAAGAAAGAAATTTCATAAAAGAGAGTTTTTAAATCTCCAAATAAGATCTCTACTCAAACCCACTGTATTCAAATGATTTAGAATCCACTTGACTCTTGGGGTGCCTGAGTGGCTCAGTCAGTTAAGCATTCGACTTCGGGCTCAGGTCATGATCTCATGGTTTGTGGGTTCGAGCCCTGCATTGGTCTCTGTGCTGACAGGTAGCTCAGAGCTTGGAGCCTGCCTCAGATTTTGTGTCTCCTTCCCTCTCTGACCCTCCCCTGCTCATGCTGTCTCTCTCTCTCTCTCTCTCTCAGAAATAAACAAAACATTAAAAAAAAATTTAGAATCCACTTGACTCTTGTCTTTAATATGAAAGAGGCTTTTTTCTTCTATAATTCAAACAATTTTGGAGAGCAGGCATGAGAGGCACATCCTTAGATTGCTCTCCATCTCTCCTTTTTTTCTTCTGCAAGGATTCAAGTGTGCAAAAAAATAATTCAGTAGTGTCAAGAATCCATTTTTTAAAGTCTTCTATTCAGTAGATACTGCCAAGTTTTCTGGCAGATTCCCTCTCTGCTTCCTTTGTGCATAACCCTTATTCCTCCTCAGTGAAAATGTGATACCCGGCAGGTAGACACAATTCTGTTGCCTTTATGTTTCTTACTGTTATTATTATTACATTTTTTTCTTTAGAATTAACTCATGAAACCACTTTGTAGATGTATATCCTTCTCTTGAGTTGGAGTAGTTGTCTTAGGAAAAAGAACCATGAAGGGACACTAAAAGAGTGAATATGAGAATAAACTAATAAAGAGCCATTCCACCTTAAGCACTTTGTATTTTAAAATAAGGAAAATCTGAAAATAAATGGGATAATGATTCAACTTAGGAAAAATATCAAATAAAAAATAAAAGTCAAGAATTGATAATAAGCAATCTGAATATAATGCATGAAAACAATAAAAATCTTAGGATAAAAACACCAAAGAGATTTTTAAAATCTGTTTAACAACACTAAAACAAACAAAAACCTGGAAAATGTAAATAAAAAATAAAAACATGATATTTTATATAAGAATGGGAAAAACTCTGATACTGAAGTGGTTTAAAATATTTATCATATCATTAATATTCCAGTTTGAACTTTGAAAATCTAGACAAATTAGATAATTTTCCAGCAAAGTATCAAATGTCAAAATTGACCCAATTAAAAGTATTAAATCTGAATAATAAAATAGTCTGAAGAGATGGTAAAATGCAGAAGGCAGTAGATTCAGCTGCTAAACATTAAGTCAGTGATATTTCCTCAGATCTTAAAACAAATGTTGACTAAAAAGAATATTCAAACTTCTCCTAATATTTTTATTATGATCACTTAACCTTAGCAATGGAAACTGATCAAGATAGTAAAAAATATGTTCAAACTGTGAGATAATTTTATGTCTGACTATAGAAGTTATAATTCTAAATAAAGGAATAGCTAATTGAATTCAGCACTGCATCAAAAGGATAGTATGTGCATGGCTAGAGAGATTATATTCTAGTATTGTAAAGATTTTTCCACATTTAGAATTCTATAAGCATAATTTACTTAGAAACTATGATCTTGTTCAGACAAAAATCCTATAGGAAGCTATAATTTAAACTATAAATCTAATTAAATAGCTCCAGAAACTATAAAATTTCAATAAGGGATATAAAACAAAACCCGGATATTGATTTAAAAAATCAATCAGCTATCAATCACGAAGAAACATGATTTCAGTGCAACTATTTTTGGGATAAAATTATTTCAAATTTCTTATAGAAAAATGATTGTCTTAGTAGCTAAGAATTCATGGTTGAATTCCGAGAATTATATAGAGTGAACTGCACCAAATCAATTCCTATATCCAGCGACAGCCATTAACAGCTAGACAGTCTTGGTTTTCCCGACAAATCACATATCCATATCCTACTTCAACACAGCATAAGGGTGGTGGCTTCCAATGAAAATTGTGGATGCTATTCAGAAGAGGAAAACAGGAAAATCGATAGTTGATATACAACTACCAATGACCATTTGCCATGTAAATTGTTACATTTCTGTGGGTTAAAAATCCACATACAAAATGTAAAATGAGAGTTATAAATACTAGGTATAAATGTAAGAGAGTTATTGAACAAACTTGTAGTGCTAGAGATCTTCCTAGTATTTCTTTATAATCACTTTTATCTAGTTTCACACTGAAGATACATAAACAGTTGTATTCTTACTTGCTGATTATGAATTTCACATTTAAATGTTTCAGTTGGATCATCATTATCTCTTTCAAGAAAATAACGTGAATGACAGTTGATTTTTTTTTTATCTGATATTAAAAGACTAATTCTGTTAATATTTTTTATTCTGTGCATTTGGATATCTGGCTGAATATTTTGGTTACTGACAAACAATGAATTTAAAACAATTTAAAAATTAAAAAGATGGCCCCCAAAATAAATGCATAAATGTGCTATATTATCAATTTTATCAATTTGTTTTTAAATTTTTAACATTTTAAAAATAGGAATGGGTTTTTAATTGGTGATTAATCTCCTATTTGAATAGGAGAATGGTGTTCTTTCACTATAGCAACCTAAATGGTGTGTCCTACAATTGATAACATCTTTACTGATAGCTAAAATTTGGGTATTTTGTAAAACATCAAGAAGACCATCAGAACTTCTATAGAATGACACTCTGATTTGTAAAGATTAACATTTATTAAGAAATAAGTTAATTAAGGTTTATAGAGAATTCCATATGTATGCATTACCTAAAGCTTGTTGATTTTATTGTTAATTTTTCTGCATATTTTCTGATTGTTTTCTACTTACTTATCAATAGATGAAACAGTGTATTAAAGTCTTACACAATGATGTTAGCTTTTTTAATTATTTCCTATAATATTCTATATCCTTATTTTAATTATTTTGATATTTTTAGATGTCTATACTTTTTTTTTTTAGATGTCTATACTTTAAAGTCATTAGAGCTCTTTGACAGATTCAATATTTTCTAAAAATATTCTTACTAGGTCCTTGCTGATGCTTTTTATATAAGTTATTAATTTGGAAGTGATACACCTTTATCTATATTTATGCCTCAGTATATATTACAATACTGAGCTAATCATTAAAACTTCAGACATTTTTGCTAAAGAAAAATTTGACTTATTAGTTGTTTATCTTTATTTATTTTTGAGAAAAGGAGAGACAGAGCGTGAGTTGGGGAGGGACAGAAAAGGAGGCAGACACAGAATCTGAGGCAGGCTCCAGGTCTGACCTGTCAGCACAGCCGAACTCAATACAAGATAACGACCATCTTTCAAGATGATATATGAAGGTGTCACAACACTGAAACAGCCGTTAACAATTAGTCAGAACTCTCTTTCTCTCTCTCTCTTTCTTTCTTTTAGAGAGAGAGAGAGAAAGAAAGCATGTGCACAAGCAGACTGAGAGACAGAGAATCCCAAACGGGCTCCACACTCAGTGCGGAGTGAACACAGGGCTCAGGATCACTACCTAGGCCGAAATCGAGAGTCAGGTGCTCAACCAACTGAGCCATCCAGATCCCACTGGATACCTTATTTAAACCTAACTTCCTGCCATGTCAGGTGCTATTATTATAGGATTTGGTTTTGATTTCTTGCTTTATTATCAGCTTCTCCTCTAGCCCCTGAAACTGATCTTTTGGGTGCTACCTTGATATAGGTTTAAGATGTTCTATTTATGGGCTCTAGACTGATATTTTCTAGATTGCCCACCATGATCTAATTTTGTCCTCTTAGCTCTACTCTACTACCTTACATGACCTCTTGTCTACGCATGCTTGTTTTGCTGTTTTTCGTTGTTGTTGTTGTTTTTTGTGTTTTTTTTGGTTTCACAATTTTTCAGTTCATTTCAATAAAAACATAATATAAAAGGCATTGCCACCCTCTTCCCCTCCTGGGGGTGATCCATCAAGCCCGTCAGTCTGGGCCGCTCCAGTGGTTCATAGCTCATCATGCGATATGTGCAGGGCATGGTCACATAGATCTGTTCGCTTACTACAAAGTTTGTCTTTAACGTTGTCAGCCTCTCGGGAAAATAATTCAATGAGTTCATCCTCCTATTCCTCCACAATGCTCTCACACTCCACCACCGACTGGCTGCCATCTGGATTGATTCAGAAAGAGCCCATCTGAATGGTCTTCTTGGGATCCACCTGGGCAATTTCCCACTCCAGTTCATCCACCAGAGCCCGGCAAGCTCCACAATGTAGATCCTGGCTCCTCCGAGCCCAGGCAGTTCCCAGCAGGGCCCCCAGAAGCAAGGCCAGCCAACCCCAGCCTTTAATCTTTAGCGTAATGGGGTTGCTCCAGCTTTGCTCCCAAGGCCACCGCCGTGGCCCAGGCGCTCGAAGACTGCCGGACTCTCACTTTACTCCCGACCCTAGCACCTGGCTGCGGAGGAGCGGGGCTGTCCAGGATTCTCCAGAGAGCTCCGTATGCTCTGTATGCTCCCCATACAGAGAAAATTTCCAGTTAGTTCTTTGCTGCCGTCTCTTGGATCCTGAACATTAAAATGAGAGTAAGTTGAAGTGATATTTTTTTTTATCTAGTTACAGACGGGTTACTCATTTGTAAGCAGGTGTTTAAAGTGGGCCACTATAAAATAAAAATGCTCTTGGTAGCCACAGGTTTTCCTGATAGCTAATATTTCTAGAAGTGTTGCTAAACTATCTTATTGGCTAGAAATGTGTGGAAATTTAAAATTTTCCACTATATTCAAAATATATAAAGATTAAGTAATTCTATATCAGCCACAATTGAAATACAAAAATAATAAGTTTCCAGACTTTCTTTTTAAAATAAAGAATATTTCATGTCTTATAGATTCTGTAGATATTTATCAAGTTTAACAAAAGTCAAATATATTTAGATTTTATATATTTTATCAAACTATAACTAAACTTTAAATTAATGTTCAATTCATGCAAAATATGCTCATAGCCTGTGAAAGGACAAAGAAAATTGGGAATATGGAGGTTCACAAAATGGATTTTTTTAAGTTAAATTAATTTCATTTATGTATAATTTGTGTGTCATAAATAGTAAACATTTACATACACTGCCTGAAGACTTTTATCAAATCTTTTAGAAAGGATTTTGCATATGTCTATGAGGTCATTTTACGGCAACCCGGGTTTTATTAAAGATGTAACACATTTCTTAGAAGTGAAAATCAGAAGAAAGTTTATTGGAGCTTAGGATATACCCACCACATAGTCATTTTCAAGCATCACACAACTGCTTGAAAGATGCTTTCTTTGCTAAGAATTATGAACAATATGGGGTGGTTATAAAATGGATATTATTGTGTCATATTCAGCAGGCCCAGAGCATCCACAAGAAGAAAAGGTTAACTGAAGGAATCATTTTACTTTTTAAATTAGAACCTACTTCATTTATGTTTAAGATAAAATGAATTAACAAGGAAAGTTAAGTTTGTACTATGTCACTAATTAAAATTTGAAAGCAATATGCTCTCAATGAAGAGCTGTTTAGGAGATTGGTTCTGATAGTGCCTTTTGTTCAAACATAAAGTGTAAACAGCGGTAAAAATAGCTTCATCACCTGCTTCTGATTCAGTGGAGATGAAGTACATCTTCTTTTTAAACTGAAAGTTTTCTATTTTTCAAGTAGCTTCCTAGAAATCTTGCGCTTAAAGTCTTTAAATTTATTTTTGAGAGAGAAAAAGAGATACAGCACGAGAGCAGGGGAGCGACAGAGAGAGGGAAGCTGAGGATCTGAAGCAGGCTCTGCACTGAGAGCAGAGAGCTTGATGCAATACTCAAACCCAGGAACCATGATCTGAGCCCAAGTAGAATGCTTAACCAACTGAGCCACCCAGGCATCTGAAGCACAGGTATCTTTAAGCTAAATCTTCCCCAGGTAATAAAGATGAATCGGGTTCCAAGACTTATAGGTAAAGAATGTTTTCCTAAGGGTATATTATGAGCGGCCACATCTTATGGGTATATAAATTAGGTAAAGCCTTAGAATTTAAGAAATAAAAAGATATACACTAAGACTTGAGATAAATAATAATTTAACAGAGTGAGCTTGGTTTCTTAATGTTTTCAGACCATCGTGATATTTCTAGGTTTATTTTAATTTGCTTTTCTGGGCATTGAGCTTTGGATAAAAGCTTGCTTATTCTTAACTGATACAAATATTTCACTTGAAAAATCTTTCACAATAACTTTCACATAAGCAATGATAGCTAGTCACTATTTGTAGGAGTCTGCTACTGATTCGCGATACTCTCCTAAATGTAAGTATCACTTATGTCCACTATCAATCCTCTTAGCTCTACAGGCCTTTGAGAAAATATTTTGCTTTTTCCAGTGTATGGCTAATAAGAAAAGGGCAGTTATTGAATGTGTGTTTAACAGGATGAAGAGGAGATCTGGTATTAGAGGAAGTGTAATTGAAATGTAAGTAATTGAAGCATAACAAAAATTACTGTTAAAGGCTTTTTATCACTTCAGTGAAGAGTTCAGTCTAGCCTTCAATTGCTTCTTATAATTTCTGTATATAAGACTCACTTACTCTCTTGCTCTCTCTCAGGAAACATTTGTGATGTCAGAATTACAACCTGAGGTTATAGCACTGTGACACTGGCAAGCTCTTCAAGGCTTGTCAAGCACAGTTAATTATATTTACTAGAAGTCTCTCACTTCTCATACTCATGTACCTTAATCACACACACAGTAGAAATCTATAAAGGCCTTAGAATAAAAGGAGGTATTTAAATGCTGCCTTTAGAAAACAAAGATATATCTGAGATTTTGAAAATAAGGTAATTTGAACAGATAATTTTGTCTTCATTTTCTTTTAAGCTAGCATGAAAACTAATAATGGGGTTTTCTACTGAGATTGCTATAGTTCAAAAAATCTATTTAAAGGCTCTAATTATTAAACACATTTCAGTTGGATGATGAAAACTTTCTAAATCTCATTTTGAAATATTGTACATTTTCTGTAACTGAAACTATAAAAACGATGTTTACAGTGGTTACAAATAGAGAGTTAGAAGTACTTCTAATTGAAATTTGTAAAGCTTCCAATGCAAAAGGTGCTGTTTAGAAATATTTTGAAACTCATATTTCTGAAATTTTGTTGTGCCAATTAGAAATACCATACTTAATAAAATTTCTATGGTTTTTTTATTAAAAACTATAGTATCTGTTTTGAATGGTGTGTACATTGGTAATATAAAAAATTGAAGGCAATGTTGTTGCATATGAGACTTCTGTTCATGACAAGAAAGATAAGAGAATTTATAAAGCTAGAATCAGCTGACTATTTAGTCATTTTGTAAACATTACTTGCAAAAGTACAATAAAATCATATGCAAATATATGTAAATATAATTTAGAACCTAAGCATTTGGGAAAGCAATTCCAAACATTTATTTTATTGGACGTTTTATTTTAAGTGAACAAAGATAACACACATAATGAAGATAAGAATCCAACAATACAGAATTGCAATTTTAAAATGTTAATAACATAGAATCTCTCTGTAAAAGACTGTTAAGAAATGAAAAGACAAGGAGCGCCTGGTTTGCTCAGTCTGTTAGGCATCTAACTTCAACTCAGGTCATGATCTTGCGATTTATGGGTTTAAGCCCTGCGTCAGGCTCTGTGCTGACAGCTCAGAGCCTGGAGCCTGCTTTGGATTCTGGGTCTCCCCCTTTCTCTGCCCCTCCCGTGCTCATGCTCAATCTCTCTCTGTCTCTCAATAATAAATAAACATTAAAAAAAAAAAAGAAAATGAAAAGACAAGGCACTAAGAGAAAATATTTGGAAAATATTTGCAAAACACACATAAGTGATAAAAGATTATATCCAAAACACACAAAGAATGCTTAAAACTCAACAATGAAAAAGTACAATTAAATAACAGTCAAAATGTCTGAAAAGATATGTTAGCAAAGAAGATATACAGATGGAAAATAAGCATATGAGAAGATACTCAGCATCATTTGTGATTACCAAGATGTCTTTCACAGAGTGATAAACAAACTGAGGACCATGGTACATCCATACAAAGGAGTATTATTAAGCCACAGAAAGAAATGAACTTTCAAAGCACAAAAAGATATGCATGGATAAAGTTTAAGTGCATACTGCTAAGGGAAAGGAGTCAGTATGAAAAGGCTATATGCTATATGATTTGATTTATATGGCATTCTGGAAAAGAAAAAGGAATCAAGATAATACATAGATCATAGTTGGGACGGATACCAGCTGGCCTCATCTAACATCTCCAGATGCCTTTCTCACACCAACTGTTCTCTGTCCAGGGGACAAACAGTCTTAAACTTTCAGACTTTCCCTTCTCTTGCAAATTGTGGACCAAAGTTTTGTTTCTTGTCTGCTTCTACTGCTGGGGCCCCAGAAGGTGGGACTGTGGCCCCTGAGTCTTAACTGTCTCCTGCACAAGATCTTGCTCTCACGGGTCCAGAGGGCTCCCCTGAGAGCAGACCTCATGCTGGCCAGCCCCTCCCTCGGGCATGGATTCTTGAGTTTCCATGTTAGGTGGAACAAGGATATAAACATTTATAGTTATTTTACCCCTGTTGTAAAACAAGGGGCAGCAAGCGTGTTTTTTCATAAAGGTGACACAGATGTATAGTTTGATAACTGTAATTACAGGCTCAGAATTGTGATGGGGAGCATGGTACATTTCACCACCCATCCCAGAAGTTTGTAATCCAGAGAGAACTGAATTAAAGCAATTTTACAACAACAAAAATAGACCATAGTTACCTAGGGTTGTAGGTGGGGCTTAAATAGATGAAGCACACAGGATTTTTAGGGTGACAAAATGATTCTGTATAACACCATAATGGTGGATACTTTGCATGTCAAACCCATTGAATTTTACATCACAAAGAGTGAATCTTAACATATGCAAATTTTAAAATCATGTAGAAGATCTGGACACTGTATGGAATACAGACTGTGACAAAAGAATCTACATGTATTATAAATGTATGAAATAACCAAACTTAAGAGGGTAGTAACTGAAAATGAATGGAGACTATAAGAGTTAAAATAAATGAACCTAGACATAGTCATTGTATTATATTACATTGTATTTGGTAAAGTTGTTTTACTAGGGGGATTTGTGTTAACCTTTCTGAAACCATCATATCTACCATACGTGCATAGTAGAATTCGACACTGAAATAAATGGATGGCAGATGTTGGGAGCCAGGTTTCTCACCGTTGGAGTGGGAAGCTTCAGACAAGCAAAGTGAGAAAGCTAGAATGATCCATATGTTAATGGACTGGAGTTGAAGATAATGTGAACTCATGGTTAGTTTAGTGCCGACACAGATGGATACATATAGAAATATTTATTTCTACCTTGGAAGCCATCCTGGCAGAGAAAATGACATTAGATAAAAATTTAAGGACATCTGAAAAAGCTGAAGTTTAGTTAATAATAATGCGTCAATATTAATTCATTAGTTGTGCCAAACTACCATACTAATGTAATATGTTAATATAGAAAAAGTAGATGTGGGATCTATGGGAGATATTTGTACTATTATTATAACTTTTCCATAAAAATAAAACAAAAGGTTATTCTTAAAAAATTAATCTCTTCTCCACCCTGTTAATGTCACTTCCTCTTAATAGCAGATGTTCAAATTTTGGTGTATTCTTCCACATATTTTTTTCCATTTCATTTAAGTTTAAGCTAATTTCAATACTTAATTATTTTCAGGAAAAAGTGAGTTTTGTGACTACAAATATATCAGTTGTGAAGTCTGTATTTTCGTAGTCTAAACAATTTCATATTGGTTTCTTAAATATGCTTAGACATATGGTTTAAGTGGATGCATTTCCCACACTCAAGCTTTATTAATTTTGTTCCAAAATTCAAATATTTCAATAATTTGGTGTAAAAGTTACCCTGCATTATTTTCATGTGCATTTTGCCAATTTGGCAATTGTGTGCTCATTATTTTCAATATGTGAAACAGAGATAACTCCTTCACCACTGCTTTACGTTCAAGAGCAGTAGACCTCTGCCTAACAGTAAATTCTTCACCTGAGAAACAATTACAGGGAACACAAGTCTAATATGACTGGAAGATCATCTACCTCCCCGTAACAGTTGATACCATCACTATGTTTGAAATTAGTTTATATTTGGTGGTTGAATAATATGCATAATACCATCATTAGATAAGGATAATATCAAGGTGAATTATTTTGCTCAATTAAATCCAATCATTTATGTGAGAACAGGTAAGAAAGCCAAAGAAATCAAAAGTTAAAGAAATTACAGACATGAGAGACTGAAGAGAATCATGGCCAAAGGTATAAATAACACCTGAATCAAGACTAGGGGATAATGAAATTTAGAGACATGAATAATAGTTAAATTATCTAAAAGGTATATAGGTGCAGTTTGTACTTAAAATTTCCTTACCTGGGAAAAGAGAAACAAAACAAACCAAAAAGCATAAGCAGCCTAATTTTTTTAACAAAGGGATAAGGAATAGGTTATTTAATCTTTAAGTAACTAGCATACATAAATGCTTCATCTACTCATCCCCTAATAAAGAAACTTTACCATACCCCTGCTTTCCTATTTAATAAAATTTCTAAATTTCTTAGCCAAGTTTGTTTGTTGTTTTAACATGTGATTAAAATATTTTTCCTGAAAATATTTCTGCCTGGATTCTGCCCTTTCTGGACATAAAGAGAAAAACATACTCCCAATGGAACATTGTACAAAGTTACAGATCCCACTTTTAGATGAATTTTGTCTATTAAAATGAAGAAATCATATTCATACATTCGAAAAACCCCAGAGAGACTGATATCCTATGCAAGGCTGCGTAGAAATTGATATGATACCTTGCCAATATTTTTATCACTTTTTATTTTGTCATTGTAATAGACATAGACCACGGATACATATCTTAACTACTTTGTTTACTGTTTTGTTTTTCTTTTTCCCTAGTCAGTGATTAACTGGGACTGGGATGATAGTGTGATGTATTTCATTAGGATCCAGAAGGACCTTTGGGAATATTGAAAATATTCTCTATCTAGATTCTAGTAGGTGATGCCATAAGGTATACATTTGCCAAAACTAATTAGTGCATTTTCATATGTAAATTTTCCTGAATAAAGTTGATAAATAAAAATATTATAAAAATAGAACAACCATGCTATAAAGTGGTAATTATCATTAGCTGATAATTACTCAGTAAAACTGAGGGGGGAGTAAGAAATTCTGCTCTAGGTGCTGCTGAAATTCTTTCATATGACTCTCTTAACTTGAATTGGAGTATAATTTAAGGATATACTAAAGCTTGTAAATTAGGGATCATCTATCATCTATTTTGTGTATGTCTGTTGTTAGTNGAACCCACGAACTGCGAGATCATGACCTAAGCGAAATTCGGACGCTTAACCGACTAAGCCACCCAGGCGCCCCTGTTGTTAGTTAATTTCTAATTTCCAGGAATAGTCATCAATGAAGCTCTCTTGTTTTGATATTGTTTCCTTTCAAAGTATGTTCTCTTATTAGATTCTCTTAACAGATTATTAGATAAACAGATCTGGTGACACCAAATACTGTTTTTGCTTGCTTATACAGACAGAGTTGGATCATGTATTCCACTGTCAAATAAACTTGGAAAATAATTATTTAAATGATTTATAGTAGAATCCTCTACTGTGGAACTTAAGTCTTTAATATGCCCGTATTTCTCATGATTCATTTAAAATATATACTATGCACTGTTTCCCATTAAAAAAAATATATATATATATGTATTTATATATATATATATTTATATAGCATTTGCTAAGTTTGTGTTTTGTGAAATAAGTTTGGGCAAAATTTATATGAATATTTCCATTCCCCAAAGGCACAGTCATATTTATATTATTTTTCATTACTGAGGAATGCAGTAAAATTGCCCAATGGCAGTTGCTCTCTCCCACTTTAAACACTACTCTTTTGTTAAAAAGAACAAAATGTAGTAATTTATCAGTTTTAGAATAATTCCCACTCTAGTTTCATAAATGATAGTTTATATAAGTTAAACTAGCTTGCATGCAAAGCCCCAGCTCTAACTATTCTTTAAAAAGTAATTGTTAGAGGCACCTGGGTGGCTCAACTGGTTGAGCATCTGACTCTTGATTTCCCCTCAGGTCATGGTCCCAGGGTCATGAGATGAAGCCTCATGTCGGGTTCATGCTGAGTATGAAACCTGCTTGAGATTCTCAATCTCTCTTTCTCTCTCTCTGCCCCTCTCCCTGCTTATGTGCACTCTCTCTAAAATTAAAAATAATAATAATAATAAAATGAAAAGTAATTGTTATATATACTACAATTATCCTTCTAGGTGAACTCCCTTTCCCTACGCATGCAAGCAATAGCCTCCTGGTTCCTCCTGCTTCCCATCTTTCTATAGGCATGGTTATCTCTGTTTCCTCTGAACTAAGACACAGGAGCACTGTTGTTTTAGTTTAATATGATCAGTAATTTTATATGTTTTTCTGGATACATATGTTTCTGTCTATCATGTATAATATTATAAGTCCTTCCATGAATAACACCTATTTATTCCATTATCATTTGTTTCTCTATCATAAACACCTTACCACAATGTCCAACTACATGCCAAACATGTATGTGTTTCAAAAAATATTTGCATTGTTAGAAGCTGTGTTATTAATCTTTTTGTGTTTTAGTGAGTGTGGGGTAGGTCATTGAGAAACATGACCACTAGGTGACCCAGGAGATAGACTGACTCATTTCCATTTCATTTTTTTAAAAATTGCCCAAATTCTGATGTTTTGGCATGATGTTATCAGTCATAATTTTAAAAGGTATGTTGCAGGAATAACCAAATTCCCTTGTCAATTGCATTATAATAAACTCTCATCATATCTTTAACCATGGCGATTTTTAAGAATTTGTCATTTGTAGACAGTTATCTTCCTCTGATGCTTTGGCAAAAAAGTGTTCCTGCAAACGTGGTTCATCTTCAACAAGAATCATGAAAAAGACTTTGCCAAGTACAGGTTGCTAATAACTAAAATCAATCTGCCATCTTGTGGAAGGGACAATAATGGCCCTTTCAAGTGATTCCCTTAGACTGCCTGCACAGTCCCACAATAAGCCATGGGATGGTAGCCTGAGATCTGTCCCTATTCTCCTTCCCCACGTTAGTAAAATGGATTCATTACACTGGTGATAAAATGTTAACATGTGAAGACTTGGCATCTGCTGCAGGACACTCTGCAGGCTTTCCTGGAATATCTGTGAAGACAAAGATGGGCAGTGAATCCACAGAAAATTTGAGGCCCAGGCATCGCCATAAGGTTTGGAGAGTCATTCTGTCAGGCAAGACATATGTTGTCTCAGAAGCTATATTTGATAATTGTAAGCTTATCCAACTTCTAAAATGTAAAGGAAATGCAAGGCTTTGTTTGTGGAGACTCTGGGGGTTTTAGAGAACTTATTCTCTACCTGGCATGGTGCCTCTATCTTTATGCTGCCTGGTGAAGAGAGGGCACATATGGGACTGGGGATGAGAACAGCAAGCCACCTTTGAGAAGACAAAAATATTATCAAAACAGATTCAAGCTCTAGACATCTCCCAAGTAGGGTTATCATTTGAATGAGTGGTATCTGTAACTCTAGAAGGCATGGGTTGGACACTGGCAGAGACAGCATATGGGGAGAGTGACCCCAGGACTTTGGTCCCAGCTCTGGAAGGGAGCAGAAATGTGATATGCTGTCATTGAACAACAGCTCCTAGCAATGTACAGTGGTCCTAGGTGGAACCTTCTTAGGAAGAAATGAACCACAGCAGCCAAAGGGATGAACACAGAGCAGTTTGGCTGGTGATCACTTATGAATTCTGGTCATTAACCCTTTGTACTGACAGTTGGGCTCTAATGAGATTAACCTGAAGGCTTAGACAGTTGGAAGCTGAGGGGTAGATAATTCATATGTGGGCCCTTGTGGAGTCAGGATGTGTGAATGGACATTTGGGTTCATCTGCAAGAGCCTGAGGTAATCCTTACTGTCTTCTATATTCCACCTCATAAGGCTTCGATACTCCCTGACCATCAGGAAGTTGCTGTTCTTGCTCAGATACAAGCCCTAGCAACTACCCCTTCATTAGATACAGCAGATTGGGTGCATATAAAAGAGTAGCCACCACAGTACCTAGTGAGATGGCATATTGCCAAGAAAACTGGGTTGTCCTTGAAATACAGTAACTTGATTAATGCAGTAATAGCAGGCCATGTGTCTTCTAAACCACACCCAAGCCAACTATCAAAGGAGTTTGAGGCCATTCATTGGAGTTCCCAACTGGGGGAGGGATTGGCAAATTGATTATATTCACCTTCTCACCTTTAGGGCTCTAAATATGGATGGACACCCTTATTAAATGGATAGTGATCTAGGGTTACATTTCAAAAGTCATGATATGTAAGACTAGTCAAAAAAAATATGACAGTTGAATGGAGGTTCCATCTTCCATTTAACCCACAAGCACCATGGTTGGTTTAAAGGGAAAAAAAACACAACTAAATTACTAATAGATAAAACCATGTTGGCCAGGTAGACTAAGGTACTGTCCCAGGCTTTAAAATATGTGAATGCTCAGCCAACAGAACCTGTTGCCTCATATACCAAACTGGGGACCCCTGCTGAGGCACCCAACACCATAAAAGTATGGAAGTTGCAGGAAACACCTCTTTCTCAGACCCTCACCAAGAATCAACATTCTATGCTGCTGAGAACACCAAGCCCTACCATTCCTGAGAAAGGTTATCATCTACTGGAATTTGCAATGGGATGTTTGACTGGGATTGGTGAACTACTTCACGCCCCTTGGTGAGGGGGAACTACTCAATCTCTACTGGGATCCCTTTGTCCTGCTGTAAGTTTGGCCTGTTAAAATGCACTCCGCCTACAATGGAGCATGAACCACTAAGAGGGGGGAGATGGTGAAGGCTCTGATCTGCCAGATCTTGCCCCATCTCCTTACACCTGTCAGTGCCACCTCTTCAGCCAACATGCATGGTACATACAACCAAATCATAGTAAATGAACAATTCCAATAATTTTCCATTTTTGTGGAAACAGTTGTCACTAATTTGGCTAGTTATTATCATTTTTCTTATTTTTTAATGTTTAATTTTGAGAAAGAAAGACACAGAGAGAGAACAACGGGGGAGGGGCAGAGAGAGGGAGACACGGAATCTGAAGGAGGCTCCCGGCTCTGAGCTGTTAGTACAGAGCCCGACCTAGGGCTTGAACTCAAGAACTCTAAGATCATTTCCTGAGCTGAAGTCAGATGCTTAACCGACTGAGCCACCCAGGTGCCCCTAATTTGGCCAATTATTGTCTTAACCAGTGTTTCCTCTTGCATGTGTCTGTGGCTGTGGCATCTGCCTCTGGTGGGCTACATAGCAGCCAAAGGAGCCTCCTCCATGCTAGCACAACCCTTGCTGATTGCTCAGGGCACATTGCCAAAAAAAGGGAAAGCCTGTGAGACTTTAAGAGCTGGTCACAATGGGTGGAGTGTCAGAGGAGGTCATCAGGAGGTTATTGGAGGAACCTAGGAAATGGAAGGCTCCTCATCATCTCTCCTGTCCTTGGAATATGTGTTCTGCTTGCCTTCCCTGCTCCTGGAAGCTGCCACAAAGACAAAGCCTTGAAATAGGAAAGTGGTGTTGAGACCCCCAAGACAGTGTACATAACTGACCTCAATTAAAGCCTCTGTATAAAGTTTTAGGATTTGGCAGGTGGGTATGGAAATGCACTCGACTTTCAGACCCCCAAGACAAGCCTTGTAAATTCCCTTGTTCACTGTACTGCCACCTACCAGTCTGCAGTGTCCAGCCTCTTTCTTCCATCTCTATCTTCCCTCTGCCTACAAGAGCAGGTTTCAGATTATACCAGGGAGACTCCTGAGGAGGCTGTGAGCCAACAGTGAAGGAATTATATATGATTAATGAGGTTTTTCTCCTTGTATTCATGTTCTCAAAGGACATTTTGTTCTTTGAGGATGAAAAAATTATATATTTGGGTTTGGAAAATGTTTGCTTGAAATTTACCTATGTGGTGTAATACCTTTCATTATTTTAGTTTCATATATATAATGAAATATAGTATATATAATGAAAAGAGGAAAAGGACAAGTATTAAGTATTTTAATCATAGGGGTAGGACACAAGGAAGAAGTAACTGATTTGACAGCATTTTGATGGTGAGAATCAAATGATTCTGTTTTTCTACATTAAAAAAAAAGAAGAAAGAAAGAAAGAAAAAGAATTCATTCTCCCATATGGTCAGTGACCCATTATTCTCCAGGTTCCTAAACCTACTGATTTAAAAAAAAATAAAAGGAAAAAGCCTAACCAATGATCAAAACATAACTGCTTTGGTTTAGCATATTTGCAGTAATAAGATAAAGGATGCAAAGTTAAATATTCATTTGGTGTTTGAGATTCATATATATATATTCATATATATATATGAATATATATATATACACACATACACTCTGATGGCACTGCTGGACCCCTGAAACAATATGACTTATGCTTTTAAAAAAGAGGTCAAAAAATCTCATTGCTCTTTTGAACATATTCAGACAATGTGTAGAAAGGTATTACTGTTTTAGATTAATATTTGCATTTCCATATAATGAACTATGTAGAAAGTAAATGATACATGCCTTTTACCTATCTCCAAAAATTAATGTAAATTTGTCCTTTATCGCCATATGCACTTGGGAATAAACCCATTTATACCATATTAATTTTTTCAATAAGAAGCTCTTTATATGCATTGTGTAGAAATATGCTCAAAGTAATTTCTCTAGTTAAATATGTTCCCATGAGCTTCAGTAAAAATGTCTAGCTCTTATTTATGAGAAGAAATGGATCTCCTTAGCAAGGTTAACTGATTATAATGTGACTGCAATTCTAGAATGTACAGTGTTACATTTATACATATATATGTATAGACATTTTTCCCTTAAAATATTTCATTCATGAATAAGCCAAATTTTAAAATAATACTCACATATAACAACCAAAATGTATTGCTAATGATGTGACTACATATTTAAGATAAAATCTTTTCCAAGGAAGGATGCAATAGGCTATAGAGTTTACTTGCAGAAAGTTAAATAAAACATGTCATATGATCATATATTATAATATGATTTATGATTTAAGACTTTGTATTTTCATAACATTTACATGTGCATGGATGTAAATATATTTGCATTTTATTTTTTATTGTCCATTGAGATGAATATTGTTAACATTGATTTACAGAAGCAATGAAACTAACTTTTAAAAGGGGTGAGTAGATGTCCCTCTTAAGTGCAAACGGGTTCCACTCTATGGTGTGTTTTCTGTATTTTTTCATTTGTGGAATTTAAAGTGTTTATGCCATGATATAATATTAATATTGGTTATTGAGTGCTTATTCTGTTCCAGGCAGTATTCCAAATTGTCTTCCATGTAGCAATGTTATGGAGGCAGAACTATTATTATTTCCATATTCAGATGAGATAATTGATGGCTAAAGGGATTGAGTAATTTGNACATACATTCTACACTTGGAAGAGAGTCTAGATAATACTACAGTTCTGCTTCAGAATAATTTCTATACTGGTGTGATGACTAAACGTTCCCTTTGCTCACCTATCTCATACTTCCAAGTTGAGAATTTACATTGTGGTGGTTTTGTGTTTTATGTTTTATGTTTCAGTGTGGCTGCATATAGTTGCAGAGATAGTACAATTACCCAATATCCCTTACCAGCGTCTCCTATAGTTAACATCTTACAATGGCACAGAAGACTTGTCAAAACTAAGAAACTGAAATCGTTACATGCATCAGCTAGGTGGCAATTGCAAGGCTTTTGCACACCCTCCATATGTATAAGCTCTAAATATGTATCCTATATTCCTATATATGGTACTCATTTTCCCATAGCCAGGATTTTGTAGTTCAGTACTCAAGAGGTGGAAATGGGAGTGGTACTGCTCACCATTTTCCTTGTGAACCACTACCAAAAATTTTGTTTCCTGTCCCTATAACCTTTTATTCTGCTGGTCTAGAGGTCTTAGTTCCAATGGAAGGAATGCTTCCATCAAGAGACACACAATGACTCCACTGAATTGATTAAGACAGCCACCTGGCCACTTTGGGCTCCTCATGCCTCTGAATCAGGATTAGAAGGGAATGACACTGTCTTGGGTGATTGGCCTTGAGCATCAAGATGAAATCGGGCTGCTACTATACAATGGATGTAAAGAAGAGTAAGTCTGGTATATAAGAGATCACTTAGGGTGTGTCTTAGTACTACCATGTTCTCTAATTAGAGGCAATGGAAAACTCTAGCAAACCATCCCAGGCACAACAACTAATGGCCCACATCCTTCAGTAATGAAGGTTTAGGTCCCTACACTAAGCAAAGAGCCATGACCAGCTGAGGGGCTTGTTGGGGACAAAGTGAATACAGGTTAGGTAGTAGAAGAAGGTAGTTATAAATACCAGCAACAATGTGGTAACCGATAGAGAAATGTGGATTATCATTCTGTAATTGGTATAAGTAGTTCTTCTTAATTTTGTAATGAATATGTAGGTGTACAGTATTTATCAAATATTTTTATTCCATCTCTTTTCTCCTTATCATCTAAAATAGTACATATTAATAACATTTAATTTCAGATCACAGTTTTTAAGTTATAGAATTATCAAGAAGAAGAGCAAATATCATCCAACGACTTTGTGTCTTTTTCTGGAGAAAAGGTTAATAGTTTTTGGTTGTATACAGGATATGTATGTCATGGTAAGTGGAAGTATGACTTTGTCATTGTCTTTGTTTGGAGATTAAGTATGTTTTAAGGATATGTATATGAGTGTCAAGTTGACAAGGAGTGAACTGTGGTGGATAGTTTCATGTGTCAAATTGGCTAAACTATAGTATGAGTTTATTTAATTAAACATGGATCTAGTTGTTGTGAAGCAATTTGGGAATATGAATAATATCTACAATTGGTTAACTTCAAGTAGATTATCTTTGATAACCCTTGTGGGGCTCATCTAATTAGTTGAAAGCACTTAGGGGTTTCTCTAGAAGTAGAACTGATTTTCCCTCATTGAAGAAGTCACCAGGGTGGGAAAATCTTCAGCTACTAGAATTCCCAAGGCCTTGGTCAAATTTGTGACCACTTACTGATCATGTTGTCTCACAGCAAATAAGAGATATGAAAGAGAAAGACAAGGAATGTGAGAAGAAACTACAAATGATGGAAATTTTGACAACATTAACAAAGCTTACCATACAACATTCATAATATAGTTATACTCCTATCTAGCCCTGGAGTCCTGAAGATCCCTTTTGAAGGTTATTTTTTTAAGTTTACTTATTTAAGTAATCTCTACACCCAATGTAGGCCTCAAACTCATGACCCTGAAATCAAGAATCACATACTCCTCCAACTGAGGCAGCCAGGCACCCCTGAAAAGTATTGATACACATTTTAATTAAACTCAGAATTAAAAAAAAATAAACCCCAATTAAAAAACATAATAATTTCTTCTTTCTCCACCCTGCAATAGCAGCTCTTGGCCAAGAATATCTAGCTTTCCCTGTAGATTGTGGATTTGCCAACCCGAAATCCTTAACCTCCACAATTGTATACCCCTCTGCTACTGTTTCTCTGAAGAATTGTAACTTCAAGTTTAATGTACACTTGAAGGAAAAGAAAAGCGATAGGAAGACTATTAACTTATTAGTTGGGTTTTATGGCAAAAATGGAGAAGAAATAAGCTGACAGTTTTCCTCCCTTCTAACCCATATTCCCTATTTGGATTTAATCATGTTTCAGATGTTCTTGTTCAGTGTACATTTCCTGTCTTGAACTATAGCATGACTATACCCATTTTTAGTTTATTTACAGGTTAATTGAAGGAAAGCCTCTGGGTGCAGCTTAGTTTCAAAAAGAAGTATCTACATAAGCAAAATATTGTCTACAGCTCACCCTCTGCAGACTAGGTCTTATCTCTGTGAGTGCCAGTCTTAGATGTGTGTGTGTGTGTGTGTGTGTGTGTGTGTGTGTGTGTGTGTGTGTGTATCTCTTCTTCTGTGAATCAGGATCACATTGTTTCTGACTGGTGCATCTCCAGTAAAGCTATTAATAGTAGACATGCAGCTGACTTTTCACTGACTCATTTGCTGCCAGGTTGGAGACCAACTCAACTAATTATGTCTTTTATCAGAATCAAATCTTTTTGAACAGGACTCAGTCAGTGAACAACAGAATGGTATGTCAGCTATTGTACCATTTCATCCTGAAACTGACTAAATAGCTTCTATTTCTCTTGGAAAATGAATCATATAATTAATCTCTAGCAAGTTTTTAGATCACGGGCTAACACCTAACTGCTTGTACTTGTGCACCTTCTAGCAAACCAAAAATTCTCTATTACAGGCTACAATTCTCAGCTTTCTTATCTTAAAGGTTGTAATCATATTTTTAAAAGGACTGCTATTAATAGTAGTAATATTGTTGGTAAAGTGCTTTAAAAATGCCTTCTTTATTTACCAATAACTGTCATAAAAGGAAATTATCTCAATAAGCATAACAATACAGCACGATATTAAATAATAGTTGATTGAATAATGCTGATGAAGCATGATACATTTGAGCTGTTTAATTCAGAAAAGTTTAATAGCAAATAGTAACAATAACAATAGAAAAGAAATTTAAAGATACTTCATAATATTTTTTAAATAGAGCCTCGCATTAGTATTAAGTTAATTATTTAAAACAATGTAAGTGGTTAATGGGAAGCAGAGTATCAGGATATAAATGTCAAAGAATTGTGCATTGAGTTGCCAAAAGACAACTGGCTAAAACTCAAAGGACTAATTAAAATTTCAGCCCTAAATAAAAATAGGATTACAGTGGAACATTAGTCAACCATGGTGAGACCCTCCAAAAATAAGCATAAGCAATAAGATAGAGTGCCCTCGCCCTCTTGTTCTTCACTTAACTGAGAACAAAGTGTTCTGAGAGAAATGTATTGACTAAACATGACCCAACCCTTTCATAAGTCAATCCCTTTACGATGTTAATCTACCAGAACAAGATAAAATAAACACATGTATGTCTTTGTAAATGAACATTAATGCTGATGAATATAGTGAAAATTGTAAGCTTTCCTCTCAAAGGAATGGTTCTTGTGGAAATAATATTCACCCAATTATTTGTAACTGAAACATGGCAGATGGGCAGCTTGTGATTAATATGACACCAACAGGTTATTTATCTGAGGAAAATGTAGTATTCTGAAATACTACAAGTCAAATTAATTTTTGAGAGAGAGAGAGCATGAATGAGGGAGAAGGGCAGAGAGGAAGAGAGAGAATCTCAAACAGGTTCCATGCCCAGAGGGGAGCCAGAAACGAGTCTGGATCCTACAACCCTGGGATCATGACCTGAGCCAAAATCAAGAGTCAAAGCCTACAATGACTAAGCCACCCAGGTGCTCCCAAATTAAATATTTTTGAGAAGAGAATTTAGATATAAATTTGTTTGTAATATACAAAATTACATAAAAATGGCCACAATGGCCATATCTTTGCGTTTTTATATAGCTTTCATGGTGCACATAATTCAAATGATGAGTACAATTCTTAAAAATAAGCATCCTACAGGCCACCTAGGTGGTTCAATGGGTTAGGTATCTGACTCTTGATTTTGGCTCAGGTCGTGATCTCATGGTTAGTGAGTTCAAGCCCTACATCAGGATCTGTGCTGACAGCCCGGAGCCTGTCTGGTATTCTCTCTCTCTCTCTCTCTCCCCTTCCTCTCTCTCCCTCTAACTTCCCCCCCAAAATAAATACATAAACTTAAAAAAGAATTAATTAACTAAATTAATTAAGATGTTTTAAAATGTGAAAAAAGTGCATCTTAGAATTGATAAAATGCCATTTTTGTATCACAAATAAATTACATATATTTTTTTACAAATGAATTAATAATAGATATTTATAAAGAAATTTGAGAATCATTGGGGCCCATAAACCCCAATCATCTAACTAGTATGTTTGTGTTTCTTTTCCTATTTATTTTCTCACGGTTCATATACATTCACTTTTACTATTGATGTCAAAGTCCCTACGTGTTATGGGTTGAACTGTGTCCCCTTAAAGACACTGTCATTCCAGCCTGCCAGTATCTGTGAGTGTGACCTGTCTTTGAAATAAGGTCTTTGCACATGATCAAGTTAAGATGAAGTCACTAGGGTGGGCCCTAATTGAACATGACTGTGTCCTTGCAAAAAAGAGGAAAACTTGGACACTAAAACAGATGCACACAGAGAGAACGCCAGGTGAAGATGAGATTGGACTGATGTATTTAGATGTCAAGGAGTGATACAGATTGCCAGCAAACCACCAAAACTAAAAGAAAGGCATGGAACAAACTCTACCACACAGATCTCAGAAATAGGCAAACCTGCTCACACTGATTTCAGACATCTATCCACCAGAACTCTTAGACAGTCAATTGTTTAAGCCACCTACTTATGGTGCTTTATTGCGGCAGCCCTAGAAAATGAGCACATTATGGTAATTTGCAGATACCTTAGCAAAATATTTTTTGGTGGTGCAACAAATAACAGGAATGATTACAATTTGTTTCCTATTATTCTTCAGTTAGGCAAGTAACTTAATCAGAACCACAGTATTACTAGCAAATGTATCTTGCCTACTATTGACTGTTGTTTCCTCCTGTAGTAAGATTATGTATTAAAATGTTGTGAATAAAAGATCTGAGAATGAAATATTTGAAACAGATACAAATCTAAAATCAGGAGTTTTCTTAAATTTTCTAATATTTATTATAGTGAAGTTTTCCAGAGATACCTCATGGTACCCACTGGAATAATTTTTCTTCCTTTAGTATGTATGTGTCTCTGTGTGTACACATGTGCCTGAATGCATATGTGTGTTTATGCCAGTGTGTGTGTATGTTGAAGAGGGTGGAAAGGGCTAGATTTTCATATATCCTTCTTCCAATGTATTTTTTTATTTGGTTTGATTTGGTTTTGGTTTTAGTTTCCTTCACAGGGTCTACTCTTCAGATCTCCCTAATAGTGTTTAGGGAAATCACACGTAGATTAGTAATTGCTAGACACTTGAGCATCTGAGGAACAGCTATGATTTAACCTTAGCATTAATCTTCATATGCAGAGAGTGTAGGGGAGGAAAGTCTTCCTCTACCCTCTTAGCTTCTGTAAGAGAGGGAAAATATTTTCCCTCTACCTTTTGGGGTTTTGGGTTGAGACTCCTCTAATAAAAGATAGGTGAGCAAGAGGAAAACAAACAAGTTCATTAGTAAGTTTACTCCACGTATATGTGGGAGATACCCAGGGAAAAATGAGTAACTCAGAGATGTCTTAGAATTCCAGTTTACATAGCATCTTCAACAAAGAATAATATACTTGTTGAGAAATGACAGGACACAGGAAAGCCCTTTTGGGCCTCCAAGGAATGAGCTAGAGGCCAGTTAGTAAAGTTTGTTGTGTAGATTACTGTGGTACCTTCTTCAGGCTGATAAGTGTCTAACTTTTAGGGTGATTAACCTTTTTTTTTTCCTGGTAGAGATGGGAGGAGGGACATCTTTAAAAATTTATGTCTTGCTTTTAAGCTAATAATGAGAGGAGCATTTCTTATACCTTCTCAATTGCCTTCAGTGCAAAGTATCCATATGCCAAAATCACATATTTTGGGGTAGCATATTCTGTTTTCCTTCAATTCAATAACTGGGCCTATGAAATTAGCAAAAAAAAATTAACAGAAGAAAAGATATATGAATTTATTAATTTTTAATATTACATGTATAGGATATCACAGGAAAAAACAGTGAATACCGAAAATAATGGTGAGATTTGAGAGCTTATATATCATCAGTAAGAGAAGAGGAGGGGTAATGTAAGCAACTTAGAAGAGTGGACGATTTTTAGGTAAAATGAAAGGGCATTTTATAAGGCTTTTTTTTTTCCCCCTGAAGAAAGTTTTATTGTTTCCATTTGACCCAGGGCCTCAAGGAGAGGTTCGGGCAGAAGCCCCAACACCAGAGGAGATGTCAGAAGGCCCCTCAAAGGCTTCTGGCTCTGGAGGCTCCTAGTCACGCTTTAGGGTGAACCATGGCCGGGGGGCGGGGCGCGGGAGGAGATTCTCTCCCTGCCCAGCCTGAAAAGTCTCAACTCCTCCTCTAGAAAGTGGCTCTCCAGGAAGTCACAGAGATGGCGGTCTCCACATGCACGCAGATCCCAAAGGGCTCGGTTCAGGACCTTTCCCAGAACCTTGGAAGCTTCCTTGGCGTCCAGGGTTTTACCCTCACTCCTCTCGAAAAGGCTTCTGTACTTTGCCAAAGAGGCTGCAGCCGCCCCATGCCGGTTTTGCAGTTTCAAGGGACCCTGGGCGACTTCGCTTCTCATCGCCAACTCGCCAACTCACAGAAATGGCTCCCACCCTGCAGAGCCACACCCTCCACAGGCAGATAGAAGCCCAGAGAATGGTAAGTTTAGGAGGCCTGCAAATGCAGGTGGGCCAGCCAGTTGAGCTCAGTCTCCGCTCTGGGTAGTTCTGACAAATGTACTCTGCTCTGGGTAGTGCGTGGTTGGTGGGCAGCAGGAATTAAGCACAAATAAACAGCGTGGTTTGGTCCCGATGGCAGATGACATCAGAAAAGATGGCCCGGGAGGTTGTGACTGGAAAGAAGGTTGGAGGCTGGTCAGAGGCTGGAAGAAGAGGAGTCTTGGGCTCTGTTGCCTGAGAGCACTGTCGCAGCAAGAGACAAACCCCAGGCAGGCTCAGTGCTGCCTTTTTTTTTTTTTTTAATAACAAACCATTTTATTAGCTGAGGGGACCAGAGCCTATATGGAGGGTGGCAGTGTGGCATTGGAGAGCCCAGAAGGGTGCAGGGAGGAAGCAGCTGATGTGGCTCTGTGCACCAGGCCAGGAAGGGCCAGCTTGGGGCTCTCTTTTGGAGGAAGGGGAAAGGAAGGAAGTTGCCAGATAACCACTTTGTTCTCCTGTCATACACAGCCACAGCATTAAATAAGAAGTGACTCCATACCGCACAGAATATATTGGGAAGTCCTTCCCCTGAGTCCTGGACTGTGCAAGGTGGGAAGGGCCCTTCTGGAAGACAGTGCTGAGGCCTCCAGATTTGGACTGCTCCTCAAACCCCTCCCCATCATCAGAGCAGGAGGCTTTGAACAGGAAACTAACCCTTAACTTCCCCTGAAATCCTAAGCAGACAGGTACATCTGTGTGAGGGACTTCTGGGCTCAAATATTTTCTGTCCCTCTCAGATATGAAGATTTGTCATGAGCAGCTGCCCAGAGCTTCCCGAGTAGATGGAAGCAATGATGATTTGTGACTAACTTTGTCTGGGTTTGGGGTACGCTTCTAGCCTCCTCTCCTTAGAGAAGCGCAATCTTTCCTGCTGGGTGAAACTCCTGGGGAGGAGATTTCAGACAGTTGAGTTCACTTTGGGGAATCTGGTTTTCAGACAGATCAGGAGAGTTCCCAGAAAGCCTCTCCCTGCATTTACTGCTTTTCAAGTGTGTTTAGTTCAAACTTACCAATCTATCATCGGGGCATATGTTGAACTACTTCAGGGTGATACAGTTCTAGAGAAAATACCTATGATAAACTACGTCAAAAATCAACATGTGGAAAATAACATGAATGCTATAGAAGACCATTTCTGTAATATATGACTATTATCATATATAGGTGTTTTCTTTTAATATTAACATCAATATTTTCAGTGTCCATACTAAAAATATCAAGATTTTGGTGCAAGTAGTTCATTTCAGAAATAAATTTGAAGCAACAGAAATGACTGTCAAATGCCTCAGTGGTTAATTGAAGGATTATATTTCTTTATTCCTTGATAAGCACACTCATATATGTTTATAACATTCATTCAAAATGCGCCATGTCAAAAATATACTATAATTTGAGCCATATTTTTGAACATTTAAAATTTTGTTATAAAACTTAGAAACTTTTTCAAACTTTGTGGTATTTTTCAGAATTACAAATAATTCATGTCCTGTGATAAAAGTTGCTTTGGTGGGAGCTCTACTCCAGAACAGCTGTGTAAGGAGTTCTTGGCCCTCATCTCAGCAGAATAACCATATCTGATAAAAATTGCTGGGAGCCGCACAGGCCTCACTAGACGACAGTCACAGTGAAGAAATGGCAATGTCTTCACAGCTCCTGCCATGAGAAATGAAAACTCCTATCTCCTTCTGCTACTACTGGCTCATGTTGGAAATGAGGCTGCTGGTATTGACCAGGGCTCACAATATTCCAGATCAAACCGATATTCCCCACACAGATTGTTCCTAAGGAAAAGCATATCCCTGCCTTTTCAAAAGAGACTTCAGATGAAAGCATTGTGGATAATTGTTAAAAGGCTCTTTCTATGGGCCTTGCAGATCCAAGACTTACATAATAAAGGGAGGTAAGAACACAGAGTTACAATTGAGTCTGGCCCAGAGACAAAGAGCCTAATTTAGAGTTAAGGGCAGATATCCATCCCCACCCAATTGTTTTTGTTTGGAGCACTGCCCCCCAGCCCCCCAAGGCATTTGTGATCAGTATTTGGAGTGACTTACTCTGGCCTTGAATATGCTGATTGCTCCCTGTGAAGGAACCTATTGAGGAACTTCTTCTTTTGTGATTATGGGAGCAAAGGTGTTTCCTGAAAGACCTGTTTGACCCCTGCTCACAAAGAAGTAACTTCACCCTTTTTATGCTAAAAAACATTGTCTGCTTTGCTAACGATACCTTCCTTCCCCATAGGATAAACATCTCAATCACCTACCTCAATCATCTACTTCAATCACTGTTGATAAAGGTTATGCAGGAGTCTTCTACAAATCTATGTTCTGGGAAATTCTTACATGTCAAAGAAGTTTGTTATCAGAAATCATTGTCTAAGGCCACTTCTGTGCCGTCCCCCAAACACTTAATTATAAATAAAGTTGAACCCCAGTCAGAGCAGAGATTCCTGCCTGGTGGCCAGAAAGACTCTATCATCCCTCCCTCGCTGACACCGTCCATCCTTCAGGGACCCCTAGACCCCAGCCAGAACCAGTCTCTGACAAAAAATTATGAAATCAGTGACCACTTAAAGTTTCTGCAAATTGTCCCAAGAACATGTGAAAATGAAGAAGCTGTTTTCAAAAAAAATCTACTAGACCCCAAGGCACTTGGGGCCCCTGTCTTCCCCCAGCTCCTACTTAAGGGCTGCTGTATCTCTCTGAGAGGGTTGGGCACTTTCCATCCTTTCCCACCATTGGCTAACTGCAGAAAGAGGAACTTGAGCAAGGTAAACTTCAGACAAGTGCAGCTGATAAATTGGGGGCTACTTCCTTCCACCCTACTCTAATTTGTAGGGTGAGCGCTGTTATGCAGATGTGGCAGAGGTGAATACTTTGGCCCCAATTTCTCTCACCCCAGCTCATTTATATTGTAGAGGTTCCACCTCGAGAGTGGCAGGCAGAGAAGACCAGGCTTAACCACCTCTGTGTAACACCCCATCATTCCAAGAGAAGTAAGCTGCTGTCCTTACCCTCAGCTCCAGAACAGAAACTCAAGAGACATTTTATTTTTATTTTTATTTTATTTTATTTTATTTTATTTTATTTTATTTTATGTCAGAGAAAGAGGCAAGCTAGAAGAACAGGGAACACCAGAGCTTTCCTCAAGGGAGCTGTGTTTATTTGGAACATAGTTTGGGAAAGTTCAAGCATAAGGATGTTATAAGGAAAGAAAAAAAAATAGAGATTTTGACAATAAGCCATTAAGATAAAGCTGGTAGTTTCATGGCAGCAACAAATTAATCACAAGCCAGCTAGTGTACCAAAAGAGAACTAGGGAAAGAGACCACTAAAAAGAAGCCCCCTGTGGTCAGAAGAAAAACTGACCTCAAAATACACATGCAAAGGCACCTATTTTAACTTGAGCCCAACAATTATGTCAAAAACAGTAGAGTGCTCATCTGGCAATTAGTGGAGTCTAACAGTTGGATGTGATACCAACAGAAGCAGACAACATAACAGAAATATCATGAAAAGAGACAAAACTGCTAAAAACATCCAAGTCAATAAATAAATAACAAGCACCAACCACAGCAACTCCCAGAGAGAAAGGGATCGGTATCCAGAGTCAGAAACTAGTCACTGCAACTGCCCATATGAGACATTTTGACACCCACTTGTCACTAGACTCTCACTGCTAATGCCTGACCCTCAGTGATGCTCCCACACTTAAATGCAATTGCTTTCATTATGATATGTATCCAGTTTTTACCTACCTATTTCCTAAAGATACTGGAGTTGGTCAAACATGCTTTAAATGTCATAGTATGTTTAAAATATTTATTTCTCAAGTGATGTTTTACTTATGATAAATTTATCAATTTGAGGTTGAAGATAAGCAAAACATTTCAATTATTAACCAATATTCCCTCACTTAAATATAACAAGTTCTTTATAAGCACTACTGATTATGGAACATGTCCCTATTCATAAACAAATACAATTTTAGGGGCACCTGGGTGGCTTAGTCGGTTGGGTCGGTCCGACTCTTGATTTCAGCTCAGGTTATGATGTCATGGTTCGTGGGTTAGAACCCCATGTCCCACACTAACAGTGCAAAGCCTGCTTGGGATTCTCTCCCTCCCTCTCTTTCTGCCCCTCCCCTACTCACTGTCTCTCAAAATAAATAAACACACATATATATGTACATACATAATTGTAATATTTAATTACAGACTCTGAAGTGTTGCTAGCTACTACATCACGTAGCAAAAGGATGGCACAGTTCATACAAACTATGAAAAAAAAAAGGATTTAAGAACACAATAGGAAACTTTACATTTACATTCAGTATCTCAATACTGAGGACAATTGTGAGAGTAGAAGACAGTGACTGCATATTGGAACTACAATTTGTAGCCTTAAGAGAATTGGGAGTATTTAAAGATATCAAATCTTTGGGAGAATCTTTTATTTTTTTATCATTTTTGAAGCTCTTTCTCCAGGCACCAATACCAAAGGATAAAGAAACACAGTTCAAATGACAGCCACTTCACAAGGTTTTGTAAAACTTTTGAAAAATACATTTCAAAAGAAAGAAAAACTCAAGTTTTTCCCAAAAGTATATACCACTGGGTCTGTTGTTATTTTTGTTTCCTCAAGTGAGAAGTTTAAGAAGGGAGCCTGATAGAGGTACTAGTTTGGGTATAATTCAAGAGGCTTTATAATAAAAATTAAATGGGATTAGAATTTTTAAGTACAAGTTATAAGGCTCTCAAGCAAATGCTTGTATTACTAAAGTAGAAATTTTAAAAAATCATTACTGTTTCTGACACCCAAAATGTAAACATTTTTTTTCTTTTATATCATTTCATCTTCTTAACCTCAAATGAGTAAGGTATTTTGAGGTGTTTTTTTTTGTTATACATATTTTTCATGTACAACTTTATTATTTGATAATTTTCTTATTTTTAAGTGTTGCCACATGCATCATATAGCAACATATTAACTTATAAGTGTATTTGTTCTAGAAATTAATGAAAACATTAAGACTCTTATTCTTAGGATTTTAATAAAACAGTAAATTTAATCCCAGTAGATTAAAAAGGACATCAACTTAATTCATTTTATAAAATTGAAAATATCTGCTGAGATTAAATATTATCTTTTCCAAGTTCAATTTTTATTTTAGTTCCCATTATGAATTTTCATTTATTAAACAGCCTTAACTCCCAGAGATTTTAGTTTTCTAGTATTTGTTCTAAAATCTTAGGAACACATATTTATTGTTGGGAAGCCTAAAATGAGTAGAAAGGGATATATTATTCTGTTTTCAACTATGACCTGTTGTGTATCTATAAAAAATATCCTGTAGATTCAGTTTAAGTTAATTTTAATCAATGATGAAAGATGTGTTCACCTGCCTGTAGAACTTAGTTTGGTATCAAAAGCACCAGGAGAGCAAATTCTCAAGCCTTAACATATCAGAGAGAGAGAAACAATTTTTGAAATATTTTCAGAAGTCAGAAAGGACACCTGTATAACCTTGCCCTATATAGTTGGCTTACATACCAAACACTGAGTAAAAGGCTTGATATTTGTTGTTTCAGTTCCTTCAATTCTTTTGCAATAACAGCCCTTGTCACTATTAATGTAACAAAGCTTCCAAAGACAATCTGTTTAAACTACCTAGTCTCACAGAAGAAATAACTTTTAAAAAGTTACAGTATGTGTTCTTTCTAAGGGGTTTTTCATAAGACCACACTATATGCCTTTGTTGTTTAAAGTAACAAGTTTCGAACTACTTTATATTTTTGGAAGTGACAATATATAACAGGTGTTCACCATATGTAGAAAGGTGATCAAAATGAATTAAGATAGGTGTTAAAAAACACGATAACGTTTCATTTCTTACTTTTTTCCATTTTATTGAAATATAATTGACATAGAACGTGTAAACTTAAGGTGCACAACATAATGATTTGACATAGGTATATAGTGTTAAATGATTACCTAACATGGTTAACAGTTTTTTTCTAGTGACAAGAACTTCAAGATCTACTCTCTTAGAAACTTTGAAATGTACAACACAGTTAACTATAGTCATTATGTCATATATTACATGAACGGAACTAATTTATCTTATAACTGAAAGTTTGTACTTTTTCACCACTTTCAACCAATTCTCTCATCCCCCTGTCCCCACCTCTGGCAACCACAAATCTGATCTCTGTCTCTATGATTTTGTTGGTGATTTATTTTTTTCAGATTCCACATAACTCTGTAAATGAATATTCAAGGAATGAGGTACCCAAAAACATTGATGAGTAAGAATCAGTCCTAGGAAAGATTAGTAAGTTAATCAAGTGTTTATTTCTTCTTTCCTTTATGTTTTTTCAGTTCATCTCTTCCATGACACCTATTTTGCCATTTTATTCCACAGTTATTCAAGACTTTCAAGCACTGCTCTGTATGGTGGGTGAGTATAATTTTGCCTTTTTTGTAATAATCACCATAAATTCATATCTACCTGGCATCTTTCTTCAAGCCCCTTAGTGTTTCTAAAGTAAAGTTCATGAATCTAAAAAAAATAGTCTGGAAAAATGTGATAATGGATATTAATGGTTTATAGTTTGTTCTTCCAAAACAATACAGTTGCTTTTTAAATAGATTCTCCTATGAATATGTAGCATTAAGTATAAAGAATAATTATAGCAGCAAAAATTTAACACAGCTAAATAAATGGATTTTTTTTTTTTTTTTTTTTGGTAAGTTGAGCCTTTTAGCACCTACTCTGGTGACACATACTTTGGAAAGTCCTATACAATACACCTCTGGTGTTCAAAATGTAACCTGATGATTTTTTGATCATATCCCAAACTTTGAGACAATATTTTAAAACTTTGGTCTATATCAGATGAATATTCTGGGTTAGGGACCCAGAGATCTGTAGCAATATAATGAAAGTTCTCTTTCATATAGAAAGTAGAGAAAGACTTGAGACTTATTGCATATATATGAGAATTATATATAATTTCCCCCACATCTTAAGCTTAATGCTATATCACATTAATATCATATGTAGTGGGTTTCTTATATTTTCTAATTTATTCTCAACATAATAAAATACTTAAACAGTGGTGCCAAAAATAAGTTTATTGTCTTTTCTTATTCTCATTTTTTGGTGTCTGTTAAACTTGTTTCTAGATTTTTTTCCTGCATTTTTAAAATTAAAATTGTTCCTTTGTCATGTCATGCCTTTTTTATTAGTTCACCTTAGTTACATCCTTCTATGCTGAAATCAAAGATCAGACTTAAAATATAGTCATTGTTAATTTATTTGTATAATTTTCTTTAACTTTTCTTTAGAGATTTCCTCTGCTTCAAATGCAGTGATGAGAATGTCCGCCTCTGTGCTTATTCAGTGAGAATGACAAACCCATAATATCCCCTGAGCTCCACTACTCTTTCATTAGTTGCCTCTGCTGGTTACCTCACTTCTGTGTTCTTCCATAGTTTTTCTGATGATGAAACAGTGGGGTGACTACTTTCCATCCTATACATATGAATTGGGTCTTGTTAAAATTGGATTTTCCCTTGCAAGAAACCTGAATGCAATGATGGCTTTTGTGTCACGCTGTTAAACATCTTCCCTGGAAGGAGCATCTCAGGAATTTGTGCTTTAACATTTTCATGGTCACAGTTACTCATTCTATCCTTGTCTTTTAAAGATATAAAGAGGCATTCAAAATGTAATAATTATCAGTGAATTTCAAATTCAGTTTGTCCAGTTAATGCTAAAACAATTAAGGGATGCCTGGGTGGCTTAGTTGGTTAAGCCTCCAACTTCGGCTCAGGTCATGATTTCATGATTCATGGGTTCGAGCCCCGCGTTGGGCACTGTGCTGACAACTAGCTCAGAGCCTGGAGCCTCCTTCTGATTCTGTGTCTCCCTCTCTCTCTGACCCTCCCCTGCTCACGCTGTCTCTCTCTCTCTCTCAGAAATAAATAAAACATTAAAAAATTTTTAATTAAAATAAATAAAACAATTAAGTAAAATATATACATATGTTCATTTATACATACATAAAAATAACTAAAATATAACAGGAGAGCCCATGTATAAGATCACATGGCTATGAATTTTTCTTCCTTTTCACCATCCCAGTAATTTTCAAGATTTTCAAAAAGACAACAATGCTACACATATTTCAAAATACTTTAATATGAAATATAACTTATAAATACCCTGATATATGTAGCTATGGGCAGTACAGATACAGACACAGATATAGATCAGTCAAGGTTCCTTAAAAATACAGAAGACTCCATATATTACAAAAATAGCAAAGGTGACAGGAGTCACTTACCGACAATTTCAGCCAGTGGTATGAAGACCGGTGGCTCTTAATAGCTCTTTTAAAAGTCTCTGCAATATATAAGGGTCTTTGGGCAGTCTTCACAAATTTTGTGGTTTGGGCCACAAAAGGGAACAGTTACCCAGATAACCAACTGTGAACTTCATATTGGTAACTGCTAGAGCTGCCTCTTTTCTCCTTGTTACAAATCTTGTGAGATTACACTCACTGATAAATTTTGTAAGAGCATAAGTGATGGTGAATTTCTAAGAGATCACCCAGGACAAACATACATACAGAAAAACTGAAGAAAATTGAAATGTCCATACAGCTGGGCAATAAATTATAAAGCAATTACCACTGGAAGTACCAGTCAGATAAAAAAAAAAAAAAAAGTTGACATTGCCAGCATCCATGAAGGTGATCTCATGGTTCTTCCTAATGATCTTTGTATCCAAGAAGTGATCCTAATTACAATATTTATAATCATTGTTTCTTTACATGTTTTTATTATTTTACAATGAATACAGTAATTTTTAAATATAATAGCTTACATTGTCTAATTTGATCATTATATAATTGGAATCTTTATGTGTTGTTGTCTTGCTTTATTTTGCTACAAAGTAATTTTGTGAGGTTTATTCATGTTGCTTTGTGCAGACACTATTCCGTATACAAAGCTTTATTTGTTGTAAAACAGCATTACATAAAATATATCTTGACCATTTTAAAAAATGTTTATTTATTTATTTTGAGAGAGGGAGAGAGAATGTGCATGAGAGAGAACAAGGGGCAGAGAGAGAGAGAGAGAGACAGAGAATCCTAAGCAGGCTCTGTGCTGTCAACACAGAGCCCATCGCAGGGCTCAAACCAATGAGCCCATGAAGCATGAGATCACGACTTGAGCCTAAATCAAGAGTCGACACTTAAGCAACTGAACCACCCAGGCACCCCCCACCTATCTTGACCATTTTGAAGTATACAGTTCAATGGTACTATCCATTCAGAGTGTTTTGCTACCATCACCACCATCTATTTCCATAATATTTTTTATCTTATAAAATTGAACCTCATACCATTAAATAATAACTCCCCATTTCTCCTGTCCCTAGATCTGGCAACCACCATTACATTTTCTGTCTCTATGATTCTGACTCTTCTTAACTACCTCATATAGTGGAATCATACAGTATTTGTCTTTTTGTGACTGGCTTATTTTCCTTAGAATGATGTCCTCAAGTTTCCTCCATGTTGTAACATATTGCAGAACTTTCTTCATTTTTAAGGCTGAATAATATTCCATTGTATGTATATATACATTCTCTTATAGAATCATCCATATCATCCATCAGTGGATAATTGGGTTGCTTCCACATTTTAGCTATTTTGAATAATGGTCCTATAAGCATGAGTCTACAACTATCTCTTTGAGATCCCACTTTCAGTTCTAAAGTGGAATTGCTGAATCATATGGCTATTTTATTTTAATTCTTGAGCAACTACCATACTGTTTTCAATAGTGGCTGTACCATTGTACATCCTACCAACAGTGCACAAGGGTTTCAATTTCTACACATCCTCACCAATNTCTCTCAGTGTATTTTGCGTCCTTTTTCTCCCAATCTCTCAGGTTTTGTAAGGTTTCCAATGGCTTCAGATCTTTTCTGTGTGATGTATGGGCGCGAGTGCAAGTATGGAGCTCCTTACTTCTCCGCCATCTTGTCCCCTCCTCTGGAATAATATTTTAAATATGTCATTATATTTTTATCTTTCATGTTCTGTGTACATATTTTTGCCATTAATTGAAAATGTCTACCTGCTATGGAATCAGGGAGAGAGAAATGGAGGGAGGTAGAGAATCCAGTAGAATTGTTAAGCTGGCAATGAAGTAAAAAGAAGTCATAATTGACATAGCACTAACATTATAAATAGAACTTTGAAGCAAGGGATGATTTTTAAGGTTTTTACCTGAAAAATGAATTTAATCACTAATTGTGATTAATATATTAGGGTCAAATTTAATGATCTAACATGGAATTTACACAAAAAATTTCCTTAGAATACAGGAATTGGGAGGGAGCTAATGTGCCCATTGTCATCAAAGGAACTGTGGGGGGGAGGGGGAAGAGAGAACTAGTAAAGATAGTTCTCATCACATCAATCTTGATGTGTGCTTCCTCTCTCCACTGTCTTGCTTTTGTTTGAGGAAAGTTTTAGGTGAAGTGAAGAGAATATAGCGAACATGAGAATTTTGCCTCCATGTAATTTGAATCTATGAAGAAATAACATCTCATTCTTAATAATGACCTGGGATAGGTTCTTTATAGTTATCTCAAAGTTAATTTGACAGTATAGAATCATTATGTAGCGTGAAGGCAACTATTAAATCATTTTTGGGAATCACCACCAAATTCTTCTTTGGCATGAATAAGACCCAAAGTTTTCCAAATGCTTCCAATTAATAATACATAAAATAGTGTTTCACAGCAGTTTGAAGAACTGTGACATGTATAAAATGTGTGAAAAGTCTGAAAAACTAGGAATTGCTACACAAAACCTGAAATGCTTTTACAATTAATATTGGCACTTGAACACTCAAAACATTCACGTTATTTGATTACATAGTCATATTATAAAATTATTCCTTTAAAATATTACAAAATAAGCAAAAGGAAAGATAATTAGCAAATAATTGAAAAATTCAACCAATTAATGATTTTACTTCATCAGCTTATTACCAAAGTAGTTAATACAACCTTTGGCTTTTTGTCTGTCTGATGTATTGTTGGGGTGTTTAAGTACTGTCTGGTTTCTTCTTTGTGTAACTCAAAAGCCTACAACTGTGGTTAATTCACTGCTAGTCTTGTTGTTTCTGCATCATTAATCATAAAAGCAGAGAAGATATGTGTGATTGAGAAGAGGCAGAAATAAGGATAATGAAATTTATGACCCTAAAATCATGCACATTTACCATATCAGTCTTTCTCCTATTTGTCTTATATTCACCTTGAAAACCAAAAATATAAAAAGATACACAACACAGCTTCATTACATACACTCTCTTTTAACATAAAGAGGCACAATAATATTAGTTGAAATAATTTAATAAATGTTTACAAATGTTCTTATTACTTTTACCCCATTTCCTAAGTTAGATAATATTTTACAAGTTAAATAAATAGAATGTATGTCTTTTGAATTCTACCTTAATCACCTCTCATGGCAACTATGAATTTAAAAAAATAAGAAATTGATTGGCATGCTTTAATATGAGTCATATTCATTTGGGTTTCATTTCTAGATAATCACATAACTTTTCTTATTTTTCACAGACATATTCATAAGAGTGAATAATATGTGCCTTCTAGGAAATACAATATTAAATTTGAATCTGCTTATATTACCATGCTGAAGAATATATTATTTAGTATCAATTAAAATTCAAAATATTGATTTAGGCCCCAAAGTAGGAATTTTATTTCTTTGTTTTTTTAAAGTTTATTTATTTATTCTGAGAGAGAAAGAGAACCAGTGGGGGAGGGGCAGAGAGAGGAAAGAACAGAGGATTCAAAGGGGGCTCCATGTTGACAGCAGAGAGCCCAATGCAGGGTTCAAACTCAACAAACCATGAGATCATGACTCGAGCCAAAGTCAGACACTTAACCAACTGAGCCACCCAGGTGCCCCCCAAAATAGGGATTTTTAATTAGATGCTATTATAAAGTGCAAGATAATTTGCTTTTAATCAACATTTCCTATCTTTTAACACTTTATCTTTCATAACAGGTATATATATATTTGTCATAAATATATATGCATAACAGATATATTACTTATTATATGTATAATATATATGCTCATATACAGTATATTTACTCTGTAGTTAGAAATATATGTATATAACTCTGTATTTAGAAACTGGTCCCCTAAAGTGGTGCCCCCTTACTACCCAAGAAAAATATCTCTATATAGTCAAAAAGCATATCTTCCTTTATAGTATTTGTTAAACTTAATATGTCTCTTGCCATTTTAATAGCAAAATAGAATGATAATTAAAATAATCTCTCTTGATGAGTTCCTTGTTTTTTTCCCTTTGGCAATGAGACAATATTTAAAATATGTTTCCTTAAAGAAGGATTATAATATTATTTAAAATAAAATCAGTATTTTTAAATACCTCTGAGACTGTTTTAGTTAAAGAGATTAGTTCATCATAGCTATGCATGTTCATTTACCTACACAATAATTTTTAAGAAATACGATCAGAATTTACCCAGCATAAATTATTTGTACTCATCTCATTACTTGCTACTTTTGGTGGCTGACATATCTCAATAAATCAAGTTATGTAGCTCGACGATTCCTAATGTTTTGATTCCATGCACATGATTAATATATTTTGATTTATGTACAATATTTAGATTAAATATAAAACATCTTGATTAGATATGTTTTATTAAAATAGGATGAGAAATATTAATAAGGATGCTTAAGGAAATGCACACTCACTGACACTTAAAAAGGATGTTTCCTAATATAAACACAAATAGCAGAGAATTTTAAATACCTTTTTGGAAAGCAATACTAAGAATCTGAACTTTAATTTCTTTCTGTTCACCTCTTGGGCTCATGCTTTTTGTGGAGAATACTGAGTTGATTTGAGAAAACAAGAATTAATCCAAGTAAAAAGTAATAGAACTGTTTTATTGTTTTTATTCTTTTATTATGCAAAAAAACAAACACCTCAGAGAACCAGGAGAAGGACGAGCCTCTGCATAGTTTTCGGTGGTGTGAAATATTACCTGACCAAATTTGAATTATGCATTAGAAACCTTTATTTAGCCCTTAACTGCCTAATCAAGACTTTCTCCTAGAAGTAATGCTAGAAATAATCACAGATACAAGCTAAAGTTTGTTTTAAAGGCTGTTCATCAGAGTGATATTTATGCAAACAAAAATTCTAAAGGAAAAATAAAACTAATAGTGAACAATATGGAAATGTTTGACTAATGTGCTGCATATATGAACTGTTACATATTAAGTAGAAATCAAAATTTGGTTAATACTTAATGATGAATAAAATATTGAAGGCACAAATCAGATGAAAATGCAAAAATATAAAGCTATGTATATCATCTTATTCTCAATTACATAAATAGAAATGTAGTTATATAAGCATAAATAGACATATAATATGCATATACGTTTATACACACATATTTATGCATTAATGAAAACAGTTCTTGGAAAGAAACATACAAAATGTTAATGGCGTCAAGATTGCTTTTTAAATTTAAAACAATCAAGTGTATTAAGTACTCACTATAGCCAGTGAATAAATTCACATTGTTTATAAACTTCTGCCATCCTGTCTACTCCTGTAGCTCAATTTACATTCTTTAGATATTTGTAAAGGATGCTTTAAAAATGCTCACCATTTTAAATTCAGTTATTATTCAATTATAGTACTAGCCTAGAAATTGAGGGTAAAGAAACTTATATATGAAAACACAATATGACCTATGTGATGGGGAGTTTTAATTTGAAAATGAGATATCCACTCTTAGATTCAGAGTTCAGGAAAAAAGTATAAGACCAGGTTGCCAGAAATTAATTGATGAAGATATTCATGGAAAAGGACTTAGGATAAAAAATAAATGAACTGAGGCACAAACAAAAACTTTGGCCTTGGAGAAAAATGATTTTAAGGACAGACTTTATCTTTTGTACCTGAAGGCATTAGTGGACCAGAGGCCAGAATGTAATGCTGCTCATCAATACATAAGAAAACACATTTGAAGAGCTGACATCCTGAGTTGTTATGGAGAAGGTGTCCGATAAGGTAAGTTCCAGACCAAGAAAAAAAAAAAAAATACAAAAAGAAGCCAAAAAGCAACCAGTGTGACTTATAGTTAATTGTTTATAATATATAAAGGACTCATATATCTATACATTACACATTATATATTTTTGTTTGTTTCTTATTTTCAATTATATGTTTGCTTGATCCAAAATGAGGTATCTAGAAACTGTGAATACATACAAATCTGTATATTTAACCATAGCATGATTCACAGCCCAGAATGGCAAAAAAGGAGAAGGCGTCACAGGAGAAGTTTTGTAGAGAGGACATTAAAGATTTTCTATTTCTTCTGATTCTTTCAATGACACACAAAAGGAAACAATACATAAAAATGTGCTGAAAAAAAAATCTCTAAAATGGTTAAAGAAAAAGTTTCCCTACAAACATACTATTTCTGTACCTCAATTCTTAAGACAGATGACTTTATGCTCATTTAGTTATCTCTAAAATCACTTTATTTTAAAGCTGAATCTGTGCTTGTTTTGAAAAACTGTTCAGAGGAAGTCCAGATGTTAGACTTAGCAGGAAACCAAAGCATCTATTGTAAATATGTTCCAAGTACAAATAATAGAGTTTTAGTGTAATACAAAGTCCTCTAAATATATTCAAAGGAAACCATGTTTAAGATTTAAAGGAAAGTTTGATGACAGTGACTCAAGAAATTAATGATATCAGCAAGGGATAAAACTTATGTTAAAAAGAACCAAGTGAAAATTCTAAAATTGAAAAGTTCAATACCTCAAATTAAAAAAAAAAAAAAAGGTCACTGTAGGGGCCCGACAGCAGATTTCAGCAGGTGAAAGAAATAATGTAAACTTGAGGAAAGACAAGCAGGGGTGATGCAATCTGAAGAACAGGGAAAAAATTAGGATGAATAGTTTCTCAGAAACCGGACACCAGGAAGCATGAAAACACACCCATAGTGGATAGAGTAGAAGAGGAGAGAGAGAAGGGCAGAGAAATATTTGAAGAAATGATGATGGAACGCTTTCTGAATTTGAAGAAAACATTAACGTACAGGTCTAAGAAAATCAACAGACACCATAGAGGATGACATAAGAGATCCACAGCTGGACAGCCCAGTCAAACTGTTGAAAGACAGAGACAGAGAAAATTTTTAAAGCAACAGAAGCAAAACAATTTGTGCAGCAGCTGACTTCTTAGAAATACTGTGGAACTTCGTTAAGCTTACTCATATTAAATAGTAAATAGCAAAGTAGGCATACAGATGTTGTGGTCTTCATTTCGGATAGGTCTTCAGTGTTCAAAAATGTCTCACTTGCTTGATCTCTGAAATCAAGTCTACAGAAGAGGGCTTGTCTGGATCTGGATGTGAGCCAAAACTTGAGAAAATAAACAATCCAAGAGTTAACTGAGAATGCCAAGGTTGATAACCCAAACGGTATGGCTTGAAATGTAGCTGGTGAGCCAGAGTACCAGGGCATGGAAATGATAAGGAGGCAGAAACATGTTCCAGTGTTTGGACCAAATGAATGATAAGATCATCTGGAAAGATGTGGAAAGAGCCCAAATGACCCATGATTGGATATGTTTTTCTAAAAATAAGCCCAGATAAACTGACTCATTTCAATAGTCAGAGTTGGAGTGGTAATAGTGACCCAATCCTTTACTAGAGCATCAATTGAAAGGACTGGAGAATCCACATCATGTAGAGAAAGGTGTAAGGGCAAAATAAATATTATTTTTGAAGTAATAATACTAATAATGAGATGTGCCTACAATATCATAAAATACAAGAAAAAGCTAAAATTTGTGAGAAACCTTTTAAAATGTTGGCTACAACAAGATGTAACTATCAAGAAAGCAATCAAAGTGTTAGGAATACAATCAAGTTTTTTAAAGGGATAGTTTTGGAAGTATAGTGAGGAGACATAGACCAAGAGTATATAGATTTTTGACAAGAGATTTGGGAAGACCTAAATCAATTGTAAAAGACTTACTGAAGACCTTGCATGTAAGCACTTCTATGGGCTATAGAGATGTGGGAGAGTGAAATAATTTGTTGAAAGAAAATCATGAAAGAAATAGAATATTTCCAAAAATAGTTCCAAAATATTTTTGAATTTTATGGAAATGTATTTCTTAAGAGTAAGAATCTGAGACAGTAAAAATCTGGCATCTGGTGTTTTGATTTGTAATACCTCCCAAAATGTACATTAATGACTAAAAATTTTCCTATATATCTTATTGTTATTTAAATTACATTTTCCATTAGGTAAATTATGGACATTTACTTACAGTCTACATTTAGATAAACCCAAATTGTATTCTTTGGCCTAGAAGTTTTAAATATACCATCAAAGTGGCCTTGTACTTTTGAAGTTGTGATGGGTGAGCAGGTGGAAGACTTCTGTCAAATCAAAATCATTCCCTGGACATCTTCTCTGTGACACATGCACAGAGAAGCTCAAGTGCCAAATTTGGGTCTTGAACATTAACATGTACACTTTTGCGTTGTCACCATCTCATTATTTTGACAGGGTGTCTGGGAGAGCTGGGATATACCAGCTGTAACAAGAGTTGTGAATGTTGGCAATGTAAGCACCCAAACACATCACTCCAGAAAACTTTCTGGGACCATGTTAGTCTGAGAATTCTAGCAGATTATGACTCATCAATTAGAGAGTTTGCCTTATAAGTAAGGAAAACAAGGCACCAGTATAATATTGCTATTTTGGGGTAACTCTCATTATAAACTCTATGACTACACATAAATATTCATGTATAAGTGTGTGTGTATAACTTACCTTTAGTCACTTACTTGGATAATATAAGCAAAAGGTGAAATCAGAGATTGTGCCTACTTGCCCTGTTCCATCTCCCCTAGCCCTGCCAATATAAGAATACATACCTATATAATATTTATATATTCATGTGTGGCATGTTAATGTAGGTAACCACTAAAGCAAACTCGACATTGAATAATTGAACTCCTGTGAGCCTACTGCAACTCTTTTAGATTTCAGCCCCATAGTAACTGGCATTTTGCAACCATATTATTTGCTGCAAACAAGATGGGGACTATTAAAATTGTAGGGTAATGAATTCCCTTTGATTTCTCTCTCTCCCCATGCATGCCTCCAATGCTTTGCTTGCTGCTCCCTGACTTTTCTCCATATAACAACGGGCTAGTGCTGGCTCCCTTGCCCCTTTTCATCCAATGCCAGCTTCCTACAATCACTCAGCTTTATATTCAGATACACTCTTCTCACCAGACTATAGTTCTAATCCTTTATCTTAACTAGTATTAATTTGATTAAACACATCTTCACATTAAATAAACAGAAGGCCAGTTAGACACATTTTAGTAAGACGGACCTTACTGAAATAATCACAATGAAGAACATCTGTATTCACGGAAGGAATAAATATCTTTTTTTTTTAAAATTTTTTATTTCTAGGGGAGAGAGAGAGAGACAGCGTGAGCAGGGGAGGGTCAGAGAGAGAGGGAGTCACAGACTGAAACAGGCTCCAGGCTCTGAGCTGGCAGTCAGCACAGAGCCCGACGCGGGGCTCGAACCCACGAACTGCGAGATCATGACCTAAGCGAAAGTCGGACGCTTAACCGACTAAGCCACCCAGGCGCCCCAGAAATAAATATCTTTATAGAAACATTTCATGTCACAAGTCAGGCAATCGTAACCTGCATTGGAGCAGAAGAGAAGAAGTCTACACTTGATTTTTTTACCCATGTATGACAGCNTCGTAACCTGCATTGGAGCAGAAGAGAAGAAGTCTACACTTGATTTTTTACCCATGTATGACGGTAACTATTTCATGTGCAAAACAAGAATGTGCAAAGCATTCTCTGGGTAAAAGTATCCCAATCACAATTATGAAACAGCACTGCACTCCCTTTACTGTTAATATGACTTTACTTCTTTGTTACATTTTCTTGGAAAAGTTGTCTCCAGGGTTTATAAGCATCTTCTCCTTTGTGAGGTCTTTTCTCCACTTTCCCACGTTGGAAAACTGGCTTTTCCAATTCCCAAGTAGGGACATTGGCTTCTTCTGTTTTGTGGCCCAGCACTTAGCAGCATGTAGGCCACAGGGTGTGCTCTATAAATATCTGTTCTGTGAGAACAGAAGACTTACAAGGGTGACTAATACTTTTAGAATGACTTTTTAAAACCTCTGAAGAATTTGTATATAACTTTGTGAGATGCTTTGCTGAGCTGTAAAGAGCCAAATTCTCAGGTGTTCAAGTGGCTGATCAGAGCAAGAAATCCAAAATGAAAGTAACAATCAAACCTTTAATAACTTACTGTGATAGTATAAACAAAAGCTAAAGCCAGAGTTTGTGCCTACTTGTGCTGTCCCATCTCCCCACCCCCATGAACATGAACCGGTGCACAGGTGAGGATCAGTTGGGTCAGCACAGATGTAGGGGTCCTCTCACTGCCCAGCAAATTCTGAGCAAAAGACTCTTGTAGTTTTATGAACACTGAGACAGGGCTAAGGGACAGGAGAGGGCTTGGAGAGGGAAAGTAGCGAGTACTGAATCAGAGAGGAGAAAGGTATCTTCAATATTTCCTCTCCTCCCTGCATCTCATAAAGAGGCCTCTGGAGTACCCAGATAAAGAGACATAGGAATGAAAGTGCATGGGTGAGGAGTGAAAATACATGGATATGCAAATTCACAGAAGGGCCTATGTCCTTGACTGTGACTCTAAGAAACTCCAGTGTGCAGACTGTGCACCAGACCTGGTGTGAGATGTGCAGCTTCCCCTCGGGAAGCTGCTTGGAAAGCCTTTGTACTAGTCTGTGATCAGGCCTGAGAAACTTTACATAGATTTTTAACTAGATCAGGCTCCTTACACTCAAAGTGAACTATTAAAAGTCTGCATACATTTGTCAGGGCCTATTCGGGGGTGTTCTTTGTTTGGGGCTCATTAATTTGAGTTACATTTGTCTTTAACCTTTCTTAGGGGTAGAAAAAATTATAATACACTGTGTTTGTTGACTGTGAACATTTTCTCTACGAATACAAAAGACACACATCATTCTTCCATAAAGTGTATAGGTTTCTCCCTCATGAAACAGCTTACATAAATAGAATCCACAATCTTTTAAGATGCTTTAAGGAAACACGGAAAACCTTGCTTAATACAATGCAACATTCAGTGTTCAATAGCAAGCCATTTTCTCTTTTAATGGTCCTTATTTATACTAAAACACAAGCATAGTGTTTATTTATATAGACCTGACGCCTCTCATAATAATCTCTTCTCCCTAATTTTGAAAATATAATATTTTCTCCTTACAAGTTAATTATATCAAAAAACAGTCCTGCAGGCCTGAAGACTAGAAGAAAGTGATTAGACAGACATGCAGTGCTTTAAATATTTGCGGCGCATCCGCAATAAATGATGGCTTAGACACTCTTCACACTTTTCTGACACTCAAGATGATGCTTAGTGTGCATCTAATAAATAGTCAAGGATGCATAAATGAGTGAATGAGCTCCTTCATTTTGCTGGGCTTTGTGCCCATCATGAATCTCTCCAGGGGACGACTTTGCTCTGACATCCAGTGCCCTTATCACATAATTCTGCACGTTCTTCCGTTTTCTACCCAGGTTGTAGCTGCAAATCAGTATTCTGGAAAAAGAAGGGAAAAAACTTGACAGTTATACAAAAAGCTGAGAGTGTTTCTACTTCGGAGGAAGCTATTTTATAGTTGTTAAAAACATGTAAATAGAGGAAGATGACTCTAAATTTGAGTCTCAGCTGTACAATTTCAGGTTTGCTACCAAAAAAAAAGGTAAACCACATATTTTTCTCCTCAAATGTTTTTGAGATGATTAGACAAATAATGAAAACAGAACTTCTCATGAAGTCAGAATATGACATAGATATACTCTAGTCAAAACTTCAATATGTATAGTGTACTGACTCTGGTTAATAATATTCCATTTTGTACTTGAAATTTGCCAAGAGAGTAGATCTTAAGCATTTTCCCACACACAAAAAGGTAACTATGTGAGCTAATAAAAGTGTTAATTTACTTGTGGCGATCATTTCACAATGAATACATAGTATACCAAATCTTTACGTGTACATGTTAAATATATACAATTTTATTTGTGAATTGTACCTCAAAAAAGTTCCAAAATAATAAGGGAATCTGGATGTGTGTGCAGTATATGATAGCTCTCTTACCTCCACTTCTGTGTTGATTCATCTGACACTTGACTGGTGGAAAGTTCCACGGGGAAAAATGGCACAGGATGAGTCTGTTCTTTGGTTTTAGGGTCTTGCTTACTCCATTGCAGGAAGTGAGTAAAGGCTTAACTCTCATTTTTGGTTGAGTGTTGCTTCAACTGACTCCTTAGATATAGTTCAGTTTTTCCAGCTCAGCTAGACTTGAATTAGAAATCATATTGAAAACCTCTTTTGTGCCAAGTCAAAAAATATTTATCTCATATTATATTCACATCTTCCTACAGAATAAGCAAGCTTTATTTTATAGTTGGATCTACTGAACACCACAGGATGGCCCCTAAATCCAGGGCACCTGACTGATATTTAAGACCATGTCTGCGTTATCGTACCTTCTGTATTGTAGCATTATAGAATCTGTAATTCTAGGCAATGGTCACAGCTTCGTTCAGCCTCTTATAATAAGACAGGAGTCCTGTCTCAATTTCTTGCAGCGAATCTTTATCACCTATTTGCATTTCTAATTTCTTTAACCATGAAGCCATCTAACTCTTAACTACCTCTGTTTGCTTTTAGGCCTCAAGCTTCATTCTGCTTAAATTTTTGTTTGTTTTATCTTTGGTGAATATCTTTTTCTTGATTTTGAAAATGGTTATGTCTCTTTTTTGTCTTTTGTATTTTGTTATCCTTTGGAATGTATTTATATTTATTTGTCTGTATATTTTTTAAAATCTTTTTGTATTTAACAGTAACGATTTTGGGGCTGCAGTTATCAGAACTACAACCTCCATATAATTAAAGTGTTGCTGGATTGAGAATTAGAAGCGACCAATATGTTTTACTCATAATTTTTAATGAAGAACAACTAACCAATATTTTTGAATAAAACAATTATGCCTTTTTCTTTTTTTATTGAAGTATAATTGATACAAAATATTCTATTAGTTTCAGGTGTACATCATAGTGATTTGATATTTTTATACATTACAGAATGATCCCCATGGAAAGTTTAGTTACCATCTGTCACCATAGAAAGTTATTATAATATTATTAACTATAATCCTTATGCTATACATTATATCACCATGACTGACTTATTGTATAACTGGAAGTTTATACCTCTTAATCCCCTTCATCTATTTTGCTCACCCCATTGCTCCCCACTCTGGTAACCAGTAGTTCCCTGTATCTACGAATCTGTCTGTTTTGTTTTATTTGTTCATTTGTTTGTTATTTAGAGTCCACATATAGTTGAATCATATGGTATTGTCTTTTTCTGTTTTATTTTACATATATGTCACATTTTCTTTATCCATTCATTTATCAATGGACACTAGGTTTGCTTCCATACCTTGGCTACTGTAAATAATGCTGTAGTGAACATAGACGTGCATATACCTCTTCAAATTGGTGTTTTCATTTTCTTTGGCTAAGTACTCAGAAGTGGAATTGCTGGATCAAATGGTAGCTCAATTTGTAATTTTTTGAAGAACCTCCATACTGTTTACCATAGTGTCTACACCAATTTATTTTCCCGTCAGCAGTGGATGAGTGATCCCTTTTCTCCACATCCTGCCCAATAATTGTTATTTCTTATCTTTTTGATAATAGCCATTATGACAGATGTGGTAATATCTCATTGTGGTTTTGATTTGCATTTCTCTGATGATTAGTGATGTTGGGCATCTTTTCATGTGTCTGTTGGACACCTGTATGTTTGGTTTCTTTTTTTTTGACAGGGGTGGAATATCTATTGAATTCACCTACCCATTTTTTAATTGAGTTATTTGTTTTTTTATATTAAGTTTATAATTTCTTTATATATTTTGGATGCTAACTCTTTATTGTATATATGATTCACAAGTATCTTCTTTCATTCAATATGTTGCCTTTTCATTTTTGGATGGTTTCCTTCACTGTACAAAAGATTTTTAGTTTGATATCATTTAATTTGTTTATCTTTTTTTGCCTTTGCTTGAAGAGATTGGTCTAAAAAATTGCTATGATCGATTTCAAAGAGCTTATTGCCTATGTTTTCTTCTAAGAATTTAATTGTTTCAGATCTTTATCCAGTTTGAATTTATTTTTGTATGTGTGTAAGAAAGTGGTCCATTTCTTTTGCATGTAGCTGTCCAGTTTTCCCAATACTATTAATTGGAGAGACTGTTTTTCCCCCATTGTATATTCTTGCCTCCTTTGTCATAGATTAATTGACCATATATGTGTGGGTTTATTTCTGGGTTCTCTATTCGATTTCATTGATCTATGTGTCTGTTTTTGTGCCAGTACCACACTGATTTGATTACTATATCTTTGTGGTATAGTTTCAAATCAAGGACTGTGATACCAGCCTGCTTTGTTCTTTTTCAAGATTGCTTTGACATTTGTGCCTTTTTTCTTACTACATAACTATAAATGCCAATTTCTCAATGCCACCCACCTTCATTTTTTCTTAGTCTCACTCACATATATTTCAAATAAGTTAATGTTAAAAGGTACTTTTTTTAGATTTTGTAATTATAAAAGTTTACATAAAAAAGAGGAATCTTTTGGGGCGCCTGGGTGGCTCAGTTGGTTAAGTGTCCGACTTAGGCTCAGGTCATGATCTCATGGTTCATGGGTTCAAGCCCCGCGTCGGGCTCTGTGCTGACAGCCAGCTCAGAGCCTGGAGCCTATTTCAGATTCTGTACCTCTCTCTCTCTCTGACCCTCCCCTGCTCATGCTCTCTCTCTCTCTCTCTCTCAATCAGGAATAAATAAAACATAAAAAAAATTTTAAAAAAGAGGAATCTTTTGAGGAAATGTGGAATTTTACAATTAGAAGGTAACTTTACATATATTATAGTAATAAGAACTATATAAGGATTATTTTATCTAATTTCTACTCATTCTATGCTATTAATTGTCATTTTCCTAGGGTTCATTGGTCTCTAGTACACTTCAATCAAGTGTCTTAACAGTTAAGTATGACTATAGGAATGTCATTAGAGAAAAATATATAAACTCTACCTTTAAATTTTAATGCTACACATTATTTTAAATCCCTAGAGAGATAAAACTGCATACATAAAGGATTGTAACTCTAATGTTTTTTAACTCAGTTTTTAAATATTGTTCTATGAGATATTTAAGCAGAGATAATAAAAATAAATTAACCTTCAAAAATTCTTAGAGCACTATGCTCAGTGAAAGAAGTCAGACATGAAAGAATATATATTGCATGACTTTATTTAAATGAACTGACCAAGAAAGGCAAATCTATAGGAATATAAAGTACGTGGTTACCTAGGAAGAGGAGTAAAAATAAAGAATGACACTAAGTGGGCACAAAATTTCTTTTAGGATGATGGGAATGTTTCTAAAATTTGATTTTGATAATATGGTTGATGCGTTTAGAATTCTATAAATATACCAAATTCATTGAATTGTCAAAACATGGCTATTTTGATAGAAAAATTGATATAAAATAGTTTGACATAAAAAGAAGACACATGCTTTATGGCTTTACAGTGAAGTGGACCTGGATCAAGTCATGGCTGCACCATCAACTGACTATCTGACTTTGAAGGATTTATTTCACCTCTCTGCACCTTAGGTTTCTCATCTCTAAAATGGAGGTAAGGGGAGCTTGGGTGGCTCAGTCGGTTAAGCGAACAGCTTTGGCTCAGGTAATGACCTGATGAGTTCATGGGTTGGAGCCCCGCGCTGGACTCTGAGCCTGGCTCTGAGTTGGCTCTGAGCCTGGAGCCTCTTTCAGATTCTGTGTCTCCCTCTCTTGCTGCCCTCTCCCCCCTTTTCTCTCTCAAAAATAAACATTTAAATTTTTTAAAAAATAAAAATAAATAAAGAAAAGTAAATGGAGGTAATTGTACATGCCTGCCCTGAAATGATGAATTAGATAGAGCCCATGGAGATAAAGTAGGTAAAACAGGTTGTATCTTTTCTAGCAAATAGTAAGGATTCAGTAAATGGTATAAAATCTGCTTGAGATATTTGGCGTGTCTTTCTCTAGGAAAATAAACCTGGTCTCTTGAACCTGCATCATTTTTTTTTCTGTAATAAACATAAGGAGCTTCATCTAACTCTTCCTGTCAGATCTTATATATTTTTCTCTTTCTACACTACAAAGTTGCCAGCATTGGTTTTTAAGTTAAAAAAAAAAAAAAAGTTCTGCCCTGTGAGGATGAAGACTGCACATCAGATTGAATATTAATGCAAGAGGGTTTGAGTTTTAATGCTGTTGTCCTCTTTGGCCACTGTTGAAATCTTGCTTAAAGAAAGGAGACAGAAATAGTCTCCTATTAAAACTTGACTGCAATTTGAACTGCTCAATGCCTTCTATACCTCTTCACAAGTATGTTTGATGTAAGGTCTCCATGAGAAATGAAAAGTGCTGAGGCTCTAATTTAAAATTTTTTGTTTTTTCTTGGGCTAACAGGCACTACAGTTAATTTCAACTATTGGCAGTAAACAACTCCAATGTGAGGGCTATTAAGCTGCAATCATTTTAAGAAAGTTTCCAGGGTGACCAACCTATATGGTGCCAGGAACTCACTGAAAAGACTGAAGCCACAGATACTAAAAAAGCACAACTGAGCTCTATGGATTAATGAGATATAATCATGCAATTCAGAGGAACAGAATTTCATATCCTGTTGTACTGGATGTGATTTTGTTAGGTATGCCATGAAATTTGAAATCAAGGCATTAGCTAGTCTTTGTCACTGTATCTCTTTCTGAATTAAAATTTTTAAAAAAACATATTCAGTTGTAAACTCTCAGGATGTTCTAATGTGGAAAAAAAAAAGTGATACTCTTTTCCCTTGATGGTTCTACTACTGTCTCTCTTATAAAAGCCCAAAGAGATTTTGTAATACAGACACTAAACAGATTCAGATATGGTAATGCTGCATTTCAATACTTTTTATCTTCTGTGTACTCAGAAATATTAAAAATCAAACACTTTTAAGCCCTTTTTTCCTCCTACTCCCACAACGATACTTTAAACTCTTTGGTGGTTTCTAGGCAAGGTAATGTTGTGGCTGCTTCGTGCCATAGCCTTAGGCTGCAAATGCTCCAACTCCTCCAATTCTATCCTTCAAAATTGTTCAAACTGTTGCAGTGCTTTGTGGGGCAGCAGCACTGACTCTCACATTCAGACTCAACCGTTCAGACTCATCTCATCCCTAAATAATTAGCAATCTTTCAACTTTCAAATAGAACATTGCCTAGGACACTTATGATATGCAGATCTTATTTTGGGTTAAGTACAAACACTTCTGCTAAGGTTTTTCCAAAGCCTGTAATGAGTCAGAAACCAAATAACAGACAGTAAAAAGAAAATAAAGTCAAGACTGAACACCTATCCTCAGGGATGATGGATATTATTGATTACATATTCATATGATCTTAGCAGTAACTGGCATCAGATTGATAAATTGAAATTATCTGCATTTGATCATTATTGAGATATTTTTCTGAACATGATTTGTAAAGTTCACCTTCGGGAGCATGGTACTGGAGTATTACCTTTTGGATTTTTCTATTTCTGAGACCATTTAGAATACTGGGTTTGCATATGTACCTTAAAATAAACACATAAGTTGGAGTTAGAAGGATTGTGTATAACTGGGTGTGAGGATGATAGTGACAATAAGATAATAATAGTGAGGACTTATGGTTCATTGTAAATTATATCTTAAAAGACTATTTTTAGAGCAGTTTTAGGTTTCTAAACAAAATTAAGAGGTAGGTACAGATTTTTCCTGTATAAGCACTACCCTCACAGAAGCACAGCCTCCCCTGTTATCAACATCATTCACCAGGATGGTGTATTATTATTATTCTTATTTACCAAGGATAGACCTAGATTTACATCATAATTACACCAACTCTATAGTTTACCTTAAGCTTCACTCGTGGTGTTGTATTTTTATGACTGAACACATGTATCATGTATAATGAAAAGTCATTAAAATTATATACAGGTATTTCCACTGCTCTAAAAATCCTATTCTTTCTCTATTCATTTTCCACCCTCATTCCCAATGTTTACTTTTAACCAGATAGCAAACTATAAATTTTCAATGAACTATCTTATTTAGACCTTACAGCAAACTCCCTAGCTGCAATTCATTGGGCATGGAAGTGATCTCATCTGAGCCAGTCCAATCAGATTCTTTCTTTTGGAAATTTGGAATTGGTTTGGGATAGATTGCAGAAATAGATGATAAAAACTAGTGGGACTGATACATTATGCTCTGCTTACATTTTTCCCATGTATAAAGAGAAGAATTATATCATGAATGCTGGGAGAAATAATAAAGTAGAAATAAAAACATAATCCTTAAAGAGAAAAAAGCTTGGGTTCTGGCTTTCTGATGATTTTCTAGTTCTTGTCATTTTTGAGACTCTATTATATTTGAATAACGAGAAATATTTCAATATGTCTTCCTTCCTTATCTTTGCTTGAATTCTGTTATTTGTAATCTACAAAACTTTGCCTGAAACTAATATTTTGACTGTATATACACATATATACCATTTCTCCCATCATTTCAGATTGAGATTTGTATTACAAAGGAGACTGCAGGTAATTAGTCCAACCAAGAACTGTATAAAGATAACAAAACCAGAATGGTCAATATATCTAGAATGTATACATCATTATTTGTTATTGCATTTGGGATCTTGAATAAGTTAACTTACTATTTTTTGTATATCAGTTTCCTAAAATATCCAAATAGATATCAAATTATATGTGTAGTTTCAATTGTGTTTAAACTTGTCATATGGTTAAACAGAAGATTCTCCAGGATTGGCTGAAGGGGCTAAATGAATAAGCATAATGAGTGGATGGAGCTCTTTTGTCATCTGTCTTTTGTCATCTGAAGGATCTTATTTTTACACACACACACACACCCACACACACAACCACAGAAACTTAGAATACTTACACATAAACATGCATTTGTAAATTCTATGTGAAAATACGTGACTCCCTTGCTTCAAATTTATTGACTTTGTAATTTCTAAAATATTTTCTGTTATTAGCATTTTGTGATATTCTTAGAACAAGCAAGTACAATATCACATAACTCATATGATTGGGAAGAAAAGTCTCTAAGGAACTAAACAGAAGCCAATCCTCACCAGTGGGAGTCTTTTAAGTCTAAATCTCTTTCCTTCAGTTGGGAGCAGGCTTTGAAATTAGATACTGAAATCCAGGAATAGCTTGGAGGACTTTCAGGTCTTGAAGAAGTGTAAACTTTATAAACCCAGTGACCAGGAGCAGTTCTGAAAAAAAAAAAAAAATGCTCTTTTTCTTTTCTTCAATTGGCTTCAATGCACTTTTCTTCCAACTAAGACCCAGAGTTGTTTCCTCTTCATGAAGAGATAATTAACTTTTTTCATAGGTTTCAGAAGGCAATACAGTGATAAAATAAAGAACAATAGCTGCAGAGGGTGTTTTGCAGTTAAGATAGCAACTGTTTCTATAAAATAATTGGATACTGAACAAATAGCTAAGTGTCTTTTTTCCTTTCAAACTTCATACTATTAAAAATAATTAATACAACTAGAACAATGAGAATGGAATAGGCCATTAAAAGAATGAGTTTTTCATTAGCAAAGAAAAAATGAGAATACAAGGAGATAACATTGTGAAAGACAACAGAAGGAAGCCCCAGGAATCAATCCCTTCACCAAAACAGTTGAGCTGGCAAGAACTGCCTGAAGAGAATTAAGAGAAGGAGAAGACAAGCCACAGACTGGGAGAACATATTTGCTAAAGACGCATCTGATCCAGGACTATTAACCAAAATATACAAAAAACTCTTACAACTCAACAATAAGAAGAGAACCTAATAAAAAAAATGGGCCAAAGATGCCTTAAAGACACCCCACCAAAAAAAGTTATATAGATGTTATATAAGCATATGTAAAAATACTGTATATCATATGATATTAGCGAAATGCAAATTAAAACTAGAGATATTTACCACTATACTGAGTAGAATGATCAAAATCTGGAACCCTGACAACACCAAATGCTGGCCAGGATGCGGAGCAACAGGAATTTGTATGGAATGCAAAATGATAGAACCACTTTGAAAGGCAGTTTGGTAGTTTCTTAGAACACTAAACATACTCATACCATATGATCCAATAATTATTGCCCTTGATGTTTTTATCCAAATAACTTAAAAACATGTCTACACGGAAACCTGAGTGTGAATGTTTATAGCAGTTTTATTTATAATTGCCAAAACTTGGCATTAAATGAAATGTTATTCAATACATAAAAAAAGAAATAATCTACAGTGAATCCAGATGATGGACTATTACTCAGTAGTGCTAAAAACAAAGAGCTATCAATCCATCAAAATACATGGAGAAATTATAAATGCATATTACTAAAAGAAAAAAGCAAATCTGAAAAGGCTGTCTTACTATACAAATCCAACTATATGACAGTCTGGAAAAGGCAAAAGTATGGAAACAGTAAAAAGATGAGTGGTTGCAGGGATTGGGGTTGTGTGAGGGGGAGGATAATAGGCAGAGCACAGAGGTATTTTAGGGCAATGATAATATGAGTCATTGGTATGAATCATACTATAATACATTATGGTATATATCATGGACATATGTCTTTATATATTCATCCAAACCCATAGAATATACAACATCAAGAATGAACCCTAATATAAACTATAGACTTTAGGTGATTATAATGTGTTATTATAGGTTCATCAGTTGTAACAACGTACTGCTCTGTTGGAAAATGTTGATCATGAAAATTAACAAGTCTTTACCCAAACTCAGAAAAAAGAAAAAGACCCAAATAACTGAAATCAGAAATAAAAGGGAAAATTGCTCTTCGCCTTATAGAAACTAAAAGGATCATAAGAGAATATTATAATCAATTGTGAACAACAAATTACATATGCCAGATAAAATGAGACACAAATCTTGATATACATCCTTTTAGCAGAAATGGAAAACCCAATAGTCAATTTCATGTGGAACTGCAGTGGGCCCCAAATAGCTTAAATAATATTGAAAAAGAAAAACAAATTTGGAGAAATTACACTTCCCAATTACAAAACTCCCAACAAGGCTTACTGTTCAGTTATCAGAACAGTGTGGTACTGGCATAAAGATAGGTAGATAGACCAATTGAATGGACTTGAGAGTACAGTAATAAACCCAAATATGAATGGCCAATTGATGAGTGCCAAGCCCATTCAATGAAGAAAGAATAGACTTAATCAACATATGATGCTAAGGCAACTGTATACCTGAATGAAAAAAAAGTTGAGGGCCTACCTCATTCCTTATACAATAATTAATTCAAAATGCATCAACACCTAGTATAAGAAGAAAAATTTGTAAAGCTCTTTGAGAAACAAGAGAAGACCTCATGATTTGGTAGTGAGTTCTTGATTTGATAGCAAAAGCATGAGCAACAAAAGGGAAAAAATGGATAAATTAGACATCAAAGGACTTGATAGCATTTAGAGAGATGGGCAAGGAAACAGGAGGAGTCAGAGTTGACCCCAAGACTTCAAGGGGCTCACTCTGTGTTGTAAACTCTATGTATTTTGACATAGACATAATGACATGTATCCACCATTACAGTATCATTCAGAACAGTTTCATTGCCCTAAGATTCCCCTGTGCTCTCACCTATTCATTCCTCCCTCCTTCTTCTGAAGCCCTGATGGTCTCTGTTATTTTTACTATCTCCATAGTTTTGCCCTTTCCAGAATGTCATACAGTGTGTAGCTTTTTATAGATTCACTTTTTTCAGTTAAAAATATACATTTAAGGTCCCTCTATATCTTCTTGGTCAATTTAAAAAGCTCTATCTACTATTATAGTTTAAGTTCAGTTGCTACCTTTTGTGTCTATATTTGACTTACTGATTATTTATGTATTTATTGACTTCATTTTAGTTATCTTTGGTATCCAATATTTTTCAAAATATTTTCACAGTCTATTAGATCATGTTAACATCTAGAGTTGTCAATTTGATTAAAATTCCTGAACAATTATATGAAATTTCTTGGAGTTTTCTAAAATTATTATTTTTTAACATTTGTTTAATCTAATTGAAAACTTATAAACGTAGCGACATAGAGATTGAAATTTATATTTTTCTAAATGTGGCAGACTTATCTACCACTGAATTTACTTTCTCATTAAATTATGCCCAGCTTTATCAAAAACCAAATTTATAAAAATGTAGTAAGTTATTTCTATAATTTCAATAAAGAAGAAAGACTAAAAAAGAAATAACTGAAAAATATGTGGGCAATAAAAATCAAAGAAAGGTAGAATTTGACAAATCTCCAAGTAGATAATTTTTAGACAATCAATCCAGTGAATGATTGATTCAGGTATTCTGCATTTATACTTTTGAACATTGTGTATAGTTGACCAGTTTCTCTTTGCCTTTACTAGAAAGTATTATAACAACACTTTATTTGTCTATACTGGGCTCTAACTAGCAGAATTTCTAGTGCTATAACTGGGAAAGACTGAAGAGAAGAGATGTGGGACTGAGGAACACAATATTATACCATTCTCATAAAGATATAAATTTGTCAGTACATAGATATTTTCCATAATGTAATTAATTTGAAAAAATTCTTATTATTAAGTTCTACTTATAAAAGGTATATGTTGAAGAAAATGTTATAAAAATGATCAAAAGTTAATTTTGATTACTACCATTGTTGTACCTAACTTTGCTGCATACTTTTTCAGTAATTTCCTCTCTATGTTCCTGGATTTTCAGCAGCAGTAGTAAGCCAATAGATAAAGTGAACACTCTTTTACATTCCATCATGAAGAAAAAATGAAAGCTGGTTAACGGAAACTACATTGTTAGGTGAAATAAGAACGTTCAGAGAAATGGTCATTTGGCTAATGGACCGTTCAGCAAATTAGTACAAATTGACCAGTTACTGCAGTGGCAAGGATGAACTTGGATCGATGAAAGCTGGTCTAACAATCCCATAAACATAAACTCGTAGCATTTGAGTGGAAAGGAATTCATAGGGATGCAGAGGAGTACCACAAAATAAGACAGCCAATAAAAAAGATATTACTGTTATAAACTTCTATTCACCTAAAAGATGTGAAATATATAAACCACATCCCACAAACTGATAGAACTACAAAGAAAATGGTGATAGATTTTTAAAAGAGCTCAATAAGAAACTGATAGATAAAGATGTCAAAGCTTTTTCAAGGATTCAGAGGATTTTAACAACATAATGAATAAAATTAGCCTAAAATATATTTTAGAATCTTTCATCCAAAAAATAGTATACATTGAACATTGATAAAATAAAGCCATGAAATAAACTATAAAATAAGACACAATTTGAAGGCCATATTGTCTGACTCAAAATTCAATATAATAAGAAAGTATTAAAATCTAAATACTTCATAGATTAATAGAAAATTGGACTGGATACTGCAGTATTTAGCAAATGACAGGAAAGGCATCATATGATATGATATTGTGTATCAGAATGTAACAAAACTTAAAAGAAATTTTATAATTATAATTTTAATTCATTATTTTAAAAAGAATAATATTTAAAATGAGCTCATTTTTTAATCATAAAATAATTATTATTAACCTTATAAAAACAAAAGTCAGTCATAAAAATATGGAAATGAAATAAAATAGATATAAAATAAAAATTTCAAAAGATGATTTTAGGAAACAAATAAACAGCTCTATAGAAAGAATGATGAAAAATAAATAGCGAATACAAAAATAAACAAGATATGAGTAATATCCTTACTTGCAGCATAAGGATTAACACCCACATTTAAAAAATCTAATGAAAGATGTAAGAAAAATCTACAACACAATAAAAAATGAGCAAAGGAAAAAAGTAGGAGATTTATATGGGGGATAAAAACCTTTTGAAAATGAGGTCTATTGAAAATTTTTGTGAGAGTAAATTTTTTTGAAAACAATCACCTTACCACCCTGGGGTATTATTTTGCAGCTGTGCAAACCCATATACACTATTTCATATTACTAATATATGCTAGAGGCATTTGATGGATTTAAATAAGGAAACATAAGGATGCTTTTCCAGTTTTTTTAGTAATCATAAACTTTGAAAAGAATCTAAATGCACACTAGTATGAGACTGGTTAAATAAATTTTGGATATTCATTTATCCATTCTGGATAGCTTTCAAAGTGAAGAGTGTTACACGTAAAAAAAAAAAAAAAAAGCAAGTTATGAGAAAATATCACTTAACATTTTATTCAATATTAGATATATTTATTCATAGACATATAAATATTTAAATGGCATTTTACATTCAAATTCAGGTTGGTGGCTTTAGGATGGATGCATAAAAGAATAGGATTATGAAGACAGTGTAGGAAAATATTTTTATAGAAATAATCTGTACTGTATGATTTATACTTTATAACATGCTGTAAAACGTAAAACTATGTAGCAGTAAAAAGATCATTGGTCCAGGGATGAATAGGAAAAGCACAGAAGATTTTCAGGGCTGTGGAAATACTCTGTACCATACTGCAATGGTATAAACTATCTAAATTATGCCTTTGGATCATAATGGGATGTCAGTGTCATTTCAAGTCTCTGTACCTTCCTCTTGGTAGCACTATGTACCTGAAACTGCTCTAGAAAAAAAAAAGTGTTCTTAAATAACACCTGGAAAATGAGAAAATCTGAAAAAATAGCTAGGATGATGTAAATTTGTTTTATAATTTTGAATAGGTATGATAGAATAGACTGAAGTAGAGAGTAAATCAGAGGATTCCTTCTGGAATTGACCTTTATAATCACCAAACCTGAGAAGGAGAAAAACTCTTGAGGCGCTTGGTAGCAATCATATACTCTGTGGTCTTGATGATCACTAAGCTTGCTGCCTGAGATGTTATCTCTCCCAGAATAATAGGAGATCTGCACATGAGCCTTTACCCTCATTTAGAATATCCAGCAAATGACTTGCCAGCTGGCTAGGGCTGCCTTCCCTCATATCTGCATTCTGTGGGCAGGTGATGAGCAAATGGATATGTGTTCATTGTCATGGAGCTAATCAGAGGAAACCAATCTGAGATACAAAGCCAAGTCTGAAATGTAAGTGACAGTCCTTCCCTGGGATAGACTTACTCGCGTTACAAAATTTCATAATGATCATAAGAAGTAGTTAATGTCTCTGAGAATGGCTATTGTTGCTCTGTGTGTGTGTGTGTGTGTGTGTGTGTGTGTGTGTGTAACAGTTTTGTATAGAGGTGAATTACAGGCTGTGTCCAAGAAAAGTAGTGACTGCACATTTATCGATGCCTCTGTTCTATCAGCCTATTGAAGCAGCCTCTGCTTTATATTTGTATTTTCCCCAAAGGATGATTATTATTATTTCTCATCATATACAAACCCAACCCAACCCAACAAACAAAAGGTTCTAATGTAAATAAAGGTACAAGATGAAGAAGATGCCTGGGTTGTTTTCCTGATGTTTTTTGGTTTTTCAGAAGTTTGTCAATAAATATGCCAATCACAGTATGATCCAAGACTACAGCGGTGTGGTAAATATGGATGCATGTGACAGGGGGAAAAAACCAGAAAACCAGTAGAGCGGCAGAGATTATGACAGGAAGTAGAGCCAGAGGAAATGATATGGCTGACTTTCTTCTCTTAATAAATATACTTTTTTACTGTAAATGCAGTATATCTAAATAGCACTTTTTTATAATTTGCTATTTTAACATAGGTAACTTCCTGTTTTTTCTGTCTTGTCTGAATACCTAATTTCTGCATTACCACAAATTTTCCTGTTAAAATCCAATTACCTTCTTTTTGCTTCAAATAACATTCTTCATTTGCCCTTTTAATTATTTTAATGGTCCTATAGAGTAATGCAATTATAAGAAAAATGAATAGTTTAAAATCTGAAGTTTGTCATTGGGAAACTTGTCTGAGACACATAACAAGAGAATTCTCAGTAGGAGATCAGAGGAACTGAGGGAGGCTTCTGCTTAGCTGACAATATTTAGGTTGTTGCCTGTTTTGTAATTTAAATTCCTCCCGCAGTTCTCTAAAGGACAGTAATTTAGATGTATCATTTAAACTTCTGCTGTCACACTGTCTTCCCACAATTATTCAGGCTGATGTAAAAAATTACTCCCAAGCTATTCTTAACCGGATATTTTATCAAATAAAGGGATATATGGATTGTTCTAGGGAGCATTTAAATAATAAATGAAAAGAATTCCAGATGAATACATTGTCCTTTAAAGTTAGAAGGGTTTGCTTCCTCAGAGGAGCAACTAAGACAGCAGAGCCTCTCCATGTTGACTTATTGGTGTCACCAAAAGGAACTAAATTGTTGTACAAATACAAAGAAAATAGACATATAGTCCTCCTGTGAATTATTCATGTTCAGCAGATGTATCACACAGTCTCGGTTGAAATGTAAAGAACTATATCTATAGACACACACACTACCACACTCATCACTTTAACAAATACTTGTACCTATAAAATATTTTGTCATAATACAAGTATGAATAATTAAGAGTTTAGAAATTAGGAATCCTATGAAGGACCAGTCTGGCTCTCATGGGTAAGTATAGGGACTTGAAATAAAAGGAATCCTGCACTCACCTAATCCAGCAGTTAGCTCTACAATGGATAGTTTCTGTAAGGTTTTCTCTCTCTTCTTCTTATTTTTTCTATCTTCCCCATCAACATAGAATGGTTAGTAAATTAATAATAAGAACCAAAATAAACATCGTCAATCAATTTTTTAAAATATTTATTATTAAGTTATTACATCTCATCTTATTCCCTCAGAAAACATGTACTTCCAAGAAACTTTGGAAAAGATGACAGCAGTTTCTCATCAGGCTAACACAGCTCATAAGACCTGGTGATTAAATTCTACTTGGCCTTGTTTTTCAAACACCAACTATATTGTGTTATATTTGTCATCAATTTCTTCAGAGACAAATCAGGTATCCTCAAAAACAGTTCAGGCTTTGAAATCAAGTGTATGTAAATTAGAATACCAGTTTCCTCAATTTCTCTCCCCATAATCCTTGGCAATAATTTCTGACCTTCAATTTCTTCAACTAGATTTTGGAGTAAAAACATCTTTTTTTCTGTTTATATTCTCTTATTTTTAGTTGAGGCATAATTGACATAAAGCACTATTTTAGTTTCAGATCTACAACATAATAATTCAATATTTAAATACATTGCAAAATGATCACCACAATAAGTCTAGTTAACATCTGTTACCTTATGTAGTTACAGAAAGTTTTTTCTTGTAATGAGAACGTTTAAGATTTACCTATTATCATCTTTCAAATATGCAATGCAGTATTATTAACGATGGTCACTATGCTCTACATTTCTTCTACGTGACTTAATTATTTTATAACTAGAAGTTTGTACTTTTTTGATCCCCTCTACTCATTTCTCGTATTCTTCACCCCCAACCTCTAGCAACCACCAATCTTTTTCTGTATCTATGAGTCTGTGTTTGTTGTTGTTGTTTTTTTTTTTTTTGGCTTTGGTTTTTGGGTTTTTTATTCCTTGTATTAGTGAGATCATATGGTATTTGTCTTTCTCTTTCTGACTTATTTGACTCAGCATAAGTCCCTCGAGGTCCATTCATGCTGTTGCAGATAGCAAAATTCATTCTTTTTAAGGGATGATAGATAGATCGATAGAATAGATACATACATACATACATACATACATACATACATACATATCATGGTTTCTTTATCTACCCATTGATCAGTGGACACTTAGGTTAAATATCCTGGCTATACTAAATAATACTGTAATGAACTTAGGGGTGTATATATCTCTTCCAATTAGCACTTCATTTTCTTTGTATAAATACCCAGAAGTGGAATTGGTGGATCAGATGGTAATTCTACTTGTAATTTTTTAAGGAATCTCCATACTGTTTTCCATAGCGGCTGCACCATTTACATTCCCACCAATATTGCACATTTTTTTCCGCCATATCTTGCCAACACTTACTTGTTTGGTCTTTTTGAAAACAGTCATTCTAACAAGTGTGAGGTTATATCCAATTTACATTTCTCTGATGATTAGTTATGTTAAACATCTTTTCATGTGTCTGTTCATATGTCTTCTTTGGAAAAATATCTATTTAGATCTTCTGTCCATTTTTTAATTGAGTTGTTTGTGGGTTTTTGCTGTTGTTGCTGTTGTTATTGAGTTGTATGAGTTCTTTATATATTTGGGTTAACCCATTAGCAGGTATATGCTTTGCAAATATTTTCTTCCATTCAGTAGGTTGTCTTTTCATTCTGTTGATGTTTTTCTTTGCTGCACAAAAGCTTTTTAATTTGTTGTAGGCCCACTTGATTATTTTGCTTTGTTTCTCTTGCCTTTGGAGTCAGATAAAGAAACATTACTAAGATCAATGTAAAGAAGTTTTACCAGTTATGTTTTCTTCTAGGAGTTTTATGATTTCAGGTGTAACATTCAAGTCTTTAATACATTTTGAGTTGAATTTTGTACTATGGTATAATATAGTGGTCCAATTTCATTTTTTTTTTTTTATGTAGCTATCCAATTTTCCAGACATCATTTGTTGAAGAGACTGCCCTTTCCCCTTTGTATATTTTTGGCTTCTTTGTCATACACCAATTGACCATATATGTGTAGGTAAAATGTCTTAAAGTATTATTTAAGGTTATGTGATAATTATTAGTAACAAAATAAGTTACTCATCTGCTGCAAATAAGCACTCAAAACAGCATACAATATCATTATTGCTATCTTCATTTTAATCATTTTAATCATTTTACCACTATGAATAGTCATTTGCTTTTTTTCATAGATGATTTCCTCAACTCCTTATGACTTGTGTTCATATAATATGATAATTCATTACTTCTGTTGCATTAAAACTAATATATCTACTTTGCCTGAAATATGATTGGCTAGCTCATCGAACTAGTTTATTGAAAATATGTTAATATGTGATTATAGATGACATCATCTAAATACTTGGATTCTTCTTTAAAATGGAGATATCATTTAAGTGGTAGGAATTTCAGGAGTTACTTCTTTGGAATACATATTTAAATTTTCCTTATGTAGTATAAATCCTAACTAGTTTTTTTTGTTTGTTTAATTTCTCATATTGCTGAAAAAAATACAGAAGCAGCTAGCCGGTAAAGTTCATATCTCCCACAAAGATCTCTTCCATCTCTGGGGTTGATGATTCAGTGGAACATAAAAGTGTATGTTTGTGTTATCCCTAGAATATTAAAATTTTGTCGCAAATCTATCTCTTGGTCTCTATTCACATATTGACAGATTGTTTTTTAAGGTCCTAAATTGTCCTTGGAAAGTTGGTCTAATGTATGGCAAAAATAAACACACTTAAAACACTACTATCTTTACCTTTAAAAGAGTTGATAATGCAATTGATTATTTTAATTAGGAAGATTATGGTAAGGTATAGGATAATAAATATTCAGGCTAAAATTCAGATATTATTAACCTTAATTAAGTAAACTTATTCGATTTTATTCTTCTTAAATTCTTATGTTATCTGGAAATTGATAATGGTCAATGTTAAAATATTGATTTGCTATAAATACATCTGTAAGAAATGTACGTCATACATTGTATGTCATACGAAATACGACATTGTATGTCATAAGAAATTGTATGTCATACCAATCTTTTATATAGTAAATCATTTTTGACAGGGATGATGTGTTTTTCTTATTATAATTTCAGAATTGTGAATTTCTCATAAATGTGTGGGTTTTGTTAATCTGTATTTTTCTTCATAATTTGACTATATTTTAGTTCCATATGTATTTATGACTTATTTTATTTTTATTTTTTAATCTTTATTTACTTTTGAGAGAGAGAGCAAGTAAGCAAAGGAGGGGCAGAGAGAGAGGGGGACACAGAATCTGAAACAGGCTTCAGGCTCTGAACTGTCAGCACAGAGCCCCACTTGGGGCTCAAACTTATGAATAGTGAGATCATGACCTGGGCTGACATCGGATGCTCAACTGACTGAGCCACCCAGATGCCCCTTATGACTCTTTTAAAATATTACTTGTATACTCTTAGCATGAAGTTCCTACCTAAAATTTTTGACTTTGGTTTATTTTTTTAATATAAACCTTGAAACACAAGAGTTGGGGAAGGGAGTTGCTATTTTTCAATGTGTCTCCCTCAATCTATTAATTTCCACTTACCCTGTGAAGTTGTTCATAGTTCTATTACTAACATGGTACACAGTTTCAAGGGAAGCTCCCTCATTTTTTATAGATCAGTTTAATATGTGACTGTAGTGGATTGGCAGTCATTATCACCTTAAATTGTACTGTTTATTTGCCATGTTTTTGTTACTTTTTTCAATTTCTTGATTTTTCAGAATTGATAGTCCTTTTCATATAGACGTTCTTCTTTAACGGTTCATATAACATACACTTTGTTCCTCCTGTAGCACATTTAACATTTTAGCATAAAAATGTTAATCTCTAATGAAAACTAATTAGAATCTTTGGCCTCTTGTAGACTAAGAAAGAAAATCAAAATGGAACAATTTCTGTTTGAACTTCCCTCTACCTTTGCTATATTATTTATACCTATATTTTTAACTCTAGTTTGTTTTGAATAAGAAATTTGCAATTTTATTATATTTTATTTAATATTCATTATAAATTATTCTTAATATCTCCTGATTTGCTCTGTGAATTTCTTTGTTCATCATAGGTCTCCTCCCTTTTTTATTTCTGAATTATTTTGTTTTGTTTTGTTTTGTTTTTGAGAGAGAGAGAGAGAGAGACAGAATGGCAGATAGGCAGAGAGAGAGAGAGTCTCAAGCAGTTTCCACGTCCTGCATGGAGATGATGCAGGGCTCGATCTCATGACCCCGAGATCATGACCTGAGACAAAATCAAGAGTCTGACACTTTACTGACTGGGCCAGCCAGGCGCCCCTGCATTAATATTCAACTGAATTAATTTTTCACCTTAATGAGTGATAGTCTTTAGTAGCCATTTCATGGATTCACGGAACGTCTCTAGGCAGTAAATCTCTGCATATTTCCATAAATGTTGACAAAGTGTCCTTCTACCTAAATGACAGTAGAGAGTAATTGCCTTCCAGTTTAATGTCATTTTCCACTTCACTCTGAAGCTATGATTCCAGTGTTTATTGATTCATTCCTGTTTATAAAACATTTCTATTAATTTGATTGTTATACTTTTGTAGGAGATCTTTCTCTTTGATTAATTTTCATATTTGTCTTTATATTTGATGTTCTACAATTTCAGTATGCAATGGCTAAGTGGTGATTTTTCTAAAGTTTACTGAACTTGGCTATTGTAACTTGGTAATTTTTAGTTGAAGAACTCAAAAATATTTCGTACTAGAAGATATTCAGTCATAATATTGGTTCTCTTTCAGATAATCTCCAAATACTCCTTTTCCTTATCATTGGTATTCCTTCCCTCAATTACTTCTTTTAGCTCTGTGGTAGAGCAATTCATTCTAACCATCATATCTCTGCACTATACTTTCCACTCGTATCTCCTACATGCTTAATTTCTGATTCTTTATATTTATTCTCCCAATTAATAATTCTTTTTCAGCTGTTTTGTATTTAATTACTCAGGTGTTCATCACCTGTTTGTGAGTGAATTTTTATTGAAACATCTAGGTGTTACCATTTTCCAAGTTATTTTTTATACCTATGATTTCTTGTTTATATATTTTATTTTGTCAGATAATGCCTGACCAAAACTTACTAGCTTAGAACAATATACATTTTTGCCTCACAGTTTCATAAACCAAGAGTCCTGGCATAGCTGAGCTGGACTCTGCTCCTGGCATTTAAGGCTGTAGCCAAGGTGTGGGCCAGCCTGTATTTTTTCTGGTGACTTTTCTGGCTGGGGAAGAGTATGCTTCCAAGTTCTCTTTGGTTGTTGTCAGGATTCAATTCCTTGTGACTCTATACCTGAGTCCCTGGAGTTTCTCACTGACATGGGCTTGAGCCACTGTCAGGTTCTGGAGGCTGCCCGTAGCCCCCTACCATGTGGTCCTCCTGCAGACCCTCACTACATGGAAGCTTGCTTCTTCAAGGCCATCAGGAGACTCTCTCCAGTGGCTTAGAGTCTTACATACCAAAAACAGTCATGGAGTGACATCCCATTATCGGATTCCATCTACACTCCAGAGAAGGGGAATGTGCTCACGTGTGACTCACTGGGGGTCACTGACACTGTGCTCACCACGTTATTTAATAAACTCCTTTATTCATTGCATTATCATTTTAGCATCTTTTAAAATCAGAAGAAAACGAATATAATAATAATATATAACCATGAATCTAGCCTGGTTTATAGTCATCTTTATACCAGCATAGTCATAAAATTTAGGTTCTAATATTTTTTTTTTTTACTGAGGAAAGCACCCACAAAAAAATGACAAGATCTCATAACAGCCACACTACTGTCCCACTGGCTTTAACTTTCTGTCTATGACTAAACATTGCTTCTCAGAGTCTTTACATTAGTGGCTGTCTCTCTCAGTGTCTCTTATAAGTGTGGCTGTGTGCTTTACAGTATATTTTCAATCTGTTTTACCTAGCATGTCTTTAAATTAAGAGAAAATGTGGGTAGCTATGCCTTTGCTCATTCCTGACAAGTAATCTCATTTGTCTTTATAAAGAAACTGTGTTTTACAGTGGTGCTTGTGTCCAAATATAGTATTGAAATCATTCATTTAAAAGTTATTAGTGACTTCCAAATTACCAAACTCAATGTTGTTTCAAAGCCATTATCTTCAATGATGTTTTTACAGATTTTTATTATTTCAACCTGTACTTAGCACATAGAAGACCCTAGATACATTTTTTTTTAAGTTTATTTATTTATTTTGATAGAGAGAGAGAGAGCACACACAGGCAGGGAAGGGGCAGAGGAAGAGGGAGAGAGAATACCAGGCAGGCCCCACGCTGCCAGCATGGAGCTCAATATGGGGCTCAAACCCACGAACCGTGAACTCATGACCCAGGCCAAAACCAAGAGTCTGTTACTTAACCAACTGAGCCACCCACGCGTCCCTGGATACATTTTTTTAAAAAAATAAATGGATCAATGACACCTCACTCACAGACTTTTCTTGTTTGACAAAGCGTTTCTATATTCTCTGGTTGCCTTCTTTTACCACTTAAATATAGTGTGCTTTATTTTCTACATCAGCCATCCCGAGTCCATTCACTCCTCTTGTTTTTCTATTTTTGAACCAGGGCACTGCCCTGTGGGCCATATTGACCCTCTTCCTTCCCATCACCTGACAGGATTTATTCAATCATAGATACTAATAGAAGATTGAAGGGAGGAAGTGGCCAAAGTGTTTATTATCTCATTGACTTCTCTGCCATTATAAGATTGTTAGTGATTAAGTCATCTGTTACTTTCCAGCAACCCTTGCCTCTAACTCTAGTTATCGCTGTCCCCTTATTCTGTCACTGCCACCCTTCATTTGTCCTATCAGGCCCAAGAGTGATAAAGGAACCCCTCTAGAGCCTCTCCTTTCTCTGTTACTGTCCCCTTATCCTTCCCATAACTTTGTAGATGGTCTCTTCATTTAACTCTCTCACTAATATCATTTGTATATGACATTTGTTTCTAGCTGGAACTCTGATCTGTGCATGGAAGTGTCAACAGAGTTTTAACCCTAGACGCTCTTAGTATGTTTGGAAGATTACAGTAATCTTCTAATATCCATGCTTCAACTGTCATGAAGAAGCAGATGACTTCATCTATCTTTACAATTCAATGACTGTGTCTCTAGCACTTCACATGTAATATTTCTAATGCTAAATTCTCATCTGTATTTATATAAAGATTTAGTCTTCCTGAATTTCCCCCTCCTTTGCTGCCAATACCATTCCTCCAGAGCTCTAAACTTACTATTTCTAGCTGAACAGTACAATAGAAACCGAACAAATAACCATTTTAAATTATTTTTTACTCTAAGCTAGTTTAGATTAAAAAATGGTCATATTAATCATTTTAAGTTGAAGCTTAGATCAACATTTTTTGTCATTAAATGAATCATTAGGCTCATTTAAAAGGTGATGAACATTTTTTGATTTTAAAATTCAGCTATTCATTTATACTATCACTATCTTACATTTGATAGCTATATGTGATCAGTGCCTTCTGTACTGGCTGTGTATACAAATATTTCCTACATTACAGACAGTTTGATTGGCTTAGGTCAGCACAGTTCTCTTTTCAAAATCAATCCATGTTTTGCCATTAGCCAGCCGATTAAATATAAATGCTTTTGTCTGGCATTCAAGGCCACCACAGTCTTTTCATAATTTGCTTATCCTAAGTGATTATTGAAACAGTAGCTTAGAATTTTATATTAAGTTGAAGAGTATGGACCTTTTATAATTGTAATAAGGAACAAATTACCTCAAAACCATCTTTAAAATATTTTTCTTCTTTGGTATATACTTTCTTTTACATTTGTTCAACCTGTCATATAATGGTTTTTCTGTAAGGTTTTTGTGATTCAAAGTAGTATAATACAGTTTTTCTCACAGAAATTAATATTTGAGTGAAGACAGATTTTGGCAGGTGAACTTAAGCTTAAGCTCTAGGCTAGTGATGCAATTAGAAGTAAATCACAAATGCATTTAACATTGGTGCCGAATTTTTTTACTTCCTTTAAACTAGATCCTGGAGGGCTTATCTGGTCTCTCTACCACCTAATTATAGGAGACAATGTTTCCAGGCTCCTTTAACCAGGAAATTTCCTTACTGAGTAGCTGCTGCTGAACTGACCAATTTTCTTTGCTTCTCTGTGAAGATTAAGGGTGATAACCAGAAGCCAAGCCCATTTACCTGGTTGATTGGTCTCATGTATAACTTTTTCCATGCTTGTTTGCATATGTAGTAGTTCACTGAAGTTTCAGTAAGCAAAGACTGGATTTTCGCCCATGATAAGTTTCTGGGAAAAGCCTGTATCTAGTTCCTTTTGTATATCACGTGGATTAGCAAGTATAACACTGTGGTTGAAATGGAATGTAGGTAGGGCTAAGAAAATGTTGAAGCCTCTGGATATTGCATGCGGAAATATAAGCCCATATCTTTTTTTTTTTTTTAATATTTTTAATTTATTTCTAGGAGAGAGAGAGAGCGTGAGCAGAGGAGGGTCAGAGAGAGAGGGAGTCACAGACTGAAACAGGCTCCAGGCTCTGAGCTGGCAGTCAGCATAAGCCCATATCTTATAGATAAGCCTAGAGATTTGATGTATGGACTGGTTTCCTAGAATACATGCCCAGTTCCATGACCTATAATTTTAGTAAGAGCTGAGTAGATGATACTATGAGAAAAAGTAAAAACTCCTTAAAGTTTCTAGTTACAGCCACACCTATATAGTTAATGAATGAGATTCTGCTCTCCTACTTGCCGATTTATTTTATTACTAGTTCTGAATACCAGATCACAAACCTTTGGTTTTTGGCTAGTTAATATAAACTTGATCCAGAATTAATTAAAACAAAATAAAACAAAACAGTGGACAAACATGCTGAATTGTTGGGGAAAAAAAGGAATGGGTCCAAAATGAAGGGATAGGCAGAATCTTGTTATTAAGTATCTCTTTTTTCATTCTGATATTCAACATTACTAAATCTACTTTATTGGGCTTCTCAGGTGATGCCTGAGAAACTATAACTATTTTAGATAACTGTAAATCCATCTTGGCTTCTAAGATGTTTTGCTGAAATCCTCTTGCAATTCAGTCTTATTAAAAGAGTAGTGTTGCCAGTAACATTAAAATGAGAATGTGAGAATCATTCCAGACCCTCTGGCTGTGGCAGTATTATTGTTACCTGAGATGGAACAGAGTGTATTCATGAATTGTCTTATAAGTGAATGAATTGGAAGGTCCATCATCTCTGATCTGTAGAGGCGGCCATGTATATAACATTGGCTGCGATATAAGTAGCCAATCTGTAATCATGCTGTCTCAGCAAGCAGAGGCTATTACAAATAGAGTATCTGAGAGAAAAGAAAAGATGGAGTGATAAAAACTATATCCTCATTAAAAATGTGTTGCAGTGAGAGTAACTGCAACAGCAGATATTCAAAAGACCCCAGAACACCTAATGTGAGCAAAGGAAAATGGGATTATTAAAACCTTCCTTCCCTGAGGCTACTTTTTGGTTATTAGGAGCATACTTCCATTCTCCTGAGATGCCTGATAAGGTCCACTGATAATGAGAGATCCATAAAAATGCATTCTTTAATTTTTAAAAAAATTTTTAATGTTTATTTTTGAGACAGAGACAGAGACAGAGTACTAGCAGGGGAGGGGCAGAGAGAGAGGGAGATACAGAATCTGAAGCAGGCTCCAGGCTCTGAGTTGTCAGCACAGAACCCCACGTGGGACTTGAACTCAGGAATCACAAGATCATGACCTGAGCTAAAGTAAGTAGGCCACCCAGGCACCCCATATAAAAATACCTTCTTTTTTTTTTTTTAATGTTTTATTTATTTCTCAGAAAGACTGAGAAGCAGTGTGAGCAGGGGAGGGTCTGAGAGAGAGGGAGACACAAAATCCAAAGCAGGCTCCAGGTTCTGAGCTAGCTGTCAGCACAGAGCCGGATGTGGGTCCCAAATCCACGAACAGTTAGATCATGACCTGAGCTGAAGTCATGCAATTAACCGACTGAGCCATCCAGGCGCTCCTAAAAATAACATTCTTAACATTAATCACGACTAGGTTAAGGTTGCCTCTGTGTGTTGGTGCAAATATTGGACTCCAGTTTATACATTTTGGTTTACATAAACTGGAATCTAGTATAAAATCAGAACAAATTCCATTAATTTAATTAAATATAATTATCAAAATATTCCTATATATTCAATAAAAGAGAAAGGTGTCTATGCTAAAAAAAATAATAGATGTGGGAGGTTGTATATAATTTTGGCTTTTGTTAATAAGAAAGGGAAATGATGAAGATTGCCTTTAATTAGACTATTGCAAAATATAATTGACAAAATGGTTTTATATATCTTATTCAATAATACATACCCAAACTATAGTTCCTTAAAAGTTCTGTCCTTGGGTTTTAACTCATATATATTGAAATTTTTAATTGTCCTAGGAAACAATGTAGTTATGTTTGAAAGAATTTAGCTTTACTCATCTTTTCTGCCTTGGCTGGCGAATGGTGCTTTTCTTCCCAGCTAATGACCTCGCCTAGGAATAAGTTTTAACACTAGCTGGGGTAAAATGCTTATTTTAGAAAACATGGGGGAAAATAGCCATTTTTATCATAAAATAGTTCTTATAATGATACTTTTCTATCATGGGACTGTCTCTCATGAGAGATGCATTCATTGACAGTAGTCGTGGAATGGAAGAGATTAATTCATGATGCAAAAATTAGCATTAGTCCTGAAGCAGCATTCCACCACTTATGTCTACATTCAAAATATCCCATCACAAGTCAAAATATCCTATTTCCATCTGTCTACCTTTAACAGGAATTTAGAAGGCAGGAGAGACAAATACTCTGTGTATTTAAGATGCATTGATTAGTTATTTAAGAAAATATTCTATTCTCTTGGTGTCTCAGAGATTTTCATATTCCAGAGCAATAGAGCACAATGAGATTTGAGGTGAATGAAGAGTATGTCTTTCTTTTTCACAATGAGAGAAAGGTTTTTGTTAGCATGAGTACAAAGATCTCAAACTGATTTCTCTGAAATTATCTTTGCCTGTACCCTCTTTGAAGGTATATTTTTCAGTTTTTCAATATAGTAACATGTTTCATAGACGAGAGTTCAATATTAGAGTTTCATCGTGTTTTGTCTTCCTGAAATTGAATGAAGCAGTGATTCATATTTTTTTCATATATATTTTTTTCGTTTCAAATCCAAGCTATTTGTTAGAGGCCTATTCATTCATTGTTTATGTTTTTTCTCCTCTTCTCCGTCTGTCTGCCCCCTCCTTCTCCCAGTACCTCTCCCTCTCTCCTGAGCGCTCCCTCTTCCTCCCCCTCGCCTTCTCCTCCTTCTTCTGCTATCTGCAGCAGAGTTAGAACATTGAGGATCCTTATTCACTGCCACACTTCATTTGGAGGAAATGAAACTGAAGAGTGAAGGGGGAATAATAGACAATGCATTTCTCCTCCTCCTCCTCCTTCTTCTCCTTTTCCTCCTTCTTCTCCCTCTCTTCCTTTTGGTAAAAAAATTCAAAGTAAAGAAAACCAGACCATGACTAAAAGAATAAATATCAATTTTTTTAAATCTCTTGGAACTAATGAATCTTAACAATTTTGTTATGTTTGTTTTATATTTTCTTTTTCCCCCAAATTTTTATTTAAATTCTAGTTAGTTAGCATATAGTGTAATATTGGTTTCAGAAGTAAACTTTAGTGACTCGCCACTTACATATAGAACCCAGCAAGCACTCTCCTTAATACCCATCACCCATATAGTATTCTCCACCTACATCCCCTCCATCACTTCTCAGTTTGTTCTCTATGGTTTGCATCACTATATTTTTTATTCCCCCATCTCCTTTGTTCACTTATTTTGTTACTGAAATTCCATATATGAATGAAATTATATGGTGTTTGTCTTTCTCTGACTCATTTCGCTTAGGATTACACGTTCTAGCTCCATCTACGTCATTGCAAATGACAGAAATCATTCTTTTTGATGGCTGAGTAATATACCCTTGTAGTACCACTTCTCCTTTATCCATTCATCATTAGATGGATGTTTGGGTTCTTTCCATAATTTGGCTGTTGTTGATAATGCCACAAAAACATTGAGGTGCATGTGCTCTTTTGAATTCAGTATTTTTGTATCCTTTGGGTAAATTCCTAGTAGTACAATTACTGGGTCACAGGGTAGTTCTATTTTTAACTTTTTGAGGAAGCTCCATACTGCTTTCCACAGTGGCTACACCAGTTTGCATTCCCATCAACAGTGTAAGGAGGTTCTGCTTTCTCCAAATTCTTGCCAACATCTCTTGTTTCCATGTTGTTAATTTCAGCCATTCTGACAGGTGTGACTTGGAATCTCACCATGGTTTTGATTTGTGTTTCCTGATGCTGAGTGATGCTGAGTGAGTATCTTTTCATGTGTCTGTTGGCTATCTGGATGTCTTCTTTGGAAAAAATATCTCTTCATGTCTTCTGCCCATTTCTTAACTGGATTATTTGTTTTTCAGGTGTTGAGTTTGATAAGTTCATTATAGATTTTGGATAGTAACTCTTTACCTGATAGTAACTCTTTGCCAATAACTTTGCCTATTCTTTAGGGTGCCCTTTAGTTTTGTTGATTGTTTCCTTCACTGTGCAGAAGCTTTGTATCTTGATGAGTCCCCAATAGTTCATTTTTGTTTTTGTTTCCCTTGCCTCCAGAGATGTGTCTAGTAAGAAGTTGCTACAGCTGAGATCAAAGAAGTTGCTGCCTGTGTTCTCCTCTAGGATTTTAATGGTTTCCTGTTTCACATTTAGGTCTTTCATCCATTTTGAATTTTTTTGTGTGTGTGTGTATAGCATAAGAAAGTGGTCCAGATTCATTCTTCTGCACATTGCTGTCCAGTTTTCCCAGCACCATTTGTTGAAGAGACTGTCTTTTTTCCATTGGATATTCTTTCCTGCTTTGTGAAAGATTAGTTGACCATATAAAACTTTACAGATAAAGTTGAAATGTTTCATTTTTTTCTCTACCTAGGTTTCATTGTCTTCTCTTCTTTGAAAAAACTATGTTATTTTGGTGGTAAATCCTTTATATTAAAAACTTGAAAATGTCTGCATTTAGCTTCATTTTATTAGCTGAATTTTATTTCTTACCGATTAACAGTCTTCTGTTATTCTAATTTGTTTGCTATTTTTTTCCTCCAAGCTGTTAAGATTTTTCTCATTATTCTTGATGCTTTGTTATTTCACTATGATACAATTATGTGTAAAAAAATGTATGTCCATATTGCTTGGTACTTAGTGTGCTCTCCATCTGAAAAAGACAAAATGGAGAAACCTTTTGTTTCTTGTCAATTTTAAAACAAAAAAGTTCAGCTCTGATTGGCCAGGCTATTACTTCCTTATAATCCTGCTCTTTAGTCTTGCTAGGTTTCCTGTGTATGGGTGATGGAACTTCTCAGCTGAACTCTGTGTCTTTGAACTCCTATGTTATATATGTTTATTTATATGTTTGTGACTTGCTTGAAATATATCTCAGTTTTGAGGATATATTTAGTAATATATTGTGCATATATATATAATTTTTATAAATTATTATAAATTATATTTATATTTTAAATATAATTTAAAATAATTATATTGTATGTATCAGTACATCTCTGTATTTCAGTCTCTACACACACACACACATACATACACACACACTAATATCCAGGTTCATTACCCTTCATGCAAGAGTTTTTTATTAAAATCTAACTCTATTTGGCTCATCATTTCCTATTATTTATCAACATTATCTTTACATGTATGCTGACATACCCTGTCATTATTTTGACATAGAGTTGGATTTCCATAAGTAAACTTATAACATCATCTTAACTACAAATTTGAAGTTTAAATGTAGAGATTTTTCCCAAGTGGAAATTTGGAAACATTTTAATAATACATGAGATAGTTTCCTTTAAATCTTGATAATTCTATTACATCTTTGTAATAGATATATTCTTTGATATATTCTTAAATCCAGTAAAAAAATTGCAACATATATTGTGCTTTGTGCTCATAGTAACTTAATAGGAGGCAATAAAACATGGAGATTAAGACCAAAGTTCCAAGTAAAGGTTTCTCCAAATTCCCACTTGATTCTGTGTGCCTTTGGGCAATTCACTAGGTATTTTTCTGCCCCAGATTTCTTATCTGAAAAGCAAGAATATTAATATTTTTTCACAAGGTTCTCCAAGAGTTAATGACCATATGCATATATAAGGCAATAAGAAGAGCTCCTGGCACATATGCATAGTAAGTGCTCAGTAAATTTCAACTCTTATTAAGATAAGGTTAATATTTGTAGTTTTAAGCTTATGGTGATTTAGACACTATTATCACAATTTGGATAATTGGTAGGAATATTTTCAAGAACCAGTAATCTTGTTGGTCTGATCAAAGGAATGCATTAAGACAAGTTATGTTTTTTCATATTTCTCTTTAAAAAGATAAAGGGGAGCCTGGGTGACTCAGTCCATTAAACATCTGACTCTGGATTTCAGTTCAGGTCATGATCTCCATGGTCGTGAGATTGAGTGCTGTGTCAGGCTCCATGCTAGGCATGGAACCTGCTTGAAATTTTCTCTCCCTCTCCCTTAACCCACTTCCCCACTCTATCCCTCTAAAAAAAGTAGAATTAAATTAAATTTAAAAATTTTTTAAAAAAGATAAAATAAAGTACAAAGTTTTCACTGTAATGCCCAAACGGTTTAAACCATTCAACCAATGGCTATACTCATGCACAGGAAAATGATATATAACATAGCAAATGTATATTGAGTACATTCTTCCAATACATGATAATTAATATCAAGCAAGATTTTTTCCTAACTCCAATTAATTTTGAATATATTTTAAAATCCTCATTACACCAAATACTGAACTTTTCCTGTCCTTACCTTTATATTCTTTATTTGTTAATGACTGCTCTTTCTAATTTACATGAAGCAAATGGATCTTTGGGACTATGCATTTTAACTTACCCTGTTAGGCATCCCATCATCAAAGTCTTTAAGTAGCAACATTCCAAAATTAGGCCAAGATTTTGCCTAATTTTATGATATATCTTCCAAAATTAAGCATATTCTAGGTCAGTTTTATTATTTAACTGTATTCAGAGCTTGCCTCCTGTTTTCTCTCCCTATTCATATGGCTAAATATAGAAAGGAAGAGTAATGTGACATCATGATTCCTTTCAAGTTTCTTTTACGTTAAGCAGGAAAAGTCTTATGGTAACATGTCTTAGGTGTATTTATTTTTAAGTGTCTCCTATGTTCACTGTTCTAAGCCCTAGGGATCACATCTGAAAAACATAGTTTATATTCTAGTAGGTGGAGACAGGGATAAACAATGGACCAATGCCTAAAGAATACGTTACATGTTTAAATTGTAAGATATGTGGGGCGCCTGGGTGGCTCAGTCAGTTAAGCGTCCAACTTCGGCTCTGGTCATGATCTCAAGTCCATGGGTTCGAGCCCCACATTGGGCTCTGTACTGACAGCTCAGAGGCTGGAGCCTGCTTCAGATTTTGTGTCTCCCTCTCTCTCTGCCCTTCCCCCACTCGCTCTCTGTCTCTGTCTCTCAAAATAAAGATATAAAAAGATTTTTTTAATTGTAAGATATGTGAGATTATTCTACAGTCAGGAAAATGTTGGGGGTTTGTTCAGTGTTTTATATTTGTTATTAATAGAAAACTTAGCATTTTACAGATACCATTGTGTTTAAAAAACACTGTTCTTGCAAAATACTACACTTTAAATTTCACAGATTAATATCAAAATACTTGTTACTAAGTTATTTTGTTAGTAATGCCTATGTAGATATCATTGTAAACATTCTACAGAAGGTTGGGAGAGATGGTTAAATAAAATAATGCCACACTTTTAGATAAATATGCTGAAGAAATGATTACATAGTAGTTTATTTATAAGTTCCTTTTTTTCACAAGTTCCTTTTAAGAGAGTTATCAGACAATCTTGAAACCATGTGTAATAATGATAGTTACATAACATTTTTCTTGCTAGATCTGTAGTTATTTAATTCATTTATAAAGTTAAAAAGTGCTTATTCAGTATATTCACCATCCACTCTCATCACCAAAACCCTGCATATGATTATATATTGGGATACAACCTGCATTTTACAGTGCTGGTCACCTTTTTCTAATAATTATTAACCAGTTAGGGTTTCCTGATACCCAAGTCATAAGAAATTTTTACCAGTTTCTTCTCAAAATTTTAATAATATACCTAAATGACCTTAGATTTTCTTCTCCTTACCCAGCTGTCAGTTCAAAATGCCTGAGGCTGAAATAATAGTCCTTGCCTGTAGCAACCCCATGCCACCTGCCCCAACTTGAACCGCCTGCACTTTCTTCATCTCCCACTCTTCCATAGATGATATCATATTGTATTTGATTTTTCAGGCTGAATTTAAACTGCCGGTTAAGGTCATTCCTCCCTTTTCTTAGATTTTTCTTTTCTTTGCTTTTCTTCGTTTTTAATATGTAAAAGCTAATATTTAAATTTACAATGATTTTTTTCCTTCTCTGCCTTCTCAGCACTCTTCCCCTTAATGAAGAATTATTTAATGACTTCTAAGACTGATGTTCTGTGGTTTGTCCATTATTCCCTGTAGGAGCATAAACCCCACAAAGCTCAGTTACCTTTAATTTTAAATCTGTTATAGTCCCTCTGAAATAAAGTCAATAATACATCCCTGACAGATAAGACATCTTAATGCCATTTTTGTCATCTGACTTAGTTATTAAATTTAATATCTTATAGGTGATTCATAAAGTAAAACCTACAGTAAAGTAACTTAGTAAATTAAGTCTAACCCTAAATGATATGTTGTGTCATTTCCACAGTGCAATTGTAATTTACAGAGGGACTGACCAAGAAACAAGGAAGCCTGTTGAATTTATTTTTCTGTATGAAAAAAAAGGCTAATGTCAAAGGGAGTAAAATAAATAGTAGATTCATAATACTAGGTCTTCTCATCTACCTTTGTGGAAGCTCAAGTGACTCTTTTTCAAAACCCTCCATGTCCTGCATAGATTAAAAAGAAGAAACACATTACTGTATTTTAATACATAAAGTTGGAGGACTCTGTTTAAATATACTGCTCTAAATTTAAAGCACTTCTAAATATGAAAATCCTCTAAATATAAAACATTTCTCATGAAAAGTTCATTTTATTCTTCAGCCATACTAGTTAAAAAGATATCAGTACAACTGATTTGTAATCATATATATGTGACTCCATCCATTTGATCAGTTGTCAAAATAATACAATTTTTTAAAAATCCAAATCAATTTGTGTCAAATATTATCATGGTGTATTCTCTCCAACCTCTCATCAGTATTTTCTAAGTGAACATTTTAAGCAAATTCTAAAAACTTCCCTAAGGAATGACTTCTAGTTTCACCTATGTCTCATATGCAAGTCTTACAGTTTGAATAATTCAGCATCTACCTGTGCAAGAATATGTGCCCAACAGTGGGAAAGACAAGGTCCCTCATAGACCAATAATAAATAACCAAGAAATATAAATCTAAAAGAATGAATTTTATGTGTGTGTTTACATTCAACATAAAGTTTATAAAGAATTAGTAATCTGATCCATGGAAGTGTTGAGAAATGAAAGGTGTCGTTTCAAGTTGAGGCAAGTGTCAGAGGGTTTCGATTGACATGGATGTGAAAGGAAAATTTTCCTACATGGATTTGTTTATTCGACACATGTTTATTGAGTATCTACTGGAAGCCAAACACAATCGTAGGTATCTGAAAAACGGTAGTATTCCAAAACTATGTATTTTCCTTCCAGTCATAGAAACTATATTAGCACTGAGAGAAAAACAAGCACAATGAATAGGTACATAATATAGTATGCTAAAAACCACTAAGTGCTATTTTTTAAAAAGCAGATGAGGAAGTACAATAAAGTAAAATAGAGTTGAGAGTAGTGATTTGGCCCAAACTTTTTAGTTTGGGGTGGAGCTACAAAGAAGAAAATTAGTTAACCATCCAGTTATCTATGGAAAGATCATCTAAGACAGAAAGAACAGCCAAAGCAAAGAAAGGTTCTAAAGTCCAAGAAAACCTAATGTGTTCAAAGATTCGAGCTGGTGATAGACAGACAATACTCAACCATATTGGTCTTGATAATTAATACAAAGACGTTGGCTTTTACTCTGAGTGAAATAAGAAAGTACTGCAGAATTTTGAGCTTAGGAGTGACATGATCTATATTAAGTTCAGCATCTGTGTTGAGGATCCATATATAGATGGATGTGAACGAGATTAGAAACAAAGAGACATATTATAAGGCTTTTTCAAGACATATTACAAGGCTTATTTTCCAAATAAGTGGTGATGATGATGGCTTAACTCAGGTGGTAGCAGTGGAAGTGGGAGAAGGTACTGGAATTTGAGAAAGGTAGAGCTAACAGTATTTCCTAGGAAGTTGAATATGGCACATGAATAGCCTAACCATATAAATTATTGTAAAACTGAGACTACTGTGAGAAAGAGGATACTAAAATTAATTATATAACATATGATTATTAGATTTGAATTAATTCTTATATTTCCTAAATAACATACTTACATTAATTTTTTATTATTGTGTACAAATTATGACAAATATAGCCACTTAGTACAAATGTGTTATCTCACATTTAGGTCAGGAGTATGGATAGAGCTAATTAGGCCCTCTACTCAGGATCTCACTAGGTTTACATGGGCCATTATCTAACTGAGGCTTGAAGTACTCTTCTAAGCGCACTGGTTATGGGCAGAGTTCAGTTCTTCATGGTTGTAAGACTGAGGTCCTACTTTCTTGAGGGTTTTAAACTGGGAGACACTTTCAGCAACTTGATTTGCCCTCAAGTCCTAGTCATGTTGCATTCCCAACATGGCAGCTAAATTAGTTAAAGCCAGCAAGAGAATCTTTCCACAATCTTTTTTAAACATGTTTTTATTAATTTTGTTTCATTGGAGTGTAGTTGACACACAATGTTACATTAGTTTCAGGTGTATAACATAGTGATCCAACAAATGTATACATTATGCTATGCTTACCACAAGTGTAACTACCATCTGTCACCCTATAAGGGTCTTACAATATAATTAACTATATGCCTTATGCTGTGCCTTTTATTCATGTGACTCATTCATTCCATAACTGAGAGCCTGTTTTTCCCACTCCTCTTCGCCCATTTTGTCCCTTACACTTCCCCACTGCCAATTATCAGTTTATTCTCAACCATCAGTATTTACAGGTCTGATTCTGCTTTTTTTTTTTTTTTTTGCTTCTTTATTCTTTTGGTTTTTTTTTTTTAATTCAACATGAGTGAAATCATAGGGTATTTGTCTTTTTTAATCTGACTTATTTTACTTTGCATAATGCCTTCCTGGTCCATCCATGTTGCTACAAATGTGTAGTATTCCATTTGTCTGCCCGTGGATTCTTAGGTTGCTTCCATATCCTGGCTATTGTAAAAAGTGATGCAGTAAACATAGCAGTGCATATATCTTTTCAAATTAGCATTTTTTTTCTTTGGGTAAATACCCAGTAGTGGAATTACTGGATCATATGGTATTTCTATTAATTTTTTGAGGAAACTCCATACTGTTTTCCACAGTGACTGTACCAATTTACTTTTCCATCAACAATGCATGAGGCTTCCTTTTTCTCCTCATCTTTGCATCCTCACTGACACGTGTTATTTCTTATATTTTTCATTGTAACCGCCACTACAATAGTATAGTGTATAACCTCCTGTAATCACAGAAGTGATTATCCTACCATATTCACAACATACCTCTCATTTTCTATGTGACAGAATTACCCAGGTTGCATGTGACAGGGGGCAAGCACCTTGGCAGTCATCTTAGAAATCTTTCTGTCACAATTCATTTTTCTTTTAAAAATTTTTTTAATGTTTATTTATTCATTTTAAGAGGGAGAGAGAGAAAGCACTAACAGGGAAGGGGCACAGAAGAGAGACAGAATCTCACGTAGGCTCTCCACCACCCAGAGCAGAGCCTGATGCGGGGCTAAAACCCATGAACCATGACATGGCCCAAGCTGAGATAAAGAGTTGGACACTTAACTGACTGTGCCACCTGGTTGTCCCCACAATTCAATTTTCAGTAAAGTTTTATTATTTTACTATTTTCCAAAAATTCCAGCTGTTTTCTTTGGTATTACATTTAATGGTGAGTAAATTGTTAATTTACCTGGTTAGAGCAGAAGAATTTGTGACAAGTAAAGGACAATAGTTGAAACGACTGATTACATAGCTGCAAATGTTTCCAGGTAGGTGTGTATGATAGTGTGACTCTGGAAATTATAGAATTAATAATCAATGAGAATGGATTAGACCAAGAGGTGATCCTGCTTAGTGAGGGTTAATCACATTTGGGCTAAGTTTAATGGAACAACTAGCATTTGGGTGATGAAACACACTGGCTGTCACTTCTACCTCATAGCCAAATTCCACCCCTAATTGTCTCTTATAACCTAAGCCAGACTCAGAAAAGAATCACAAAGTCTTAACACAATAGTGCTGAGATTATTCTAAACATCAAAGTTACCTTAACAAGTGGAATAATTTTTCCTCAAATGAAAAGTTGGTGTTCTGTGTTCTTTCATGGAAGACACAGTGACCATCCCACTGTCACGTAGAATGGTTTTAAGAATATAGGGACATGTGATCTTCATACCCCCAATTAGATTAGTAGTAGACATTTTTTTCTTTTCAGTATGTCAGAGACAGATGCCTTCACCACCCCCACCAAACTCCCACCTCCAATAAGGGAATTCCACAGTTACACTTCAATACTAGCAAATAGACAAAGGAACTTGCCACATCTGGCTAATTATTGCTTATAAGGGATAAATAAAAAAGTAGATGTCTGGAAAAAATATATCTTCAATGAAACTGTAAGGAAGATGAGTGGGAAAAGATATGTTGATTTAATAGCACCATTTTGTCAATAAATTCTACACTTATAATTAAGAAGATACTATAACTAGCTTATATATAATGTAGGATACATTAAAAATTTCAATCCTTAGTTAAAATTTAGTGTTGCTAAAATAGAGAAAAATAGAATGAAAGTGAACAAAGAATTATAATTGTACATGCAACAATCAAAATGTCACTGAACAGAATTTTCCAAAATGCCTTTAAAAATGTGATGTTCCAAGTTAAACCTATCCTATTTCATTTGTTATCATTAAGGTCACACATTGCTGAGATGTATAAGAGTCCATCTCTACTGTCCTGTTGACAGTGATTATGCAGGCTGCTATGAGATATCAAAAGAAACATAAAATAGAATAAAGAGAAGATCACAAGACTTTATCAGACTTAATTTTAAGTCAAAGCACTATCACTTATTGAATAAGAGATCTCAATTGAATTACTTAAATTCTAGAAAGTGTTTTCCTCATTTGTAAAATGGACATTATAGGACTTACTCTGTGAGCTTCAGTGTGTTTAAATCGTTCATGATTGTTAAAATGCAATCATGTGAATGCCAAGTATTTGAAAACTTGAAGGAGCTTTTAGTAGATTTTCTTGTGGTATTTATTACAGTCCATTCTTATTGAAAATAAATTTATGGTTAAATATTTTGTTTGTGAAATACCAGAAAAGCAATACTATCCAATTCATATACCTACAGTAATCTTAACATATGCTTCTTAGTATGATACTGGCACCTACAGAGGTATTAACAAATCTTACACTTGCAGACTAGTTCTAAATACCTCTCTTGTTACATAGTATTTAAATGGAGATTTTCTAAGTTTCTTTCACAAAATTTATGAGATCTTTTGACAAATAGGTGAAAAGTAAAAGAGAAACATTTTTACTAACTAGGAATGTGATCTAGAATTTTACACTTCGATTAGAATGATCTTTTTCACTATACATTGATAGCATAGATCATAGCTAAATTTCCATCATTTTAATTTTAATTCTTTGTGTGAATTCTAATTAAAACACAAGATTTTATTAATTTATTATTTATTAAGTGGTATCAAATTCACAAGATTTTGAAATTATGTTGTATGCTTAATTAAGAAGTGGGAGTGTTGTTTTTTAGGATTTGTTTATTTTCTTAATAAACTTTATTTTCAAAATACTTTTAGATTTACAGAAAAATTAAAGACATAGTTTGAGGACTCCCATATATCCCACAATATTTCTTCTGTTACCAATATCTTATATCAATATGGTACATTTGTCATGAATAAGAATTATTGTAACTAAAATCATGCTGTATTCAGACTTCCTTTGGGTTTTTTTGTTTGTTTTCTTTTGTTTTTGTACAGCCTATGTCCTTCTTTTTGGTTCTAGGATCCAATCCAAGATACCACATTACATTTAGTTATGTTTCCTTAGGTTTTTCTTTCATGAAGATCACCTTGAGAGCTGAGGACTACTGAGGAGATATTTTGTAGGATGCATCTCTATTGGCATTTGCCTGATCTTTACCCCCCTCATGATTAAAAAGACATTATAGTTTTGGGGGAGGAAACCAAAGAGGTTAAGTGAAAATCTCATCATCTCATATGAAAGGTACATGACCTAACATGATTTATCATGATTTATCACTGTTTATGTTAATTTTGGTCACTTGGCTAAAGCAGGACTTTTCAGCTTCCTCCACTGTAAAATTACACCTTTTGCTTCTTTCCATAATGTGTTCTTTGAAAAGAAGTCACTATGCATTCCCTAAAAAGTAGGACTTTGTACTCTACCTTCTTGAGGGTAGAGTTTCTACATAAATTATCAGAATTCTTCTGCATGGGAGATTATCTTTTCCCTCCATTTATATCTAGCTATTTATATCAATATAGACTTATGGACAGTTAATTTAAGTTTTATCTTATAATCCAGTATTACTTTATATTTTTGAATAGTTTTTTAATGTTTATTTTTGAGAGACAGAGTTTGAGTGGGGGAGGGGCAGAGAGACAGGGAGACACAGAATCTGAAGCAGGCTCCTGACTCTGAGCTGTCAGCACAGATCTGCATGCCAGGCTTGAACCCAGGAACTGTGAGATCGGGACCTGAGCTGAAATTGGACGCTTAACCGATTGTTCCACTCAGGCACCCCTGGTATTACTTTATATTTTTGAGTTTGAATTATTTCAGCTTTGGCTACTGGGAACTTTTTCATTTGGCTCCTGGGTGTGCCCCATCATTGTGTCTGCATATGTGTGTGTGTGAGTGTGTGTGTGTAAGCACTTCCTTACTTTCTGACACTGTGAGTTACTCCAGGCTAATAGTGTGTGTTTTCTGCCTCAATTCTAGAATCAAGCAGGTAAGGAGCTCTTGTTCCTTTTATTGGAGAATAATAACATTAGAGACCAGAATTTGGGTCCAAGTGTGCTTGTTGCTACTGATACCTTGTTGCTATCTTTGCACATAGGCACTGTGAGTTGATAGAGAAAGGTAATATATATGGAGGTAGTAAGCTGTGGCTATAGGCATATTTTTAATATTTTTGTATGTAGCCATCTATATAAAAGTAAGCATTAACACATACTAGTGTCTCCAATCTTCATTATCACATAGGTCACTCTAGCCTTACCCACCTTGATTATCTAGAACTTCCCCCTCCAACAGTAAGAAACCTTGTTCCCATTACGTGATATCCTTTACCTTAACAGTTCAGTAAGCACTAGGTAGAAACTATTAAATTGGGACCTTCATAAATAAGTTTGCACATATTAACTCTTATAAAGCTATACTTCCTGATTCAGTGGAATCAGAAATTTGGAAATTGGGAGTATCTGGGTGGCTTAGTTGGTTAAGTGTCCGACTCTTGATTTTGCCTCAGGTCATGATTTCATGGTTTGTGATATTGATACCCATGTTGTGTTCTGCACTGACAGTGCAGACACTGCTTGGGATTTTTTCTCTCTCTCTCTCAAAATAAACTTTTTTTTAAAAAAAGAAATATGGAATTCATTTTGGACATATGACAGCTTAGAACTGCACCTTTCAATAGTTATACAATGGCTCACAAATTTAAGATTTTCTTAAACACATTAAAAAAATAAAAAGAAGCAAATGAAAATTTAAATATATACATATATGTATATATAATAAAAACAATATACAGTGGTTTTAGAATAGTCTATCCTTACTCCATGGATAACAACTTTACCAACTTTACAGTGCTAATGTATGGTTCCTTTTGTCTTTAGTCATAGAATCCACTCATTCAGTTCCAATTACTTAAGACAACATTTTCTTCCATTTTTTCAGAGAGGTTATTTTATACATATGCAATAGTTGCATTATTATGTCAAATTCTAGATTTCATCTTGGAATTCCTTGACTCCTAAATGATTTTTTCATTTGAGTACATTAAGGCTGACTGTTAGTGCTAAAAATTTCTGTTTTCACAAAAGAATAATGTCCACCTTTGCAGTATTACCGAGAATAATTTCACTCAGAACAATTAAAAATCCCTGTGCTTTACTGATTAACTCTTCACCTCAATCTCCCATCAGCAACTCATCTGTTATTATTTCTGTAGTTTTCCTTTTCCAGAATGTTATATAAATGTAATTAAAAAGTATATAGTCTTTTCACACTGGCTTCTTTCACTTACCAATATTCATTTAAAATTCATTTATGTCTTTGCATGGCTTATTACTTTGTTATTGTTGAATAATATTCCTTTTTGAAGTTGGTCCCTGTTTTGGCAATAATGAATAAAGTTTCTATAAATATTCATATGCAAATTTTAGTGTTTTAAAATCAGTTAGTAAATACCTAAAAGCACAATTTCTGAAACACAAAGTAAGATTATGTTCAGTTTTGTAAGATGTAGAACTCTCTTCCAAACTGACTGTACCATTTTGCATCCCGTCAGAAAAGAATGAGAGTTCCTTTTTCTCAACATTCTCACCATCAATTGTACTTTCCATTTTTTGGAATGAAGCCATTTTAGATGTTTAGTGCTATCTTGCAGTGTTGTAATTTACATTTATCTAATTACAAATGATGTTGGACATCTTTCCATATGCTATTTGCTATTTGTATATCTTCATTGTAAAAGCATCTGGTCAGATCTTTTTCACATTACATAGTTGAATCATTTTGTTTTCTCACTGTTAGGTACTGAGAGTTCATTATACATTTTGGATATATGTTCTTAATGAAATAAATGTTTTCCAAATATTTTATCTCAGTGTATAGCTTGATTTAATTCTCTTAAAAGTATTTCTGCAGAAAAAAATGGTTTTCTTTTTTTATGTTTATTTATTTATTTTGAGAGGAGAGTTTGAGCAGGGGAGCGGCAGAAAGAGAGGGAGACAGAGAATCCCAAGCAGGCTCCATACTGTCAATGCAGAACCTAACATAGGGACTGAACTCACAAACAATGAAATCATGACCTGAGATGAAATCAAGAATCAGACGCTTAACCAACTGAGGCACCCAGATGCCCCAAAAGTTTTTCATTTTAATAAATAGCCAACTAATTTTTTCCCTTTCATGGACCATGCTTTGGTTGTGTTCTAAAACGTAATGATGATTAACAGTAAACATCCATGCTTTGTTCATGATCTTAGAAAAAGCATTTTTGTCTTTCAAAATAGAGTATAATGTTAGCTGAAAGTTTTTTGGTGATGTTCTTTACCAAATTCAGGAAGTCCCCCTCCATTCCTAATTTGCTGAGAGTTTTTATCATAAATGGATATTGGATTTTATCAAACGCTTTTTCTGCATCAATTGATGAGAGCATATGGCTTTCCTCCTTTAACTTGTTGATATACTGGATTATACTGTTATACTTTTAAATGTTGAACCAACCTTGTATACCTGGAATGAGTCCCACTTGATCTTGATTCATTTAATAATATGATAAATAAAAATATATATTTAGCGAAATTCAGGCAATTGTAAACCTATCATAATTATTTAAGTACAACTACAGTATACTTTAGGCAATCCTTCTGATGTAATTTACTTAATATATGGATGTTTTAAATCTAAAAGGTAGTAATTCCATTAAATTCCATTACTGTAACTGAATAGATTAGGTCCATTTGAAAATTTAGAATCTTATATATTTTTTGGAATATATATTTATATATTTGACATTAAAAAGACTAGAAAATGAAGATCATAAAGGCATTTGCTTTCCATATATTCAATTCATCCCCAATAGCTAGCATCCACTGTTTTATTTTTGTTTTGTTTCTGTTTGTCTTTGGGAGTAAAATATAATAGAACACCACATAGAATATCCATCTTCTTTGGTTTGGTAATATTAACTAGCTTTTCCTGTATTTATCAAGAAAAATACAATTCCCTATAGTTAGAGCCATTCAAACTAACAGTAGGATTTCTTAATGTTGATGAAACTATTGATCATACAAACATTAAAATTATGTCTCCTGTAGTAAATGTCAATAAAAGAGTTGTACATTAATCAGGAAATCAATAGATTTGTCAATAAAAAGCTACATTTGACAGGATGATGTTGTCAGAAAACCTAGCGGCTGAGGGACCAGAAACTAAGTAACTCAGCGATTGACCTATTTATTTGACTCCAGGCTACTCTTAATTTGTATATGGAGAAATACAATGTAGAAATGAAATATAGGAAGCTACTTATTCCTCATTCATTTGAGCGAAGGCTAACTTATTATTACAATAACCTCTACTTGTTTAGTTTCTAAAACACTTACCTTCTATTTCATATTATAATTCTACTAATTGTTCTAAACTGGCTGAATATTTATAAGATCTTTAATCACAATGTTCTTCCTTCCTACAAACCCTGCTATTATTAATTATTTTAAACTACTCATTTCAACAATAGATGTTTGAGAATCTGTGTACTTAATTTAACCCAAACTAAACTAAGCATATAGCTGAATTAAAGTATTTAAATATTTTAGACTAACAGTATCCAAAAATAATAAAAATATAATTACTACATCAAAGTTTCTTTCTAAATTATTTTAGATGATTAATCTTTCACATACTAATTTTAAAGAAAATAAATATGAGAATGTGAAGTGGCTTTTTTTTTTTTTTGCATTTTGCTGTTTGGAAGTACTCTACTTCATTTAATTTGTAAGTCAAGAGCATTTTTATGACACATAATGGTCTAAACTGCAATAAAATAATTCTGCAAATGTTGCTTTTTCCATAATGGGAAGTGTTCTATCAAGACTTGTAGAAAGAAAAATAAGAACAACAACAATAAAACTGTGTCAAGGTTAGATTTCCTTTAAGTTTTCCCAGAAGCTCATAGATTCTCAATGAAATTGTTAGTGGTACTGATTTCAGTGTCTGTGTGTATGTATGTTTGTGTGAGTGTTGTATACACACAATGTATATGTTATATATATAACCATATGACATAATTATGCCATAACCAGTGACAATATTCCACAACTATTTACATTTTGAATTTTCAACAAATATTTACAAGAGCCATAAACTCACATTTGCTAAATATTTTCTTCTAAATGTGTAGGGTTGTCCTTTCCTCTACCTTATTGAGTACTACTGGTAATAATTGGTTGAGAGTGCTATGAGTTTATATTGTTTCTTTTAAGAAATAGTCATCTATAAATGGGACTAATATAATGTTAACAAATTATTTTTATCCCATGTGTAAGAATATCAATGTAGAATTCAAAATCAAAATTTATATCATACCAAGCATAAAGATTCTAAAAGAATTTGTGGAGGTAAAGAAATGACTCTTGTCATAATTTGTTTTAAACAGACAAAAAAATTGTTAAAACTCCATGTACCCAGAAGCTAAATACTGCAAAGAATCATGAGATTTATTATTTTACTCACTTATAGTGAGAAAAGAAGAAAATTAAAAACTATTAACACTGATATTGGCATTATGATTAAAAGTTATATTTTATTGAAAGGAAATTACTTAAGGCGATTATAATTTTATCAAGGAGGTTGTTTCATGTTCAGGGTGATTTCTTGTGATTATATCTCTTTGTTCTCTTTCTAAAATGCTTCATAGTTTAAATGCCACAGATTACAGATAGCTCAAATCAAATAATGGAAATATTTTGGCTTCATCAATTCATACTAATTTGTAAAACTCCATATATCAATTAAAATATACATTTATTTTATTGTATATAACAGTAAGTAAACACACTCTTCAAAAACTTTTGATGTTTTCAATTTTGTAAGAAATTGCTAAAAGTATATTATGAAAAACATTGAAACATGAGGAATCCAGTAGCATTCACTTTTTAATAAAAGAGATACTTTTATTAAATATTTAATATCTTAAATATTTAAATATTTNCCTCCATGTTTTTGGAGGTTTTCCAGACTTCTTCCTGTGATTGATTTCAGGTTTCAAAGCATTATCATCTGAAAGTGTGCATGGTATGATCTCAATTCTTTTATATTTATTGAGGGCTGCTTTATGTCCCAGTGTGTGATCTATCTTGTAGAATGTGCCATGCGCACTTCAGACTTGAATTCCTTGGCCTCAGGATGCAGAGANGGGGAAGTTCTCTGCTATAATTTGTTCCAGGACTCCTTCAGCACCTTTCCCTGCCTCTTCCTCTTCTGGAATTCCTATGATAGGGATATTGTTGCCTTTGACCATATTATTGAGCTTTCGAACTCTTCTTTCATATTCTTGGATCAGTTTGTCTCTTTTTTTGTCAGCTTCTTGTTTTTCTATAGTGGTGTTTTCTAAATCACTTATTCTCTTTTCTGTCTCTTCATTCCGTGCATTGGACACCTCCAGTTTATTATGTATCTCATTTATCGCATTTTTAAATTCATCATGCCTATTTTTGTTCTCCATGTTTGTTGTAGCCATAGTTTCTTTGAGTCCTCTATGCTTTTTGCAAGCCCAGTGATTAATTTTATGATGTTGTTCTAAAATCTTGTTCAGTTATGCTGCTTATATCTGTTTTGAGCAGTTCATTAGCTGTCATTTCATCTTGGAGCTTCTTTGGAGGAGAGCTCTTTTGTTTTCTCATTTTGGTTAGCTTTCTGTATTGTTAGTTTTAAAGACTTGTTATGTACTCTGCATCTGTGAGCGCTGCTGTTCCCAAGAAGACTCTGACTGTCCAGGGCCTATCCCTTCAGAAAGTGTTCTTTGAATGGTATCTCTTGGTCTGTCTTGTTGAGACCTTGGTTATTTTATTTTCCTACTCGTAGTGGTATTTCGGACTCTCCACCATGTGTACTTTGGCTTGTTTCTTGAGGTAGCCCTGGAGAAGAAAACATACAGACAAACACTCAGGGAACAGAGGGACACAGGCATACAAACAAATCCAACAATCATGCTAATCAAGAGGTAAAACTAAAAAGTAAGGGGAAAAGATGGAGGAGGGAAGGCGAATGACAGAAAATAAAAATACATAAAAAAGTCAAAAAGAAGAAACGAAAATGGAGAATGAAGAAAACTGATAGACAATGATCGTTTTAAAGCATATAACCAGATTTCCCAGCTACAATTAAATAGCNCACAGAGTCCGCGTCACCTCACCCCGCCGCAACAGCTTTACCGGCTGCCGCCACTTCAGCAGCCAACTTTTCGCTCACGCACCCGCCGCTTGACCCGGCGCCAGCGCCACTTCACCGGGTCGCCGCCACGGCTGCTTTAGTGGGCCAATGTCGCGCGCTCCACTGCCACTTCACCTGGCGCCGGGACTGCCTCCGCAGGCGTTGCTGCTGGTTCACAGGGCCTCCGCCATGGATGGTGCCGGGCGTATGGCAGTTCAGTTTTTCCCGGCGCCTTCTGGGACCAGGGCACCTAGTTTAAAGTCAGCACCCCAGCCAGAGCTAAAATACACTGTCTTTCTAAGCCGAGGTTTTTTCTCTTCTCCAGGGACGGTTCTATGAGCAATCTCAGCTTTTCTTTCCTTTCCTTTCCCCTAGACTCGCAGCAGCTGCTGCCACTTGCCGGTTCATCACTCACCACAGCTGCAAGCAAGCCGGGTTCCCTCCCTTCCCTCCGTGTGTCTGGGTTCCATCCCCCTTTTATCTTCCCCAGTTCGCACTCACACACTTACGAGGCTTCCTTCCCAGTGTACTCTGTCCCTTTCTCTTCCCAAATTCCTGTGCCTCAGTGTCCTACGACTTGAGGCCTTCTCTGTTTGAGAGATGAGTGCAGGTAAAATGTACGGTGCTCCCTACTTCTCCGCCATCTTGCTTCTCCCCTGCTTTCTTTATACTTTAAGTGTCAAACTTAAAAGATTTTTGGGGCGCCTGGGTGGCTTAGTCAGTTAAGCGTCCAACTTTCACTTAGGTCATGATCTCGCGGTTTGTGGGTTCGAGCCCCACGTCGGGCTCTGTGCTGACTGCCAGCTCGGAGCCTGGAGCCTGTTTCAGAATCTGTGACTCCCTCTCTCTCTGACCCTCCCCTGCTCACGCTGTCTCTCTCTCTCTCCTAGAAATAAATAAAAAGCATTTAAAAAAAAGATTTTTATGGTCTGCTTACCAAAAGATTAATGGAAGAACAATGTTATTAGAACGTTTTTTACATTTATTTCTTTGAGAGACAGAGACAGTGTGAGTGGGGAAGGGGCTGAGAGAGAATCCCAAGCAGGCTCCTCTGCACTGTCAGCCCAGGACTAGAACTCCCCAACCCTAAGATCCAACCGTGAGATCATGACCTGAGCTGAAACCAAGACTTGGACACTTGACGGACTAAGCCACTCAGGAGCCCCAGAGCATTTTTAATATTACGATTAGAAATATTTTTTGTGTTAAATATGACAAAGAGTAGAATGTGCTTTGTGTTTAAAGATGGGTAACAGTAAAGAAAGAAAATATTTCTAAATAAAAAAGCTGGAAAAAGTATAATGGTAAAGTCATATGAATTAAATTGTAAATTGGTTTTAAATTTACTTTAAGGGTAAAAGGGCATAATTGGGAAGTTAAATATTCAGAAAAAATGTACTCCAAAAAGCAAAATATTAATTATTTGAGAATTCTTTTCGGTTTAAATTATCACCCTACTGTTTTCTGTGATTAACTTAGGTAATCAAAATTGACAATGATTAGATTTTTGAAAATATACATCCTGTACACATTGGTCTATTATTTCTATAAGTTCAAAAGCTGTCATTAAATCATACAAGACCAGCAAAGTTAGAATCATTCACAGTGCTAATTACCTCTGCCAAACATTAACCATTTAATTTTTTTCACATTGGAGAATCTTTAATTCTAACACTATTATTCCTCAAGCAATTCTAAATGTGTGGAATTTGAAGTTGATTTTGCACATTGATTAATGCCACAGCAATCAAATCTAAATATTAGAAGAATATGAGTTCTAAACCATTAAAATGTGTATTTTAATACAGACTCATCTGGAAACCAAAGAGACTGAATCATAATGTTTTTGTTTACAAGAGAAATCCTGTCTGCTCCCACTAAATATGATACATCAGACCTCTGTATCTACCTATGGTTTATTTCTTACTCTCTGGAGGGCATTTGTCTTGCTCGGGTCTCTAGAGTGCTAGATATTTCTTGATTCTTCATATTAATTAATATAATGTAGTGGATCAATGTGATGTATTGGGATATCCAAATGGTTCAGATCTTTTAGTACTATTAAATGATGGAGGACAGAAGAGGTATAGCTCTGAGGCAAAACTGTTAATGTGTATTGTTACCTATTCCATGTAAATATGAAACTCTTTCCAATCTTCTGTTCCATTAACAATAAATAATAAAAAAGAAAACACTCACCAAATCAACACTGAATTCTTTAATCCAAGACCATAATAATCTGGTCTCACAGGGACTGCATATCTAGTACTGTAATTGGGGCTGCCCCTTGTTTGAGTTGGTAATAGCCTATCACCATCCTCCAGCATCCATCTGTTTTCCGAAAAAGCCAGAGTGGTGAACTCAGTGGAGATATGATTATGATGGGGACCATTGCCTCTGCATCCTTTAGATCTTTATCAAATTATACTATTTGCCCTAGGATGACTTATTGTCTTCTATTTACTCTCTTGGCAAAATGGTAGGTTCAGTCTTTATTTTGCCTTCTTTGTTTGAGAAAACTTACCCCACATACCAAGAATTGATGTGAAAGTTATGCCAAATATTTAGTATGCCAATTATAATTTTACATTTAGGCACTATAAAATGACCACCTAAGAGGATTCATGGGTCCTCACAGATCCACACTAAGCTGAACCCTGATCAGGAGTCCATTACCAAAAATAAATAGAAAGCCAAACAAAATTAGAAGCAAAATAAAACAAATAAGCAATTATAGCTCACACAGTCAGCTGTGGAAAAGGTAGAGGTATAGATTATTTCAGCCAGTACAATTCCAATAGGACTTTTTAAATTTTTAGTTCTTCCTTCCTATTTTGTTTTCTGTTTGGGTTTTATTCTGTTATGCTGGCTTTTTCAACTAAACTGGAAACATGAACACCAATGACTTCTAGGCTTATGTTTTTCTAGCTCCACCATTAGAGAGAATTTTTCCTTTAGTTATAAACTTGGAAGTAGTGGACAAGAGTTCTGGCTGGACCAATTCAGATCATGGAGCCATTCAATAGTCCAGAGACGCATATGGCTGCCAATTAGTAGCTCCTACGGAAGCACTGTAGTTGCAGGTGGAAAAAGAATCCCCCCTAAAAGGTTTGGGGAGAAATTTGGAGGAATTAAAAAAATGACAAGAAAACAGTGTTTACTCAAATGTAGAGTAGGCTCTAGATTGCCACAATTGGTTAAATGATAGGGTTCATCAACAGTATTAGAATTATAACTTTAGGGTAGATTTAAGTAATTGAAAATGAGATAAAATATGGATAACATCCTTCAAGGAAACCTTACATTCCCCTAATAGAAATACAAAGAACTTTTTAATCTCATTCACATTTTAAATGTTATAGAACGATGTAACCTACTTAAGAAATGATGAAAACTAATGATTTTTTTTCAGTAAATAAATTATTCCTTAAATGTTCAACTAGTAATAGTAACAGCTTTCTAATTATTCTTTTCACAAACTTCTTTCTTGTAAACCCGACTGGAAATTTAATTCCAGATGATATTACTGCTTATAGAGAGAAGACCTGGAAAATTTCCTCACCTGTGGCTGTGATAATATTGAAAAATATTGTGTATGTCCCCAAATTGGAATAAACCTATTATGTAGGGAGACATTAGGGAATTTTTTTTTCAAAACTTGATTTCTGACATTCATATTTTATATAAAACTACTATTATGAGGTTTTAGTATCAATATCTGAATGATTCAGAGATACATAGTTAAACTGCTTGATCTCTATAGAGACATTAAAATCCTTTTCTCTCTGAGTTACTAACATTTTATCTTACTTAACTCTCTAAACTTTCCTTATTTTTCAAGTGATTCTTTTATTGCCATTACTCTTGCAATAGTGATTATTACATCTAGCTACCAAACTTTCAGCTGAAAAATGTTTTCTTTCTTAAACTTCAAGTAAATCATAAAATGCATTATGAATAGTCAAGAGTTATATATCTATGTCATTAGGTTCCAAAAATATCCTTATTTTCCTTATTGAAAAGTGATAATTGATATTAAATATTATGTCCTTTTAAAAATGTGTTCATAACTAATGCATTTGAAAATGGCATTGCAGTAATATGATTCACATTCTCTAACAATTTTCTTTCTTCTTCATTCTCTATTGATTTTATAAATATTTAGAGAGTGGAAATGGGAAACTGTTCTCTCAAATAGCTTCTAATTTGCTGCATTTCACAATCTCTTGTTAACAGAATGTAGTTCTTATGAATAAGGTATATTTTTTACTGATTTTCATTTTCTCCCCTAGTAAAATAGACATATGTGCAAGCCATTGAGGTAGTGGACTCAAATTCTTTAAGTTCTGCCGGGAGCTGCACTGGCCTCTATGGATGGCAGTCACAGCAAGGAAATGGCAGTGTTTGCACAGCTACTGCCATGAGAAATGAAAACTGGTATCTCCTGCTACTACTGGCTCATGTTGTGCTGGTATTGACCAGGCCTCACAATATTCCATATCAGACCCATATTCTGAACACAGATACCTCATAAGGAAAAGCATGTTCCTGCCTTTACAAGAGAGATTTTAGATGAAAGCTCTATGGATGATTGTCAAAAGGCTCTTCCTAAGGGCCTTGCAGATCCAAGACTTAGAGGGTTAAGAACACAAGAATTACAACTGAGCCTGGCCCTGAGGCAAAGAGCCTAATTTAGAGTTAAGGTACAGATAAGGGCAGAACTTAATACTTACACCTTCTCCTAATTGATGTATGGCAGTCCCTTCCCCAAGGCCTACTTTCTGCAAACACCCTCCCTTACAGGTGGCTAGGATGAGAATAGATAAGAGTAGCTAAAACATTACCCACAAACAAAAGGCTGACACTTTTAGGGCCTCCATAGTGTTTCACACATTCAGCATCAAATAGGTTTCCACAAACAACTTATTAACCAACTCAAAAACATACATTTGAGAGTCAGACAGAATGACTCTTAGCCCATCTATACACTTAACCTATGACCTAACCTTAGCGTTATTAACTTAGAACAAATATGTATCCTGTCTTTTACTAAGAATACCCTAATTCTCTAGTTATAAGATTTACTTAACCTCACTATAATTGCAATAGTTCTGCAAGAATATTTCTGTAAAACCTGCTTCTGTACACTTTCCAAAGCATCTTATCACAAAGAGCTATCCATTGTAAAAATTCCTTTTTCTGATGTCATGTTATCATTTAACCTATAAATAAAGACACCAAAACCGACAGGACAGAGATGCCTGCCTGGTGATCAGAAAGAATCTCGGGGCTCTCTCACTCTCTTTCGCCGACACCGTCCATCCTTCAGGGACCCCTGGACCTGTTGGAGCCGGCGCAGCCTCCGGCAAAGTTCCAGGAGAGCAAATGTCATATCTTCCAGTTCTCCTTTATATCTAATGCCTTGTATGATGGAGGTTCATAAATACTAAATTAATAGAATGGAATTTGGTAATATTAGTGGAAAACATTTACTAGGACAAAGGGGACTCTATGTATTCAATTTAATACCTACAATTAATTACTTTTATCTATTAATATTGCCCTGAGCTGTAACCTGGGTATGGACAAAATACAGAAAGAAAAAGAAAGGAAATAAAGATTAAGAAGACACAGTATAAGCAGTGCATGATTATGTTAGTCGTAATCATTAGGTATTTAATATACAGTGCTCCTTTTTTTTTAATTTTTAAATTTGAAATTTTTTTGCCACATATTTTTTCTGCCATTGTGAAATTTTATTTTGAAATAAAGAAGTATATCATGGAAAATACCTATGCAATATAACTTTAAGACACATAATCTCTAACCCAAGTGAGCTTTGTGATACATCACGTAAGAAAAACTTCCTGGAGTCTCCTTCCCCTTTTGTTAATGAGACAGGTGGAAAAGAGAAAATTAAATAAATTACAACAGATCATTTGATTGAATCCTGAAAATCAGAGACTAATATATCAAATTTATTGAGCTGCAGTAACAAAATGCAATATAAATTTTTTAAAGTCTAAAAACACCAAGATAATCTGAGAGAAAACCCTTGTTCAAATGTAGGTATTGTAATATTCATTGTGATGGGGTATAGTACTTTGGGGGAGGTGACAGCCAGGGCTTGTTTCTCATTGAGACACTTACTGGGGGAAGGGTCGTCTACCGAGCTCACTGGAGCTATTGGCAGAACTCATTTTCTTCTGGCTGTAGGACTCATGGCGACTTGCTTATTCAGAATTTTAAGTAATTCTATTGCTAAATGTGTGTCTTATATAACATAATTACCTCCCATCTGTGTTACAATATAATGTAATGTTATCATGGGAGTGTTATCTCATCACCTTTGCCATATATTTGTTAGAATCGAGTCACAAGTGTCACCTATTCTCATATGGATGAGATTGTATAAGAGAATGAACACCAAGTGGTATGGATCATGGGGAGATCTTCAAGTCAGCCCAAAACACACCTCTCCAAATAAAATACACCAAAAACAATAGGATAAAAAAACATAAAGCAATAATTCAAAAATATTACTGAAATATAGAAATAAGGAGAAATCTGGATACTCCATGGCACAGGCAAGTTTTATACATAAAATTGATCATTACAAGTTCACCCCTTAGTATCCATACACATCTCCTTAAACCATATTTACTTTTCAAATAAGAGTCAAAACAAAGTCATAATTACACCTACTATGATACAACTATCCTACACACAACTGAATATGTATTTATACCTTTTCAAGGAAAAAAGATAGAGAACTTGAGTGATGTTTTCTCTTCTCACTGATATCCCACAACTTAAATAGTATGATATAAAATTAACAATATTTAAATACTATGATATCTAGTGAATACATCTCATGTTACATAATAAGGGAATAAGAGAGGAAATAAAACAAATATATACACATAGATACACATATATATCTTATCATATGTCATATCTACCAAAGATGTGTATATACATACATACATACATTTATACAAAATAAAAGAGGAAACACTCATGACAATTTGAGTCCTCTTTTCTGTAACTGCTCACATGGTTGTAGCTGGTATTTATAGCTACTGTCTTCTGCTACTCATTCTGTACTCTTCTAGGCCTTCAGCTAACATTTCAGCTATCATGGTTCTTTACCTTTGTGGTGATCCAAACCATCATTCCTAGAGTCTGGCCTATTGGGTTGTTGTTGCTTTCTATCAACATTAATCAAAGGGTATGGTAATACCAAAAGATGCCCTAAGGGATCTCCTGTATTCCAGACATATTCTTCCTTATTCTGCAGTCCAATTTCTCCTTGGTAGTTAGATTCAATTACCAAAGCCAGAACCTTAATACCTTTCTTTGCCTGTTGATTCAGAGGTAAGAGGAGCCCGAAGTAGCTGGGTTACAGCGTTAAATTTCAGTTTAATGGAGTCACTTTGAATTATCTGGTAAAAAATTAATTTCTCTGGGGCTAAGACCTGCAGGCCAGTAAAGCATAAGGTTCCAGAAACAGGAAGAAAAATTTTTGCTGGTGAATCACTAGGAGTAATGGTGAGGAGTGCCCCTCCCATTTCCACCCCTTGAACCCCGGATCTGTGAATTTTGGCTATGAGAAAAACAGTACCATATATTGGACACTAATTCAGAGCATATGCAGTCTTCTGGAAAACCTTGCCCCAGGCTTACATGGTATTGTCACCTAGCTGGCACTGTAACTGAGTTTTCAAAAGACCACTCCATCATTTTGTCAAGGAAGATGCTTCAAGATGGTGAAGAACATGAAAAGACCAGTGAATTCCTTGAGCATGGGCCCAGTGCCACACTTTTGCTGTGAGGTAAGTTCCTTCATTGGAATCATGTTATGTGGAGAACTGTGAATGTGGATAAGCTATTTTGTAAATCTGTGGATGGTAGTTTTGGCATAAGGATTATCTTTGGGGAAGGCAAATTATCTCAAGTAAACTTCTGTTTCAGTAAGAACAAAATGCTGCATGTTTCATGATGGAAGGGATCAAACATTATCAACTTGCCACCAGGTTGCAGGGTGAAATCCCTGGGGGACAGTGCCACTATGGATCTTAGTGTTGGTCTTTACTGCTGGCAGTCTGGGCATTCAGTGGGTGACTCTAACCAAGTCAGCCTTGTGAATGGAAATCTGTGTGGCTGGGGCCATGCATGACTTCCACCACTGACACCACTGACACTTTGTTTGTGAGCACATTGGGTGAGAACAGGGGTGGTTGAGGAAAGAGGCTGACTGATATCCACTGTATGGCTTATCCTATTCACTTGATTATTAAAATCATCCTCTGCAATGTCTCCTTGGTAAGTAATCATTCACAGGGAACACATGGCCATTCAAAGAGATCTGTCCATATACCACTTCCACAAATTTCCTTGTTATCAACTTTCCAAATATGTTCCTTCCAAGGCCTAGAGCATCCAGTCAAATGATTGACCAGAGCCCATGAATCACTGTATAATTGCACATCTAGCCATTTCTTTTTCCAAGCGAAGTGAAGACCCACGTGTATTGGTCGGAATTCTTCTGCACACTGGAAGAATTTCCCTTCCTGTCCTTTAGGGATGTCACAGAGAAGGATGTAGTGCTATAGCTGTCTACTCTCCGGTGGTGCATAAATATCGTACAGAACCATGAGTAAATATGGCTTGACTCTTCCTTTGCCAACTGAATATAGGGAACTCCTCATGAGGCGACTGGTGCAAGTTAGGAGAAAGACGAACATTTATCAGGAATGGAAACCAGATATTTAGACACTTCATGTAATTTATTTGTGCCTTCAGGGCCTGCTCATGCCTGATCACACATCAATGATGGAACACTGTTGTACACACTCTTGGTGTGTCAGATAACAACCTGTTCATGATGAGCAGCTCAGGTTGGATGTGCTGACCATGGTTAAGCATTCAGTCTCTGCTAAGGCCTGTATAAAACTAAGTACTGCTTCTCAAAAGGAACATATTTATCTGCAGAGGATGGCAGGAGTTTGCCCTGCAGTCCTACAGTCTGCACTGAGACTCAGGCATAGGAACCTGCCAAAAGCTCTGAACAGCATGCCTCTCTGCCACTGGCACTTTAGGCACCATTGGATCTGCTGATTCATATGGCCCACATGGCAAACAGAACATCTTGATGGCAGCCTGGACCTGGCGTTACAGAGCCTTCTTCTGCTCTGGTCCTCACATGAGATAAACAGCTTTTTAGGGCACTCAAAAATAGGCTAGAGTAGCTCATTCAAATCAGGAATATCTTGCATTCAGAATCCAAAGACTCAATCAAAATTTATCTATTTATTTATTTTTGGTTGTAAATGATACCATGAAGAAAGTGAAAAGATAGCCCATAGGAGAAATATTTACATATTATGTATCTAATTAGTAACTGATATCCAGTATATAGAGATAACTCTACAATTGTATAATAAGTAAAAATAAATAATAACAATAATAAAAAGGCAAATAATGCAATTGAAAAATGGGCAAAGAATTTAAATAGTCATATCCACAAAGAATACTACAAATACTACAAATAGCTGACATGCTCCCTCTCTTAACTTTTCCATGATCCCACAATGAGCAAGGGACAGAACAAGGGTGCAAGCCAAGCTTGTCTCACTGCAAAACTTCCTTTCTTCATCATTATACAAAATGGTTTTGTCTGGATATTTTGTGATTGAGATTCTTGGGTCTCAAATATGACAAACACCTTAAATTCTTCTTGTACATTCTTTCATATAGATCCTAAATGCCTGTCTCAATTTTTACAGCAGTTTTCTGTGCGATCTCATGATGCAAAATGTTACTTACACTATCTCAGCTACTAACACATTAACATTTAGCAAGATTTTCTCCACTGGGAAGTTGAGTGTAAGATGAGACATATTTTTTGAGAACTGTAGTATAGTTGAAATTTTCTTCATTGGGAATGAAATAAGAACGCATCAACTTATAGATCCTCTGTTCCTCTCTCTCTTTTGTGTTTATTGCCAAGTTATTACTCTAAGAGAGGGTGGTTATAACATGTTTGGCCTTGGCTGCCACTTTCCTTAATGTGTTTTCTGTGTGATTTGAATGGAGACATGGAGGTCTGGTAATGAATGACTATGGTACTTGGAAATATGAGGAGATGATACAAATACTTTGCAACTAATTAAAAATCTGTAGTGTTGACATCAGCTTAATATATGTAGTATTCATTCATACATTCATGCATTTGAAAAATGATAGTGAATATATATTAGACCAACACAATGCTATCCAGTGGGAATGAAATCTTGTAAAAGTCAAACAAATTTTTCCTTATTGGAACATCCATTCCTTTGAGAAAGTTGTATCACATCCAATTAAAAACAATCAAGTATGAATTCATGATAGACTTTGGTAAGAGCTTGCAAAGAGAAGATAGAGTACCAACATAAAGAACAATGTCATGAACTATGTATAAAAGGATGTTCAGGTAAAGTCTCTTGGGGGAGTTAGAAATTTGGGTCATACCCGAAGAGTAAAAACTATAATATTTCTAGAAGTGAGAATTTGTTGTACACAATGCTTGAAAAACAATTTATGAGAATTTTTGTCATAGTTCTGGCAGAGCATAAAGACTCAAAATTGGGGTGTGATAATATTATTTTTGTCACTGCTATGATTATCACATTCTATTTGAAAATTGCACCAGCAAATATGAATTAAGGATCTCTTGGGGTGCATGTCTGACCTACATGTGATTGATGACCTTAGGGTCATCAACTGACTATTGTAATAATGTATTTCAAAAAGAGGTCTAATGAGGTATTAAGGGCTTGGTGGTTTTATGTTATGTATAATATTTGTATATATAATAACATTTGTAAAGATTATGAAAAGTCTTCTTCAATGCTTGGCACTCAAGAAATTATAATCCAATTCTTGGAATTATTTACCCTTTTTATTCATTAATTGTAAACATTTTTGTTTTATAAATTTTCATGTTTATCCATTTTTATTCCAAATGGGCACATGACATGTTCTGCATCAGAGAAAAGAGTTCTTATTAAATATCTTACAGTAAACAATGACTACCTCCATCCCTGTTTGCTCTAGTCCTTATTACTATGGCCATGTGGTGAAAGATGGGTCAATTAACCAAGTCTAGTTCCAGACAGTGCACAGTGAAAGAAGCAGAAACAAATTTTCTCTGCTTTTAAAAAGGTATAGTGGGGCAACTGCCACCCTTCTCCCCGGAAAAGATTTCTTCCTTCTTCCAGTCCTTTTGTATGTAAATAAAATCTCTCCAGGAGCCAGATAGCCCCAGGGTTTTTGGCTTTTACAATACAGAGATGTCTACTTGAAATGTAAATAGCTAGGAAAATAATACTTCAGTCTCTCTGGTACCTTCTGAGCTAACCTGAGTGCCTCTCCCAAACTGTAATTGTTGGACTCTTAGAGCGATGAAAGAAGTCTTAAACATGTGACTATCTATTGAAACTTACAGTGTGTGAAGAGTTCTCAGAAGAGTGAAAGAACATTCTCTAATTTTATAGCCTGTGTTTCTTTATCTTAGGAGGCTAGGCCTCTATAAAAGAATACTGAGAAATCCATGGAAGCTTTACTTCTTCAGGATTTGTAGACAAGAAACCAATAATATATGTAGAAAACATTCCTACTCTTCTCACTGATTTTGCTAAAAGAAAAAAACAACATTATCACATCAAAATACAGTAAAATGTGTTCTTACTTCTTGATGTTTTATAGTGTACTCTATATTTAAAACTCAATTGTCTTACCAATCCTTCTATGAAATTTTACTGAGATTAAACATGAGTCCCCTTGATCTCCTAAACAAAATTAAGTTTCTAAGCCTTGTTTTGCAATATAGAATTTAAAATGAAAATTTACTAAGAAACTTTTATTCAAGTGAAAGTTTAACCTCTAATCACTTTTATGTCATTGGCTCTGGAATTGCCTTTATAAAAGTAATGATTGCTTTAATGATACCAATGGCAGGCAGTATTGTACTATATTTAATTTTAGTTCAAATTTGTGTTTAATCTAGCTGAAGTCAGATTACCAAATTAGTAAATGTCCCCAAATGTGTAAGAGCAGTGAAACCTGCTCTCAAAGGGGCATCTATCTCCTAGACATCCCCTTCCCCTTCACCCACACCCAAGTGTGCATCAATATGAGGAGAGATGCAGTTCTATTTGTGACCCTTTGTGATTCAATATAATCCATAAAGTTAAGTACTAAAGATAAAAGACAAAAGATGCTGAAAATGTATTTTGATTAAAGCAATGACTGTTTCATAATAGTCATTGTACCGTGTTAAAAATACATACATATATATGTATATGTGTGTACACATATACATATATATATTTTAAATGCAGGTTTCTAATTTGGAAACATTGTTTTGATATATAGCGAATTTATTGTTTTTTAAATTGATAGTGTCTTACATTAAAAAAAAACCCACCTTCTTGTGAATTTTAAAATTATGTCCACCCTTGAAGCAGCAAAAAATTCTTAGAGAGGAATGGCAGCGCATAATTCCAATGGCAGAAAGAGAATATTTATAGAACTCTAGAGGCCTGCATATTTGAATTTCTGCCACTTGCCAGATCAACCAGATTTGTGGAAGAACCTCACCTTAAAAAAGAATGATATAATGGTGTCATAATTTAGATTAAGACCATATATCTAATATAATTTGAAACATATATCACATAATGTGTAAATGACTCATTGTACAAATAGAAAAGGTTGGCTAGAAGTCCTAATTCAGAAAACAAAACCAAAAGTTAATCAGATATCAGGCCAATAAGAGAAAAAAAGAACTCCTGACTAGATTAGAAGCCAGTCATGAGATTTATGGTCATCCTTGCGGTATATCTGTATATCCATGACGCCTTTACAGTTGAGAGTTGGACAAAGTGAAGATGTCTTGATTCTAACCCTTAAAGCTATTTTAAATTTTACAAAAGCAGTATATTCATGTTTAAAATAAGCATAGTCTCTTCCTCTGTGTCACGATTAACAGAATTAACAAGTGAATCTTAAAGATACAATAAGTAAGAATAAATGTAATTAAGGATATAAACAATTTTATGGATAATGATGAAGTTTTGGGGTGATGGGAGGTTCGTGAGGTCTGGAGCCTATGGCCAAGAAAGAATTCTTGAAGACATCTTTGGTGCAAAACAAAAAGGCGATTTTATTAAAGCATGGGAACAGGACCCATGGGCAGGAAGAGCTGCACTGGGGTCGATTGGGTAACTCATTATATACCCTCAAGTTGGAAGGGGGTCAGGGATAGAGTAAGTCTCTAAAGTATTTTGGAAGCAAGGTTTCCAGGACCTTGAAGGGCTAGCTGTTACTAAGGAAACACCATTTATTACCATTTAATAAAACCTCAGTCATGAGACCCTTCAGATGTATATCGGGGGGCCATAAGCTTGGAGTATGATTGCCAGCATATATCTTGGGGGCAGTTGAGATAAAGGAAGTATGTAAAAACTATTCTCACATGGTTTTTAGATATAGCACATCAATTTCCATAAAAAATGATATCTTTAAGTAGATATTACTTTGAATTTACATATTGTTTTGAGGAAAATGAAAACTTCTTAAAAGTATTTTATCTCTATGGCATGACCATAGACTATCATGTCTCAAAGATGTCTTTAATCTCTTCCCATAAAATATTGTCCTATTATCAGACAAGGGAGCGTGAGGCCAGATGAGGGCAAAAAACACTCTTTTCCAAGTGTCTCATCACATTGATTGGTATTTAAGTGACTTTTCAAATTAATGGTTTCAAAGATTAAAATAGTTATGCCTCTTATTACTGTCTTCATATCTACCTAGCAGGTTCGTTCTCCAATCACTGTTGCACGCATAACAGGCTGAGTTTGCCTCTAGATAAAGTCAACCCTACCTGGCTTAACTTGTGTGGACAGTTTTCTTTTTCCTTTCACTTGGCTTCATGAAGGTCAGGACTGTTGATGTGTAAAATTGCAGTGGAAGAATACAAAGAACCCCCACACCAACACACACACACACACACACACACGTACACATAAACACGGACAATTGGGTAGGAAGATTGGACAAACTGAACATTGTACATTGAGTTAGCAAAATGGTGAAATACATTCCCTTACATTAGGATGCACAATGTCTCAAGGTAGGACTGAGATTTTTATTTTTTCTTCATTTCTAATTGATTATTTTTGCCTTCTATAAAGAAAATTGAATTATATATAATTCTTTTAATACCAAGGTAATATACTAAGAGAAGGATCAATATCAAACTATTCCAAAAGCCAAGTCTGCCTAGTGAAATAGCTCACCCCATAAAAGTCTCAATTGACAGATTAAATTGATTATGGACATAATCTGATGTCTACTTCCAGTCTATGTTAGTTTCCCTTATTCTTTGTTCCCAACCCAAACTGATTACATCTTTCTCACAGAACTAGTGGGCCTTGAGTCTCACCACCCTATGGGCTGGGTCTTAGGAGAGAATGTTTCTCTTGTTTCAATCAAATAAGAAGAAATCCAGTAGACTCTCTTGGGGGAATTTGAGATCTGTTACTTAAACATTGAAGAAGCGATACCTGGTACATGACTCAAATAATTGTTATGGAGGAAAAGGAAATTGTTCAGTGTGATAGTCAGTACTTCCAGTGTTTCAGGGGAAAGGATGTCTATCTCTGGCTGGGGTTTAGAACCTGTCCAACAGAGTTACTTAGAGAAGCAAATTGACACTAGCCTTGAAAAGCTGGTGAGATAGCACTTGATGCATAAGGGCTCAAAAAGCTACAGACTAGATGAAATTCATTTGCCAACATTAAACAAACACCCTGAAAGTGAGAGATACCTAAATATGAGGCTTTTCCAAAGAACCCAGGAAGGTGTCCCATGAGAGAAAGAATCAGCTTTAAACATCTTCCAATTCTTGAAAACAATATATCAGCTCATGGAAATAGAAAATAGGCAATATATTTTCATCCCTTTATTTGTCCTTGCAACTCCAAATTCAAGCCTGCACAAACCAGGTGCAGCCTGCTAGGGAAATAGGACAGCCTGCAGAAGATCAGGACTAGAGACCTGAAGCTGTGATGCCCTTTTCCAGCTTCAAGTTAGGAGCAAAAAGATTTTTTTTAATTTAAATATAACATAAATATGGAAAGACACAAGAATCATAATTGTATAACTCAATGATTCTTTTATGCAGTGATTATCCTTCTGTAACCACTATACAGTAAAAAATAGGAATAAGGCACCTCACATGCCTTTCTCAAAATCCCTTCCAATCATTACGTTTCATCCTTTCTTAATTTAACAAAATTTAACCATTTCCTTGATGTCTAAGTCCTTGTATTTCAGCTTTGATTGGTTTTGAGAAATAGATGAATTGAATTACTAAGTATGTAGTATTAGCATTTTTATTCTATCCTTCAGCATCATATGTGTAATATGAATCTATGTAGTTGTGAGTCAAAAGTGCACTTTTAAATTTTTATAGCTATATAGCATTCCATTGTTTGAACATATAAAAAATGTATTTATCAGCTCTTCACTGATGGACATCTTGGGTTCTTATGAGGTTGAGCTATTATATATAATGCTGCTATAGACTGTTTTGTACCCTTTTTGGTATGTATATACATTAATTTCTATTGATTATATTCCAATAGATAAAATTCCAAAGTTAAATTTGTTACAAAATGCTTTAGAAGATTCTCAAAGTATTTGTAGGAATGAAAATCCCACCATCTCTATAAGAAAGTAACAGTTGTCCTATATTTTTGACAAGTGTTCATATTTTACTCATTTTTAACTTTTAATCAATTTATTTATATATACTGAAACATCACTGATTTGAAGTTTCCATTTCATTTTGCTAAACACCTTCTTAACTATTTACTAGACTTTGGATGTCATCTTTTGTGGACTACCTGTTCAAGTTTCTACATAGTTTTCCACTATGGCTGCCATTTTCCTTCTCATATCAGTGTTTCAATGAAGAAAAGATCTTAATGTAAATGTGGTAAAATATTACCATTCTTTTCTTTTATTGCAAGTGTTTATTTGTCATATAGAAGAAACCATTACCTAGTCCACAGTTAAAATACAATTTCCTAACAGTATGACTTGATGAATTAGCAGAAAGTAAACACATTCATATACCCTCCACAAATAATCAACTTTAGAAAATTTTCATTCCTACTTTTGTGCTGTTCCAATCATTACCTCCTTCCTCCTTCCTAAAGGGAACTACTTTCCTTATTTCTTTAAGTTTCTATTTACTTATATTTTTGAGAGAGAGAGCATGGGAAAGGGACAGAGAGAGAGGAAGAGAAATCCCAAGCAGGTTCACCCTGTCAGTGCAGAGCCCGATCCCGGCCTCTATCTAATAAGCCATGAGTTCATGTCCCAAGTCAAAATCAAGAGCTGGCCGCTTAACTGACTGAGCCACAGTATTTCTTATTGTTGCCTGTTTTCTCTTTAAACTTTATAAGTATAATTTGCAATATTTTTTAAATTCTTTTGCTTAGAATTTTGTTTACAAGAATCTCTCTTGGTGTTGCTGTAAATAGCAGTTTGTTCCTTCCATCACTGGGTAATACTCTTTTTATCTGATTAGCATACATTTAGTATCTGTTCTCATGGTTATGGATACGTGGATTGAGTCCGGATTTGGGATATATTGAGTAATGCTGCCAAATGTAAAGGTATTGTGGTGTACTTATGTATGCTTCTCCCTTAGGTATATACCTAGGACTGGAATTGTTATGTCATAAAGTATGTTGACGTTCAACATGAGTACATACTGCCATATAATTTCAAAGCATTTATATCAATTTATGCTTCTATATTCAGTGTATGAAAGTGTTAGCTATTGTACACTCTTGGCAACACTCAGTATTGTTATTTTTTTCATAAATTTTTATTTTATTTTCTCATAAAACTATTTTAGAAGGTAGGTCATATTATCATATTATCCTATTAATGTAGTATATATTGACCTAATTATAAACCTTTAAGCATAGTTTTTGATAATCTTTTCTTAGGATTGTTTGGCCATTGAATATTTTTTATATAAAGTACCTTTAAGAATTTACTTCATGTATGGATGTGAGGGCGATCTGGCTGAGACATCTGTCACCCAATTGATTGCCAAGGTTGATTTGGCTGATCTGGCTGGCTAGGCGGGTGTCCCCTTCCTCCCTCACCGCTCCACGTGCGTCCCTCCCGAAGCTGCGCTCTCAGTGGAAGAGGACGACCTTCCCCAATAGAGGAGGACCGTTCTTCAGTCAAGGGTATAAGAGTAGCTGCGCTCCCTGCTAGAACCTCCAAAAAAGCTCTCAAGAATTTACTTCATGTAAATTTTTTTCTGTCTTTTTCACACAGCTTTGTATTGGTCTATGTACATTATAAATATACATCCTTTAATTGAGATATGTATTGAAAATATATTTTGACACTGTCTTTTATCTATCTCTTAGTGGGATATTTTAATTTTTAAATTAAATTAAATTTATTTATTTATTTTGAGAGAGACAGAGACTATAAAAGTGGGGGAGGAGCAGAGAGAGAGGGAGACAGAGAATCCCAAGCAGGCTCCACACTGTCACCAGAGCCAGATGTGGAGTTTGAAATCACAAAACAGTGAGATCATGACCTTAGCCAGAACCAAGAGTCAGATGCTTAACCAACTGACATGTGCAGTCACCCTTTAATGGGATATTTTAATCATTAGAAGTTTCTAACTTTCATGTAGCTTAAATTATCATTATTTTCTTCATGGTGGTGCTTTTCGTGTTCTATTTAAGAAATCGCTGCCTACAAAAAGTACATCGTCTATACTTCTACTTGTCTTTTTGAAGCCATTTGTGCTTTTTATTTCATATTGGAAATAAATGGTTAACAGACAGGCCACAATATTTTCCCTAGCTACAGACATGCATGAGGATATGACTCTTGTTTGAACTACTTTCTATTTCAATTAAGGAAAATGATGGACTTACTGAGTTAAACGTACTGAATTCATTTACAACAATGACTATATGGATGTATAGTGATTGTTGGAAATTTATGTTATACGTAAGGACACTGTATCTTCTGTATCTTGTCAACATTGTCTAGTATATTTATTTGTAATTGATGAGGAGTAGCTGAACCAAAGAGTGTAAGCTAGCCACATAACTCTGGGGCGGGGGAGGGCGGGAGAGGGTTATGTGATTAGCTGCTGGGAGCTGCATCGGCCTCACTGGATGAAAGTCACAGTGAGGAAATGACAACCTTTGCACAGCTTCTGCCATGAGAAACCAAAACTGGTATCTCCTTCTGCTACTACTGGCTCATGTTGGAAATGAGCCTGTGGGTATTGACCAGGCCTCACAATATTCCAGATCAGACCGATATTCTCACACAGATTGCTCGTAAGGAAAAGCCTATTCCTGCCTTTTCAAAAGAGATTTCAGATGAAAACATTGTGGATGATTGTCAAAAGGCTCTTCCTATGGGCCTTGCAGATCCAAGACGTACATAATAAAGGGGGCTAAGAACATAGGAGTTACAATTGAGTCTGGCCCTGAGACAAAGAGCCTAATTTAGAGTTAAGGACAGATATCCACCCCCCACCCAATTGTTTCTGCTTGGAGCACCAGCCCCCCAAGGCATTTGTGAGTGACTTATTCTGACCTTGAATATGCTGATTGCTCCCTGTGAAGGAACCTATTGAGAAACTTCTACTTTTGCGATTATGGGAGCAAAGGTGTTTCCTGAAAGACCTGTTTTTCTTGATACTTCTCCTTACACAAGCTATTGACCCCTGCTCATAAAGAAGTAACTTCACCCTTTTTATGCTAAAAACATTGTCTTGTATGCTAAAGATACCTTCCTTTCCCATAGGATAAGCATCTAAATCCCCTACCTCAATCACTATTGATAAAGATTATGCAGGAGTCGTCTACAAATCTATGTTCTGGGAAATTCTTACATATCAAAGAAGTTTGTCATTATAAATCATTGTCTAAGGCAAATGCCACTTCTGTGCCATCCCCTACACACTTAATGATAAAATAAAGTTGAGCCCCAGTCAGAGCGGAGATGCCTGCCTGGTGACCAGAAAGACTCTCGGGCCTCTCTCATCCCTCCCTCGCCGACACCGTCCATCCTTCAGGGACCCCAGGACCCAGCCGGAGCAAGCCTCCGACAATTAGCAAGATAGCAAAGTTGAAGAGGCCTAGAACTAAGTCACCCTGTGCCAAGATGGTCTGGACCCATTTAAGCTTGTCTCTCTGATGGTTCTCTGGTGTGCGCATTTGTGTGTGTGTATGAGTGTGCAAATGTGTGTATCTGTGTCTGTCTGTCTGTCTGAAAGTTTTAGAAGCTCTGACTGGAGTTGGGAGAACCCTGATATGATGTTGGCCTGTACTTTTTCTTAAGGTTCTGTATAAACTTGGTACTAGACCAAGCTAATGCTGTCTTGTGAGTTTGATTGTCATTCCAACTTTATACCCCTCCCTTTTTAGTGGACATTCATATATTTAAGTCTATAATACACTAGAAATCAATACACATGTAGATTGGATAATGATAAAATTCAATTATATTTATTATTTTCTTTTAAGTTTATTTATTTTTTGACAGAGAGAGAGAGAGAGACAAGGGGAGGGGCAGAGAGAGAGGGAGAGTGAGAGGGAAAGAGGGAGAGAGGGAGAGAGGGAGAGAGGGAGAGAGAATCCCAAGCAGGATTTGCACTGCCAGTGCAGAGCCCAAATGCAGGGCTCAAACTCACAAACTGTAAGATCATGATCTGAGCCAAAATCAAGGCTTCATAAATTGAGCCACCCAAGCACCCCTTAATTTATTAATGTAGGTAATAAAGGACACTATAGTATTCACTAAAAAGATTATTTTTTTTCACTCTGCTTTGCAGTGCCTACTTTTCATAAATAAATGGCAATACTCTTTTATCATAATAAATGGTCCATATTTATATGGATCTGTTTCAGAATTCTTTGTTATTCCATTGTTTTGCTTTCATTCTTTCACTAATATGTTTTCTTAATAGTGCAGCTTTGTACTAGATCTTTACATGTAGTTGTATCATCCTCAGCTTTTATCTTTATTCTCTAAGATTTTCTTGGCTAACCATAGCCCTTCTAACTTCCTTGTAAAGTCTAGAATCAACTTGTCAAATGTCATTAGAAATATAGTACATCAGAGGCTCCTGGGTGGCTCAGTTGGTTAAGTGTTTGAGTTTAGCTTTGGTCATGATCTCATTGTTTGTGAGTTCAAGCCCCATGCTAGGCTCTGTGCTGACAGCTCAGAGCCCAGAGCCTGCTTTGGATTCTGTGTCTCCCTCTGTCTCTGCCCCTGTCCCACTCACCTTCCATCTCTCTCTCTCCCCAAAATAAACATTAAAAATATTTTAAAAATAGAAAAAAAAGAAATAGAGTACATCAAAGATTGAATTAAATCTGTAGGTTTATTTTGGAAAAATTTATCTCTTGACAATATTTAAATTTATAGTACATTGACTTGTTATATATTCCAATATAAATTAAGTAGTTGTAAACTGAACAAATAAGGAAATGTTTTAAATATTCTGTTACTTTCAAAGTCCTATGCTATACTCTTTTATAATCATTATTTAATTGTATTTTAACATAATCCTGTGACAGTAATTTTATTATCTTTGCTTTATAGCGAGAGATGCTGGCAATTTCTGGAGCTGAATTACTTCTTTCCTTTTTTTTCCAATATAGCACTAAAGTCATTTTCAGAAAAGTTTTAGTTACTTTTAGTGACTTAGTTATTATTTAAGTTTTATATTCTCCAATAATATTCCCATTAAAATATCTACCTGTTACCCATTTCACTGCACTATTTTTCTGGTTTAGTTACGTGTAATAAAAACCTATTCTTATCACTATTATTTGTATAGTTTTTATTTTATTGACCTCTGTATATCACAGCTGCAGTGATTTCACAGGATTATACAGTTGAAAGGACACACAAGATTGTGTAGACCATATTAATGGTGCTTTAATCAAGGTAAAGGATGCAGTAAAGCAGGAGCAAGCAGAGGCAAACATCAAAGGCCTCTGATTTTTTGTGTGGTTAAGATTTTTAGATTATGAACCATTAAAAATAAGTGCATAGAATCTTCGTTTCAGGACAACTGGGACAGAAGTTTCCAGTAGGACCTCTTATGACTCACTAGTTATGTTGCCAAGCTGTTTACTTAACCAGTTTAATCAAGTATAAGGTAGCATCTACATAGCTCTAAAAATAATAAAGCAAAACAAAACAGAACTGACCCTGGGTTCCTCCAGGTGAGTCTCAAACTTCAAATTACACAATTTAAACTTACTGAGGAGCCCATCTTATCCTTAACTTGGCCAAGTGGCAGTACCAGAGTTCGAGGCATTTTTGGAGATAGTTGTAGATATGTCAATCTGGCTGTAAGATAACACTGTGTTACACAATACCCTCAACTTTCAGTTATTTTTATGCTTTTCTTAGGGGCAGGGGTTATCTATAAATTCTTGTTGTATCTTCAACACTTTGGTTATTAAGTTATTTGGTGAAATGCAACTTCAAGGAACAGCAGCAATGTTTGTATTTTTGAATATTAAATAAACTGTTTTCTCCCAAATTAAACAACCTTAAAAGTTTAAATTTCCCATTCAAATGTTTAAAGTTTAAATTTGTTGAAATAAATATATACATGTGTATATGTATATACGTATATGTACATACGCATATATGTATATGTATACATTCTGGGGTGACTGGGTGGCTCAGTCAGTTAAGCAGCCGACTTCAGCTCAGGTTATGATTTCGAGGTTTGTGAGTTCAAGCCCTGGCTGTGACTCTGTGCTGACAGCTGGGAGCCTGGAACCTGTTTGGGATCCTGTGATTCCCTCTCTCTCTGCACCTCCTCCACTGGTGTCCTATCTCTTTCTCTCTCTCAAAAATAAATAAACTTTGAGGAAGAAAAAAAGATTATTTGCCTTCTGTGGCTCTTGGGTGGCTCATTGGGTTAAGCATCCAACTTCAGCTCAGGTCATGATCTCCCAGTTTGCGATTTCAAGCCCCAAGCTGCTGGGCTCTGTGCTGACAGCTCAGAGCCTGGAGCCTGCTTAGGATTCTGTGTCTACCTCTCTCTCTGCCCCTTCCCTGCTCTTTTTCTCCCTCTCTCTCTCTCTCTCTCCCTCAAAAATAAATAAACATAAAAAAAAGATTATTGACTTTTTATGTATTCTCTCTACTAAAGTCTGGACAGTCTTTTGAATATATTTAGGCTTTTATTTCATTTCTTGATATTTTTCTTAATTGATTTATACTATATATTTAAATGATGTGTATTTGAAACCTCTGGTGAATATATGTATTATACATAAATGCTCTCATTTTGGCTTCCTTCTTCAATTTCTTAAAAGATGCTTATAGATAAATAAGGTTCTTGACTTAACACTTTTCATGCTATGTTTGCCTAAGTTCCAAGTTCATGAAAATACTTTTATTCTTTTTTTTCAAAGCACTTTATCATTTTATTTTCACATTCAGATCTGAAATATATCTGAACTTATTTTTGTATACTATAAGGTAAAGGTGAAAATACATATTTTTTCCATGTGGATAACCAGTGTCTCAGCACCAATTATTGAAAAGATGATACTTTCCCCACTGCAACATTGTTTTTCATAAATCAGATAAATGTATATGTGTATGTCATTTTATGTTATCTGTTCTGTTCCACTGTTTTATTTATCTACTTTTGTACCAGTACCATACTATTAGATTGCTGTGTCTTCATAGTAAATTTTGGCAACTTTATTTTTTTATTCTTGGCCTTTGACATTAATAATTAGACTTGAACATTACATATTTTATAAGTCACTAATTAGTACAAATCAAAGATAAATTTCAGCACATAACTACAATAACTGTAGCAGAATGTCTGTAGTATTACTGAGCAGAAAACAAAAGAAAGAAAATGAAAATAATCAAGATAGCCATTGATATAAAAATGGATCAATAAATTGTGGTATATTCTCAAAATAGAATATTACATCATGAAAAAGAATGAACCTCATCTATAAGTTACAACAAAGATAAATCTTGATATATGTAGTATGATATGTTCTACAAAGTTTAACAAGTAAAACTACTTAATAGATGTAGAGATATAAAGAGATAAGATAAAACTTCAAAGTATATGTTTTTGTATGATTAAACATTTTTAAAGAAAGAAAATAGTAAAACAATAAGTAAATAAAACCACAAACCCGATGGGAGGAAAAATTGGAGAAATACATAGGTTGGTATGAGGTTATTATTTAGGAAATAGGTACTTAGATAATTCTACTTCTTGTTTGGCAATGTTTTTACATATATACTTGAATAAATATGCTAGGTTTTTTCAAAATTAGATTTATTCTCAAGAAACTAACAAGATGTTTTATTCAATTTTGCACCTGAGATCTGAAAAAATTAGCCAATTAAATAAGCACATTGGTCATATATTTAATTCACTTCATGCCAAATTAATGAATATGACTCTTTTCCCCTAATTTTTTTGTTATTGTTTCCTGAAGGACATTTATATTTTAACTGTATTTCTATATTTTAAATCCTATAAACTTTTTAAATCATGAATTGATATAATGACAAAATTGGGGGTTATAAAAAAGTCACATAGAAAATTGATATTTTTTAAAAGATCTAAGTAGAATAGAAACCAGTCTAATCTAATATATTTTGAAAGTTCTAATACCTAGTTCCTTCTAGAGAAACTTTATGTTTAACCAGATTGAAAGTTGCAGATCTGCTCATATAAATGCAAAGTAGATGTGCTATACAGGAAAGACCATTTCCTCAATCTAAATCTCTTTAAATAGCTGATCTAATATTGGAAAAATTCCATCAGAAAAGTAACAACAAACTTTTCTATAAAGGCCAGGAAGTAGCCAAAACAAAATGGGAAAAAAATAATTAGACATAATGTGCATTAGTTACTTTTACCAATACATTCGTTCATACATACATAGCTTATTCTCTTCCCAGACGCCAACAAATCCATCCCTTTAACATAAAGACTACTCTACGCTTATAGGAAATAACTTAGAAGTCTTACTATTGTAAACAGGTATATACTTAAAATGATAAAGACAGCTTTTCACCACTGTCAGGTAAAAAAGGAGACTTTGAAAATGAATGCAATTTTTGCAAAAAACTGTTGTGTGGTATTTTGAGACACCCAAAGATATGTTATATTTTTGTTCCTTTAAGCCTACAATTCTTCATGCAAAGAATATTATTTTCTAACAATTCTAAATCTTCACACAAAAGCCTGCCAACCAGTATCATTTAATAATAGTTGTAGAAGGAAGACTAGGAAGACTTTATCAATCAGATATTATGGGATCAACCTCATTATTTATTATTTGCTACGGTGCCTAAAATATCCCTCTCTAACCTCTAAATGGACCTCTTTTCTCTTTCTCTCTATTCAGTTGATTGGTGATCTCATTCAAATTCAAATGCTATCTACATGATGACAGCTCCTATGCGTACATCCTTATCAAGGTCATCAATTTCCATTGCTACTTTTCCCCAAGTCATCATAACTTATCTCCTGATTTATTCCAATACCCTAATTAGTTACCTTTTGGTCTTACCTTATTACTTTCTTCTACCCAATGGCAACCAAGGGGAATTTTTAGGAGTATAATTCAGATAATGTCATGTCATTGTTCCAGACTTTTTAAAGGCTTTCCACATGACTTAAAGCAGAGTTCTTTCAAAGTATCTATTTTCCCATTATCTTTTTAAAATTGTTATCTACTGCTCTGCTTCTTTTTTTTTTTTAATATTTTTATTTATTTCTAGGAGAGAGAGAGAGACAGTGCGAGCAGGGAAGGGTCAGAGAGAGAGGGAGTCACAGACTGAAACAGGCTCCAGGCTCCGAGCTGGCAGTCAGCACAGAGCCTGACGCGGGGCTCGAACCCACGAACTGTGAGATCATGACCTAAGCGAAAGTCGGACGCTTAACCGACTAAGCCACCCAGGCGCCCCCCCTCTACTGCTCTGCTTCTTATCAAAAGACTTCAGCTTCCTTGGTGTTCTGCATCAGACATTTTCCTCATAATAGGACTTTTGACCAAGATTCACTCCTACACCACCCCTGTGTCGTTCTTCAACTATCAGCTGACCTAGTAAGATGGCAAGTCCAACACTTACTATTGGAGATGTATTTCATTGATATATTATATAAAATTATATATTTATGTAATATTAATATCATACTGTCTATAATATTTATGGACTTCATTAATATATTTTTATATTTTTGCTATAAGTGGCTGAAGGTGTTGTCATTTTATATGGTAGCTGTATGTTTAACTTTAGGGGAAAATGTCAAATTGTTTTCTAGAACGGTTGTTCCATTTTACATAACCATGAGCAATGTATGAGAGATCTACTATCTCTGCATCCTTGTCAATATCTTATTTGTGTAAACTTTAAATTCTACTTTGGCTTAGGTAGTCTTTCCTGATCCTTGATCCTGAGGTTGCAACTTCTTTAATCTTTATTCTTCTTTCCTTTTTCCTTTTTTTNTGTTATATATGGTAGGAGGTATATATTTATATTTACTTTCTTACATATGAATAGATATTCATGAGAAATATTGTTCTGTGGTTTTGTTTTCTTAACAGATCAGATGTTTTTATAGTTTTAGTAATAGGGCAGTGCTTATAGGGTATTAATATAAATCTAACTCATAGAATGAGTTACAAAGTGTTCTTTCTGCTTTTACTTCTGGAGGATCCTGTGAAATATTGATATCATTCCTTAAATATTTGGTCAAGTTCACCACAGGAATCAACTGAACCTAATGATGTCTTTTTTGGAAGATTTTTAATTATTTATTAAATTTCTTTGATAGACATGTGGTTATTCAGATTATCTATTTCTCCATGATTGAGTTTTGGTAGTTTTGTATCTTTCATGGAATTGGTTCACATGTTATCTAAGTTGTTGAATTTATTGTACAGAACTGTGCATGGCACTGCATTGTTTTCCTTTCTTATCAATGGGAGCAGGACTGATCACCTCTTTCTCCTTTCTGATATTTGTAATTTGTGTCTTCTTTTCATCATTCTTCTTGGTAAGGCTACCTAGAGATTTATCAATTTTGTTGATATTTTTAGAGAACCATGTTTTGTTTCTTTGGTCTTCTCTTTATATATATATATGCTTTTAGTTTTCAGTGCCATTTATTTCTGTGTTAACTTTTAGGATTTCTGTGGTTTGCTTTCAGTCTAAAATAACTCTTCTTTTTTAGTTTCTTAAGGCAAAGGCCTATATTATTGATTTTATTTTTTATTTAAAAAGTGTTTTTAACTTAGTAAACTCTACCCCCAACGTGGGACTCAAAAACTCATGACCCCTAGATCGAGTCACATGCTCTACTGACTGAGCCAGCCAGGCACCCCAAAGCTTATATTATTAATTTTAGATCATTCTTTTTTTTTCCCAGTGTATACATTTATTGCTATAACTTTCATTTTAAGCATTGTTTTCAATGAATCCCACAAGTTTTGTTTTATTTCCATTTAGTTTAAAATAATTTTTAAAAATTTTATCGAGACTTCCTTAATGCATATGCCTTTTATAAATGTGTTGTTTAATCCCCAAATATTTGGGTATTTTCCAGCTATCTTCTGTTATCAATTTCTAATTTCATCATGGCCTGATAGCATAATTTGTATGATCTCTGTTTTTTTCATCTGTTTAAGTTACACTTTGTGGCCCAGAATGAGGTCTGTTATGGTGAATATTCTATGAAAACTTGAGAAGAGTATGTATCCTGATATTGTAAGAAATATTCTACAACTATAATAAATTATATATATAATAAGCTATATATATGTATATATATACCAATTTAATCAAGTTTGATTTATACTGCCATTCAAGTCAACTATTCAAGTCAAGTCCTACTAACTTTTCTGCTTTAACTTGTCTGATTTATCAAGGACTTAAAGAAGGATATTAAAGTCTCCAACTCTAAGAGTGGATTTATGTGTTTCTTCTTGCAATAATTTCATTTTTTGCTTCACATACTGTAGCATTTTTTTAGTTGCACAAGCCTCTAGGTTCAGCGTATCTTGGAGACTTGATCCCTTTATCATTATGTACTGTGCTTCTGTTATCTCTGGTAATGGTCCTTATTTTGAAGTGTGCTTTAATTGAATATATATTGCTTTTTCGATTAGTACTAGAATGTATATTGGTTTGCTAGGCTGTCATAACAAAGCACCTCAGACCAGGTGGTTTAAACATAAATCTATTTTCTTACAGTTCTGGAAGCTAGAAGTCCAAGGTCAAGTGTTGGCAGGTTTGGTTTCTCCTAAAGCTCATCTCTGTGGCTTAGAGACAGTGGCCTTCTCATTGAGTCTTCAGATGGCATTTTCTCTGTGTGTGTGCTTCTGCGGTGTCTGGTCCTCTTCTTATGAGAACACCAGTCATATTGGATTAGGGTCCCACTTTTATGACTACATTTAACCTTAGTGAACTCTGTAAAGGCCCTATCTCTAAATATAGGCACATTGTGGGTAAGGGCTTCGGCATTGTGAAATATGAGGCACTGCAGTGCCATCCATATATAAGCGTGGTGTATCTTTTTCCATCGGTTTCTCTTATCAGAGACTTTATGCTTAATGTTGGTCTTTTAGATTACATATGGTTAGTTCTTGTTTCTTTTTCCATTCTGACAATCTCTATCTTTTATTTGGAGTGCTTATTTATTGATAAAGTGATTATTGATACATGGAATTAATATCTACCACTTTTGTAATTGTTTTCTGTTCATTGTGCTTATTCTTTTTTCTCTCACTGTTTCTGCCTTTATCTGTTTTATTTTAATGTTTATTAATTTATTTTCACAGAGAGAGAGAGAGAGAGAGGGGGAGAGAGAATCCCAAGCAGGGTCCATGCTGTCAGCACAGTGCCTGATGTGGGGTTTGAACTCACAAACCATGAGATCATGACCTGAGCCAAAATCAAGAATCAGATGGTTAACTGACTGATCCACCCAAGTGCCTCCTGCCTCTCTCTGGTTTTAATTAGACATTATATATAATTCTATTTTCATCCCTTTCTTAATCACTGATACTACCTTTTAATGTTTATAGTGGTTGTTCTAGAGTTTGCAATAAACATTCTAAGCTAATCTAAGCCTCTCTTCAAATAACACTATACCACCTCACATCCACTGCACTTACCTCATAACAGAATATCCCCAGTGCCTCCCTCCCATTTGTTATGACATTGTGGTCATTAAATTCACTTATTCATATGCTATAATCACCCTAAGTATTGTTACTATTTTACTTTAAAAACAGTTATCATTTAGATCAATAAAGAATAAGAAAAGCAAAATATTTTATTTAACCTTTATTAATCCCCTTTCTAACACTCTTCTTTTCTTTATATAGATATGAGTTTCTGACTTACGTCATTTGTTTTCTGCCTGAAAAAGTTCTCTTAACACTTCTTGCTCAGCATGTCTGCTGACAATGAATTCTCTCAGTTTTGGTTTGTTTGCAAAGACATTTATTTTCCCTGAAATTTAAAAGATAATTTTGTTTGATATAGAATTCTATGATCAGGTTTTTTTTCCTTTCCTCAGATTAAATATTTCACTATGTTCTCTTTTTGCTTGCATGGTTTCTGAAAAAAAGTACAATGTAATTCTTATCCTTTTTCTCTATATGTGAGACAAGGTTTTTTGTTTTCTGTTTCTTTTCCCCCAGTCTAATTTATTTGGAAATTTTTCTCTTTGTCTTTGGTTTTCTGAAGTTTGCATATTGTGGTGATTAATGCTGAGTCAACTTAACTAAGCTAGGGATGCTCGTAAACTAGCTAGTAAAACACTATTTCTGGGTGTGTCTATAGTGGTGTTTCTGGAAGAGATTAGCATCTATATCCTCAGATTGAACAAAGAAGATGTCTTCACCAGTATAGTTGGCATCTTCCAATTCACTGAGAACTCTAATAGAACAAAATGGTGGAGGCGGGGCAAATTCTGTCTCTCTTCTTGAGTTGAGATGTCTGTCTTCTGGCCTCAGATATCAGAGCTCCTGATTCTCGGCCCTTTGACATCTGACACTTACACTAGCACCCTCTCACTGCCCCTTCTGCCCTCTCCCTCCCCATTTCTGAGGCTTTCTGCCTCTGGCAGGGAGTTATTTCATGAGTTCCTTTGGTTCACAGGCCTTTGGACTCATCTGAATTATGCTCGTGGCTTTCTAGGTTCTCTAGCTTGCAAATGGCATATTGTGAGATTCCTAATATAATGATGATATAACTTATAATATAATAATTGATGGGACTTCACCCATAATCACATGAGCCAATCCCCATCATAAATCTTTTCTATGTTTTGCTTCTCCAAAGAATCCTGACTGATAATACACATATGATATACCTAGTTGTAGATTTTCTAGTATTTCCTTATACTATATTCTCTGGGCTTCATGGAGCCATGGTTTTTGACATCACTGATTTCTCCAAAGTTTTGGCCATTATTACTTCAAATAGATTTCTGCTTTACTCTCTCTTTTTTCTCTCCTTTTCACATTTCAATTATGCATGTTATGTCTTTTGAAGCTGTCCCACAGTCTACAAATGCTCTAGTCACATTTATTTAATTTTTATTTATTTATTTATTTATCTTTGCATTTCATTTTGGAGAATATCTACTGACCCATATTTACCCCCACTGATATTGTCCTTTGGTGGGTCCAGTCTACAGCCCAGCAAAGGCGTATTTCATTTCCATTTTAGTGTTTCAGATTTCTAGCATTTCCTTTTTTTCTCCTGAGTTTCTATCTCTTTGTTTATATTAACTACTCATTCTTGAGTGTTGTCTACTTTTTTTACTCTAGCCCTAACTTATCAATCATAGTTTCTCTATATGTTCTGTTTGATCAGTCCAAAATTTTTTGTTGTATCTGAGTTTGGTTTAGATTCTTGCTTGTCTATTCAGGCAGTACTTTCTTCTTTTTTATATATTTATTTTTGTGTGTGTGTTTATTTATTTATTTTTAGAGACAGACAGAGACAGAGTGTGAGTGGGGGAGAAGCAGAGAGAGAGGGAGACACAGAATATGAAGCAGGCTCCAGGCTCTGAGTTGTCAAAACAGAGCCTGATGCAGGGCTCAAACTCATCAACCTCAAGACCATGACCAGAGCTGAAGTCAGCCACTTAACTGACTGAGCCACCCAGGCACCCCTCAGGCATTATTTTCTTCTAGCCTTTAACATTTTTTGTTGAAAGACAAACATGATATTTTATATAATTGGAACTGAAATAAACAGACCATTACTGTGTGCCTTTATTACAATAAGGCTAAAAGTGTGTTCTATTTCATATTTGCTATAGTTGTAGGTGCTAAGAGACTTCAAATTACTCTGCTGTCTAGTGGTTTTGTCTACCCTGCACCTTTGGCCTTTAAACACTCTTCTCAGTGTGTGTTTCTTGCTGTCTTAAATCTCTTTTAGCTATAATCCACTTATTCTAAGGAAGTTCTGATTGTATGGTGACAATGTGGTATAGAGCATAAGCATTCTATAATCTTATGATTAAATCTCAGTCTTTCACTGAGCGAGCATCCCTGAGTGGTGACATTCACAAGTGTTTCTTTTCTCCAACCCCTGCTCTTAGGCTAGACAACAGAACCAGAGGAATTGGGGTTCAGTAATGCTCCTTCTGCCATGTCAGATAAGGCTCTGATAAAGTCACCTCCCCCAAGGAATTTCTTTTGCAGAGTCCTCTGGATATATTTCACACTGGTCATGCTTTCTCTCTCGGTGCCAGAGCTTACAAGGGATCTTTCTTGGTTGTGTTTGTTTGTTTTAGAGAGAGAGAGTGCAAGTGCGCATGAGTAGGGGAGAGAGGTGCAGAGGTTGAGAGAGAGAGAATATTAAGAAGGTTCCATGCTCGGTTCAAAGCCCCACATAGGACTCTATCCCATGACCCTGGGATTATGACCTGAGCTGAAATCAAGAATATATACCCAACCAACTGAACCTGCTGGGTGCCCCAGATCTTTCTTGGCTTTTTATAATGAGTGTCTGGCCAATCTGATAGTGTTCCTAGAGATACTGATTGAAAGTTGGAAAGAGGGTTGCCATGACTGAAACTTGAGCATACTCAAGCTATCCCACACTCTGCCTCCGGCAAAAATTTATGAAAATTTGTGAAGAACTAGTGTTCCTATCAGCTTATTATTCTAGCAGCTTCTGCTCCAGCTGAGGAGATCTTGACTTTAACAATCTTTTCTTGCTTGTCTCTCCAAATTTGGGGGTGGTGTTTTGCTCTACAAACTCAGTTTTCTGGTAGGTCCACGAAAAGTCACAGCTTTTGTTTATTCAACATTTTCTTTGCTCTAAGGATGGAATGACAATTTCCAAACACATTACACATCAGGGCTTCTATTTATCTACTAAAATTAATGTTTTGCTCTAAAATGTCACTCTATTAGGAGAGTTTCTTCAGATTGAATTAACATTCAAAACCATAAACTTCAACCAGCACTAATTATATCTAGTTTTTTTTTTAATGTTTATAGAAAAAGGCAGAGTGTGAACACGGGAGGAGCAGAGAGAGAGGGAGACACAGAATCTGAAGTAGGTTCCAGGCTCCCAGCTGTCAGCACAGAGCCTTATGTGGGGCTTTAACTCACAAACCATAAGATCAAGATCTGAGCCAAAGTTGGATGCTCAACCAACTGATCCAGTCAGGTGCGCCTATACCTAGGTTTTAAAAAGGGTGCAGGTTAGGGATGGCTGAGTGGCTCAGTCAGTTCAGCTTCTGATTTCAGCTCAAGTCATTATCTCTTGGTTTATGAGTTTGAGCTCTGGATTGGGCTCTATGCTGATAGCTCAGAGCCTGGAGTCTGCTTCAGATTCTTTGTCTCCCCCTCTCTCTCTCTCTCTGCCCCTCCCTGCTTTGTGCTCTTTTTCTTTTTTTTTTTTCTCTCTCTCCTCTGAAAAATAAAGATTAATTTTTTTTTTAAAAAGGGTGCAGGTTAAAAAATAATGTAGCATTCATTATATGAGAATAACCGATATATCATAACTCCAAGGAACAACTTCTGTTTCCAATCTTTCCTTGATCAGCAAGATGATCTGAATGTACGTAGCTACCTCCATTCAGGGAAATCTTTAACTTAGGGGTTAAAGGGTCCCAACCCAGACCAAGTTTTAAATCTACTTTACATTTACTTTAAGGTTTATTTATTTATTTTGCAAGAGACAGAAACAGCACAAGTGGGGGTGGGGAGAGAGAGGGAGAAAGAGACAATCTCAAGCAGGCTCTGCGCTGCCAGCACAGAGCCCAATGTGGGGCTCAAATCCAGAAGCTGTGATATTATGATCTGAGCTGAAACCAAGAGTTGGACACTTAACCTACTGAGACACTCAGGCACCCTTATTAATATTTTTACATTTTAAACTAAGTTATTTCTTGCTTTTGGGCTTTGCATCAGTAATTAGGGAATCTACTATAATTACATTCTACTTTATTTATCTACTATATACTGTTAAATAATAAAATCTGAATTTTCAGTTATTAAAATTAATATATATTCTTAATTTTCCTCTCTTTGCATTTTTAAAATTTGGTTTTCATCTCTGTCTCCCATAAGTTTTCTGTAATTGGAAAAGAGTTATATTCTTACCTGTCTGGAACTTTGTCCATTTTGACTGGCCTGTTTCTATTTGCTAATTCAACGCATTTCATTATATTGTTGTAGTTTCCTAACAACTGGAAGATGAAAAGTTGTCCTTTACTTCAGGCCTTCAGAACAATGAATGCAAGTGGTCAGTTCCCTGCTGAAGAACTGTAGGAAGTCTTCCTCATTTAAGATGTCTCTCACCTAGCCACCTTAAGAAGCAGGAAAGACACACACGGTACAACTATTGTGCTCCCATCACAGGAGGCAATAGTTAGCTGGACTTGGAAAATTTGGGGAGGGTTCAGAAAAGTTATTACTGGTTTAGATGTGGTGTAATATATGCAAAGTAAAATCAGTAATGACCTCCAGATCTCTCTTACAACCAGCACCCGAAACAAATAGGCATGATTTTATACTTTCACCATCCTTGTTCTCTCTACCACTTTTGTTAAGCCGACATTCTGTTCTTACATTAGTGTACCCATGAAAGTGATTTTCCATAGCTGAGCCATAGCAAAAGGTGTTTCATTTCATAGAAAATATTTTTTTCCTCCCTGTGGAAATAATCGCCTCAATTTTTTGGCATATTTTTTCTATGTACTTAACACTTATTCATCCACAAACTCTATGACTAATACAACTTTTTCTTATAATTTGGTAAAATTCCTCAAAAAAACTACTAATTCCATTTTTCCCTCTATGACATCCTCCAGCATTCATGTGTTTTCTCCTGCTGTGTATCATGTAAGGGAAATCTTTAAATGTCTGGAGAAATCTTTCTTCATCAGGAGAGGTCTGTCTTGCTTTTCTTGGGTTGGATCAGTTTTTCCAAAAACACATGTCTTTCTAAATTTCTTATGTCTTCTTGAATTATTTAATTGCTTAACAATTCCTTAAGTACCCCTATTTTGGTGGAACAAATCATTTTGTTGCCCTCTGAGTAAAAATCCAAGGGAAGTACATTTTTGTGATTTTTTAAAAATGTTATTGGGACACCTGGGTGGCTTAGTCAGTTAGGTGTCTGACTTTGGCTCATGATGTCATGGCTCGTGGGTCCAACCCCGCGCTGGGCTCTGTGCTGACAGCTCAGAGCATGGAGACTGCTTTGGATTCTGTGTCCCCTTATCTGTCTGCCCCTTCCCTGACTTGTGCTCTGTCCCTTTCTCTCTCTCAAAAATAAATAAACATTAAAAATTTTAAATATTACTTATTACTTTATTTTGAGAGAGAGTGTAGGGGAGGGACAGAGACAGTGCAGAGGCTGCTTGGGATTCTTTTTCTGCAAAGCCTGATTTAGAGCTCAATCTCGTGAACTGTGAGAAAATGACCTGAGCTGAAATCAGGAATCAGATGCTTAACCAACTGAGCTACCCAGGTGCCCCCATTTTTGTGATTTTTGATAATTTAAGTAAATGAAAATATATTTCAACTTCGTATATGCTCTCTTTAGTCTTTTGTCTCTTACTTATTTCTTTCTGTTTTAGCCTAAGCATTTTTCTGTTGGAGTGTTTATGAATGAATACTAGTATGCTGTTGGGAAGTTCGTTGGGCATTGGTGTTCCTTACCACAGAAATGGATAGGTCTGGAAACTGGGTCTTTTATTGGAGAATCCACTAAAATCAGTATATTGGTGTTTAGTTTTGTTGTCTCTTGGCCAAATTAGTTTCTCCAAAAAGGAATACTCAGTCTGTTGATTGTAAACTTGGATTTCATTATTTTGTGAGAATTCAAAAGAAAGAACTTGGAAGCATCGAAACTCATTGTGATAATTTTCACTTAATCTACCTATTTGTAATAGGGTACTTCATTATTTTCATTCTCTTCTGTGTCTAGAGTTCATATTCTAGCACTTATCTGTTCCAGTGTTAGAGAGTAAACTATTTACTTCTGCCAACATTTAGGTGGAGCTGGGGATCTCAGAGCTGATCGCTTAATGATAAGGACTAGAATAAGGGACCTGGGGATCAATCCTCTCCTTAATCAGAATCAATTCTCCTATTTTTAGATTTTAATATTCAGATTTTAAAATTATCCAAACCTCTAATTCTCTATGCTTTTCTGGATTTTCTACAAAACACTGCTTTTTATTTCCACTGTACAGGCAGTTAATTTTCATTTACTTTTTTAAGAAATCTGATATGCTAAGCTATTTCATTTATCTGTTTTCCATGTGCTTTCCAAAGTTTTACTGACACAGTCTGCTTTCATCTCCTTTCCCAACATCTTTGTTTATTTTTTTAATTGGCTCTTTTTAAAATTTTCATGCTATAATGTTAAAAAATTTATTCATCCAAGTGTCTTTCAGTATATTCTCTGCCCTCAGTATTGCAGAGTTAAGTGAAGAACATATAGCAAAAAGAAAAAAAAATAATTAAAATTATTCCCTTATCTCTTACCCTTTTAATTAGAAAAATATGGCTTATAAGAAAGAAAATCCATGTAAGACAAAAAAAAAAAACCAACAAAATATTTATGCCTACCTTAAAGACTTCTCCACATGAAACTTGAGGCAAGAAAATTTGGGTAACAGAGGTGAAGATTATATTTGATCAAAGAAAATGACATTGGCTTTCAACTGAGTTTTGCATCTTGAGGGATCAAGAGTTACAACCTGCTTCTGTGTTTACTCCCCATTTCATTACTAAGCCCATTACATCATGGATTAATTCTTTTGGTATGACTTCACATATCTTATTACATTTCTTATTACACTCTAAGACTGATATACTCTCAAAGGCTATTTTGGACTTTGAATTTCATAGGTATATCAACTTTTTAGATATCTCAGGAATACTTTAAATTTTTTATATAACAAAAATATACAAAACACTCTTTTTTCCATGATGCATATATTTTATTTGTAGTCTACTCAATATATCCATACCATTGCTAATTAATAGAAAGAAATGTTTGTATCTATTTCTATACAGAGGATGAAACAAGAATGACAAATCAAGATGCATTAGAAAAAGCATAAGAGAAAACCATAGGACATTAACTGTAGTCTGCAACTGCAAGGTGATATTGTCTCACAACTGTCATTTAAAATAAGCTGTAGTAAGTCATGATGTAATCTCCTTGGTAGTTTGGCTTCAAGATTAATTTTCTAAACACTCTAAGAGCAAAGAATCACCACAAAGAAGCAAGCAAAAAGACTGAGGAAGCATTTATTATTAACTTGTAAAAAGAGAAGTATCACTGGAAGATACACAACAATACAGTATGGTAATTATTATTCAGCTATGTTTAAGTCTGCATGGTCTAAATTTATCCTACCTCATCTGAAAACATTAATAAGTAGATACAGGTCTCAGTTTGGCAAATATACTATTAATATGATTTTATGATCGTATTAAATAAAAACAGTAGCTTACATAAAAAACAATTTGGAAAGAAAAGACTTAAATTATGCACATAGCCGTGTGAAAATAGACCTGATTTGATGTGCAAATACAAAGGGAGAAAGTAGAATAAAAACTATAGTAACATCATATGAGAGAGATTAAAGAATTGCACACCTGAACCAGAAAGAAAGCATTAGTATTATGTAAGCGAAGTACTCTGAATACACAGAATTATGCAATGCAAATCTCCAGAAAAGCAAGATATTCCGTTTTTCCTAAATAGCATTTTTTAAAAAAAATGTTTTTGTTTAAATTATTAGACAGAGACAGAGCATGAGTGGGGAAGGGGCAGAGAGAGAGGGAGACACAGAATATGAAACAGGCTCCAGGCTCTGAGCTGTAGGCACAGAACCTGATGTGGGGCTCCAACCCGTGAACCACGAGATCATGACCTGAGTGAAGTTGGATGCTTAACCGACTGAGCCACCCATGTGCCCCCTAAATAGCATTTTTTACATTCATTGGTAAATAAGTTATTTATTGGTAAATAAGTTAGAGACAGCCATCATTTTTATTAACATTACTTTGTGTAAAGTTTTAGTTGTAAAGATTGATTTAAAATACAGTATATTCTTAATTCCCTTCAACTATTTCACCCGTCCCCCCATGCCTCTGTTAGCCACATGTTTGTTCGCTACAGTTAAGAGTCTGTTTTACGGTCTATTTTAGGGGATTAAGAGTACACCTATCTTGAGCACTGAGTATTATATAGAAGTATTGAATCACTATATTATACACTTAAAACCATTATAACACTGAATGTTAGCTACACTAAAATTAAAATTTTTTTAAAGAGTTTGACTAACTTGAATAAATAATAAATAAATAAATAAGTAAAATGCAATGTATTAATTATGTACCAGTAATAATAATAACGCATTACATTTAATTTTTTTAATTTTTATTTATTTTTGAGAGAGNTGCCTACCAATATTTTCTGGAATGGAAACAAATTATTTCTTACATTTTAAATTCAATTCAAGCATTTATGACTAGTCAAGCATATTTTATTTTAAAATTTATCTNATTTCCCTCTCTCTCTGACCCTCCCCTGCTCACGCTGTCTCTCTCTCCTAGAAATAAATAAAAATATTAAAAATAAAATAAAATTTATCTTAACATACAGTGCCATAATAATTAATACTTTTAATATAATTGTTAGATTTTTCCTAGGTAATGTCTGTGAAATTACTAATTATTCTGGAAACTGAAAATGAGTTTATGGGCAGCTTCTGTCCTTAATATTGTTTCAGTTTTCACTAAAATTTATTCTGTTAATTAACTAATAGAATATTAAACAGGGCACAGCAGCTTAAAAGTATACGTGAAGATGATAGTGAAATTACATAATCCCAAATTACACTGAAATTTCTCTTATTCTTAACAGAAAACAAGCTTCATACATAGGCCTGTTACAAAGTAGACTTGAAAATTCTTTTAATAAACACATAGAATTCTGTATAACTAAAAATTTTTAAAATCTCTACAATTAAACCTTGTTCTCAGGTTTAAGTAAGTTCAGGCTTATTTAGATTCAGAACCTTCACCAATTTTAAAATTTACTTCCTCCACTTAAAATTTATTTGACAATTCATACATATGTTAGTGCCTATATCACTCAGGGTTGAGGCAGGAAACATCGTACAATCAAACTCAAAGAATTCAATAAACGAATTGCTTACAAAAGGAAACCAACAAGGGAGATATGGTACTCTAGAGGTCAAACTACAGGTACCATTAAACCTCCATGAGCAAGAGGAGAGACCAATCACTCAAACCCAGTGCAGCAGCATGGAAAGGGTCAGGAGCTGTGGAAGTAAATGGATAACTGAGTGTAACTTGGCAGAAAGGGAATGATGAAAATCAATGCCCTAAATCCTCTTTCTTCTAATCCTCCATTCTAAGGTATCTTCTATTGCCAAATCCAACAGTTTGATGTGCAAGAATCTCCTGAAGTAGATTCTAAGATTAGCCTCTTCAGACAAAGAGCAAGATGGAAAAGATGGACAGTAACATTGGAGGTACAGTGTGAACATCACAGACAATAAACAGTTAATGATTTGGGAAGGAAGTCATCAATCTTTATTTTTTATAATTGAAGGATTCGGTGTGTCTGAGGGCCAGAATATATGGGGGTAGCAGAAACACTAGCCAGATAGACAAGACCATTAGGAGCCCAACTGTGAAAGATGTGGCACTATAAATTGGATCAGGCTTGAAGGTATAGGAAATGATAAAAAAAGTTCTGAGAAGTATATTGCATGATCATATTTGTGCATCAGAAAGATCATATGGTATGTGATAGGTTATACAGAGTGGTCAAAGACATGGTAGGTAATGTGCAAAGGAAACACTGGATTTCTGAATGACAAATAGGAAGCCATTGATTTCATTCACTGAGATCAAGAGATTACTGGAAGAGAGGGAGTTGGAAGTCAGGGAAGGGAAGATAATTAGCTCAATTTTAGATTTGCTGAACGGAAGACCTAACTTAGAATTTCCAGAAAAAAGGTGGTATATACTTCCTCTGTGTTTAAAAAAAAGGTAAGTTGGAAGCAATGATTAGAAGTTAAAAACATAAAATGGTAACTAAAGCCAAAGTAGAGAAAAAAAAAAACAAGTGCCTAGTAGGCACCTATAGATTCCAAAAAGGAAACTGTACAAGTGAAAGCCCCAAGATATATCAGAATTTGAAGGAATGAGGAGTTGGGGAGGTTTGTTTTGTTTTCAGAATTGTTTAGTTTTGAGCATTTAATTATTCATTAAACACACACTTAAGTTGTACTCTCTTAAAGACATACATCAGTCCTGCCTTCACAGAAATCCTTGTCATGCGTAGACAAATGAGAAACATATAAACCAACAAATATCTAAGTATCCAGTATGATTAGAACTAAAGGAACAAACCTCAATGAGAATTGGTATTGGAATATACTTGGGTAAGGCCTTTAAAAGACATAGTTATTTAGGGGCGCCTGGGTGGCTTAGTCGGTTAAGCGTCCGACTTTTGCTTAGGTCATGGTCTCACGGTTCGTGGGTTCGAGCCCCGCTTCGGGCTCTGTGCTGACTGCCAGCTCAGAGCCTGGAGCCTGTTTCAGAGTCTGTGACTCCCTCTCTGTCTGACCCTCCCCTGCTCACGCTGTCTCTCTCTCTCTCTCTCCTAGAAATAAATAAAACATTTAAAATAAATAAATAAATAAATAAAAGACATAGTTATTTAAACTGAAGCTGAAAAGAGTCATAGCCAACAACATGAAAAGTAAGAATTGAGTACAAGTCATTTGAAAAGGCAACTTTAGGACCCTTTGCTTTTGTCAAGATCTTAAAGACAATTCTCATGTTTTCCTCAAAAGGTTTTATAATTTTGCCTTTTAACCTTGAGGGCTTTGCAATTCGTGACCTTGGCAGAACCCTCTGTTGATGGAGAACTTGTATTTCTCTCAAAAATACTCTATAGTTCCTGATACAGATATCTTGGGCTATAGTAATCAGTACACTATGTCTAAGTTTATCAATCCATCATTTGTATGACATATATATATTTATTTGTGATAAAGAAACTTTTGGAATGGTGACTATATTCATTATTTTTATTTTTACACTTACATTTCTATTTCATTATTTTTATTATGGTGATGGTTTCCTAGATATATACATATAACCAAATTTATCAAATTGCATACTTTAGATATGTTCAGTTAATTGTGTGCCAGTTATTCCTCTATAAAGGTCTTAAATACTTCATAATAAAAATGACCATTGTTCTTAGAAAGACACCATTAAAGATGAGAAAATGAAAACACACAATGAGAAGGGATATTTGCAATCCATTTTCTATCACAGGATCTTTTTTTAAATATCACAGAATATTTTAAAAAATGCTGACAATATACAATATTGATGAATGTTCCTAGTATGGTTATATAGACACTTTTGTCTCATGCTGCAGAAGGCCAAATCTGTATAGCTTTATTCCAAAGTGATTTATTAAAATGTATGTATGTTTTAAAGCATAAAGTTGTGTATACTTTATGATCACAAAAGTACACCTTTTGTGATTTTACCATAAAAATATTCAAACAATTACTCTGGAAATCCAAATTACTCTGGAAAGCCAGAAATGAGTTTTATTGCAGTATTTTTATTACTAGGGTAAAAAAGAAAATTCAATGTGCTATATGATATAGTAAAGAACTGCTAAAATATATTATCATAATTTCGAACAATAGAATTAAGTGTTTTGGGACTCAACGGTACTTCAAATTTAGGTACTTCAAAAGAAAAATATTCACAATAGATTAAGTATTTTATTTTTTATTATACATATAGAATACATGCATATATATAAACACATGTACAAAAACTTACGATAACTAATCTCACTAGTAAGTCACGACTGATTCTGTGAAGGTCAGTCTACATTTTTTTCCAAATAAAAAGCTTTTGAGTAAGTGATTAATTAAATCACCCAAACCAAAAGTCTACCATTGTAATAACCTTTAGAATCAATGAGAGAGAATGATCATGTAAAATGAAGGCAATTCCTTTACTTGATAACAGTTTGTTATAAGGCCTTTAAAGAATTTATATTAAAGAAATAATACAGTACAAATGATAATTTTTTTTTACAATTCAATATGTTTTAAGTAAAGTGGAATATCTGAGTCTGAGAAGAGAGAAAAACATAGGAACATCATGATAAAATTGAATTTGTTGTCATTATTTTCCATTTCCTAAAAATTAAAAATTACCACTTATTTGCATAAATGCCTTATTCACTTCCAAAGTCTTCATTTAAAACAATAAAATTTAAACTGTTTTAGTTCAATGGAAACTGCCTTGGTAATTGGCACAAGTAGACAAGGCTCATACTAAATGAAATTAAAGAGAGTGCTTGGGTGGCTCAGTTAGTTGAGTGTCCAACTCTTGATTTTTGACCCAGGTCATGATCTCAACCGAGCCCCGAGTCAGACTCTGTGCTTTCAGCATGGAGCCTGCTTGGGGTTCTCTCTCTCTCTCTCTCTCTCTCTCTTGCTCTCTCTCTGATGCTCCTCCACTCTCTCAAGCATGTTCCCTCTCTCTCTTTCAAAATAAATAAGCATTTAAAAACATGAAATTATAGGGAATTTCCAGGCTCTTTATAGGTTTTGGAAGATCAAAAGAGCTAGACGCTTTATTTTACAAATTTTTGGTACATAAAAATTTGTGGCAGTAAAAGGAGAAAGATAATGTGTGTCCCACCACAGAATACTATGAATAATATGATTTACAAAAGATATTCTCTGAAATCCAGTGCTTTTATGCTAATAGGGACTATAGTGCCTTGTTTTTCAATCTCAATATTTTTCACACTTAAAAATTTCTTTAGTTAAGACAAAAAAAATCTTATCATGTACATGTAAATAAACATTGCCCTCGTGTTATTTAACTTGTAATAACATTTCCTAAAAGTGCCTTCTTGAAAAATATTAGAAGCATATATAGTTATTAAATAGTCAGATACATAATTGGACTTTCCTTATCTTTCTCTTACATATGTGTATACAATGCACTATCCACTTACAATTTATAACATTCAGGAAATAACTTTACTAGTTTATAAGCAAGTGCAGTTAATGTATTTAAAGCCTATTTACTCTTACATTAAAATCATTATATTTTGTACTTCGGTTTTATCTAATTATAAGATCTATTTTTTTGAATTGTAACTGTGTTGAAAATTGATTCCATTATGGGATGATTTTTAAAAAGTTATTCCACAAGGTAAGTGATATAAAGTAATAATATATGCATGAGAACTATGGATGTATAAGATCTAATTATTCAAAATCTAGGATATCTACCTTCTCTAACCTAATAAAATCACTTGAATTTACAGAAGTTAGGGTTGAGTTTTTGGGTATTTGGTGGTTTTGTTTTTTAAATCTTTGGGATTCAGATTGTAGAAGCATTGAGGAAGTATAAAGAATCATAGGATTTGTACAGACATGCCGGTGGAAGTCTTTCTACAGAGATTGGTATTCCGTAACAGTCATTGAGATCATGTCACTGTCTGATTTGGGAAACAAAATTAAATAGATAAAAGCTTTGAAAGGTAAGGCCCTGATACCCTGCTACTAGGTTTTATTAGTATAGTGGGATAGAAATGGCGAGGGCAGATTTTAGCTGATGCAGTGTAGGGGAAAGAGAGATCTGATAAATTGCTCTCTTTCCCTAAAGCTGAATGGAATAATCCAACAAAGCCCTGAAATATCAGTATACCACAGTCACAGTTCTTGCTTTAGATCACAAGATGAGCTACTGGATTTGGAGGTTTTACCAAGTTTCAGTGCATGGTTTGTTTTGCTGATTAGTTGGTTTACTTTTTAAAATTTATTTTCAACTTTAAATTGTCATTAAAAATTAAGCATACCCAATGATATGCGTAGACAAGTACACACTAGAATATCACTATTTATTTTATTTATTTTAATCAATATTTACAGATTTTAAATAATGTTCTTTTTACTAGAGAAACTTTGGAAACATGCAAAGTTTCCTTACTCTTACTACATCTAACAAAAATTAGTTACTTCAGAGTTATAGAAAAATGGTTGATGGGGAGATTCTAGATAGTCGCCTAAATATACTGATACATGATTTTAGCTAGCAAATTTTTTTCTTTATGTTATTGTACTTGATTCACATTCAGAAATTTATAGGGAAAGGATGTATGCCTAATTATATAAATACTTAAAAAATAATTTAGTTGTATATTTTTCTGTCTTCTGCTATTTACCTGTGAAGGCTTGGAGAAGACAGACTTTTGTTTATTAACACATAATAATAAAAAATATAACCAGAATTATTTGCAATTGTGGATGCAGAAAAGGTAGATTAAAAAGATCCGTGTTCTTTTATATTTCATAGATTCTCTTGAGTTAATTTGGAACCATGCTTCGTTCTGGTTCGTGGACTGTGACAGAGATGATATGGGTCCTTTCTGAGAAAAGCAGTTAAGACCAATATACCTCCTCCATCTCTCTCATTTATTTTCAGTAATGACCATGAATTTTATGTGTTGAAATGACTGTGGAATAACATAGAAACAGTCTAGATACTAGAACCAGTGCAGTGAGGATTTCTGCTTTGGAGGGTGACCTAGCCAGCGTTAGATTTTGTGTGAGAAAGAAATGCAAGGAGATACATCATTGTTATCTAATGATATTTAACATTTCAGGGTCTACTAGTTACATGGGTGCTGACTAATGTAAAAAGCACACAGAGATCAATTACAATGGATAGGAAGGGCTCAGAAATGTAAGGATTAGAAGGTGTCTGTGAAACAAAAGTCAAAAGAAGATGAGACTGAGTTGACAGTAGTTAAGCTAGGATTTAAAAAGTAGGAAGGAGGCAGATAATGATGAGTAGGAAAAAAATTCTCATGGAAGGAATTATAGGTAGAATTTTAAGACTATGCTACAGTCTAGAAAATATTTTCTTATACTCTATTGCCATGTAGTAAATAAACACCTTGATTCCTAGGGGTAATGAAAGAAGTGTGGGAAATTAGAACATTACCAGTTACTTTTGTCAACTTTAACGGCTTTCTCTTATTCCATGTGCCTTACTTTCTCTCCTCTAAAATAACTACAGTATCAGCCAGGATCTTATTAGGGAACGTAAAGCACAAATTAATTAGGATATATAAGGAAGGTATAAAAAATGAGTTATTTACATAGCTTTGCACAACATGAAGACAGGCATGGCTCATATTAAAGTGGCCTTTATCATCAGTTGGGTCATGAGAGAAGAAGGAAGGTTGCAGGTTACTGGAACTAAGGAGAGAGTCTTGTAGAAAAGTTACTTTGGGGCAGTGGCTTTCTTTCAAGCACAGCCAGCCTAACTATCCAACAGAGGAGAGAGAAACTAATACCCTGACCTTACTCTCTTTCCAAATATGCTGAGGATTCCTTTTGATAGTATTGGACTTAAGAGTAAAGGTGTTATATGTAAATGATGAATCACTAAATTCTACTCCTGAAACCATTATTACACTATATGTTAACTAACTAAAAATATATAAAACATATTTCTAGGGGAAAAAGGAAACAAAAGAAAAAGGAAAAATGTACAGTTTTAGGATAAAAGTATAGGTTAAGAGATCCTATTGATTATCTATATAGGTCAGCTTCCTGGAGCAGATGGCAGTATGGAAAGATAATTAAGACTACAACAGACAGTCAAACAGAAGATATTCAACACTGTTCACACGTTATACCCCCCAGCACCCTGGCTTTCAATGGGATGAACAGTTCATAGCCCCAACACACATGATGCAAATCAGATTAGCTGCTTTATAATTTGGAATGATATCAATTCTCACATATTCCCATGTGAAACCTACAATATTAGTCACTACTACCCTTGCTTCTAAGGCTAGGAAATGAGCCCTAAACTGGTTAGTATAGATACCTTCATTCCCTACCCATTTCAGGTTCCCATTAACTTTTATGAGCATCTCAGTTGTACATGGTTCTTTATTTGGTGTGTGTGTGTGTGTGTGTGTGTGTGTGTTGTTTGGACTTTTTTCCCCTAGGAAATATTTGACAAGGAATTACTAAGAGGCACCCTAATTAACTCCAAATATAGTACTACTTTCCCCTTGTCTTGCATTTATAATCTACTGTACCAAATTGTCAATTGACAAATTGTAACCAAATTGGTTCCTGTTGGAATCAATCTGTCAATTCACCTAGCCAATAGCATTTGGAGGTCTATCTTGGAACTTTTTGCATAGTTGTCCTTCACAGAATGAAGAAGGATGCTGCCAGCCCTTTTAGGAGTGAGCTAATAGCTGGCAATGTGTTACTTCTAGTTCATTCTCTTGATCAAAGCCAATCAAAAGTCCAACCCAGCTTCAAAGAAAGGAAAAAGAGTCTTCCTCTTTTGATGGGAGACCAGCATATTCAGTTTTTTTTTTGGTGAAATTGTTAGTGATCATCTTTGGAAACAATGTACCATAATTACTTTTTACCATAGGTAATCCCAATGNCAAAAGTCCAACCCAGCTTCAAAGAAAGGAAAAAGAGTCTTCCTCTTTTGATGGGAGACCAGCATATTCAGTTTTTTTTTGGTGAAACTGTTAGTGATCATCTTTGGAAAATGTACCATAATTACTTTTTACCATAGGTAATCCCAATATTACTGAATTTGCTATGTTCTATGGCCAAGGTTCAGGGAAGCTTGTGCTATAACTTCAATCTGTTGTAGAATCCTTTCTTGCTACAAGCCACATTCAAAATTGACATCCTCAAAGAAATTGAGTAAAGGAATCATAGAAAAATGTGCAATGTGGTATATGTTTTCTCCAAAATCTACAAAGACCCACATAACGTGATATAATTTTCCAGGCTAGTTCATGTTTTTCTCACATTAGAGGGAATAACCTGACTGGTACCAGACCTCTGGACTCTTGATAATTTGTCTGATGTGATAATTTTCTTGAACTTTTCCAGGCATTTATCTCATAACTTCTGTTGTAGATATGTCTTATTAAGCAATTCGGTGTTCATATTTACTTTTCACCAGATCCATTTAGCATAGCATTATCAATATAAAGCACAGTGGTAATGATTTTTGAGGCTCACAAATTTCCTCCAGATTATATGATGACAGATAAAGAGTTTTTATTTCTTGAGGTAAGACTTTAAGACTTTTAACATTTTGTTGCCTCTCAAATGAAAGCAAACTACTTCTAATTTTCTTTAATGATATAAATGGAGGAAGGAAGCATTTTCAGGTCAGTGACTACAAATCAGTTCATAGACTCTGTTCATGGGTTTTACCTTCCTTTCTAAGAGCTGTGTGGGTAGAAAATAAGCAATTTTAGAGGAACAAAATCTAGCGTTTGGGTTTCCAATTGTCATTAAGAGATGAACTTTTTACATTTGCAAAAAGCAAGCTAAGTGCATAAACCTCCTTGGATAGCTTTCAATTTTGTCCTAATTGTTTACATCTAATTAAACAATATTTTTAGTGACCAGCCTTTATTGAATCTTTTCAGCACATATAACTTAGCTTTTGTGGAAACAATTTTCTTTTGCCTTCATATTGTGTTGGTTCATATTTTAATTAGGCTTAATTAAAAGTATACCTATGAAAACAAGTACAAATAACACAAAAAGATTTTGGAAAAACATAACTGATTCTTGGGAAGGTAACATGGTATTTGTGGGACAAGACCATAACTGTGTGGACATATCAAAGAGTAGCTGACTACTTACACGTATTCATCAGGGCATTGGCTTGTTTAAGATCTTGGCATCAAGATCTGTTAAGAGACTGGTTAGTGGATGTTCAAAAAATAGAAGATACTCTCCCTAAAGTTGGGGCAGAGACCTGAGGGCCTGCCCTCTCAGTCTACTGCTGTCTTATTAAGAAAGAGAGAGAGAAAGAGATGAATTTTTCGTGGGTCAGATAAGCTAGTTAAATGAGATGTATGAGCAATCTTAGGTGGACAAAACAGAGTAACAATATTTGGAATTTGGGTGAGATTATATGTTGACCCATCTGGATTTTGCACTGAAGGAAAAAGTTAGCTAAATGAGAACGTATTAGCAAATTTATTGTATTGAGTTTCTATTGCTGCTGTTAACAAATTACTCCAAACACAGTGGCCTATTACAACATAATTTTCTCTCTTAGAGTATTTGAGGTTAGAAGTCTAAATTAAAGTTTTTACAGAGTTGTGTTCATTCTGGAGGCTTCAGGAAAGAGTCTTGTTTCCTTGCCTTTTTTAGGTTTTGGAGGCTCCTTGGCACATGGCCCCTTCTATACATCACTCCAAATTCTTTCTTATGTGCTTGTATCTCCTAATACTGAGTCTGATCCTTTTGCCTTTCTCTTATAAGAACTCTTGGAATTACATTGGATCCACCCAAGTTATCCAAAGTTACCACTCACTGCAGATTCTTAACTTAATCAAATCTGCAAGGTCCCTTTTATCATGTAAAGTAATATATTCATAAGTTCTGAGGATTAGGATGTGAACACGTATAGAGGTTAGTATTCAGCCTATTACACTCAAGGAGAGAAGTTTGAGAGATGAGTGTCACCATTCAAAATTATGATGAAGTATATGTGATTTTTTCATTCTACTCAATAGTTTTGAGTCACTCACATTCTCCATATTTTTGTTTCTGCCAAAAAATTTGCACTATTTTCATATCTACTTTCTAGGTTCTTAATCTCTCTCTAGCTTTTTCTAATCTACAATATAGAACATACCTTTTATTTATAAACAATTCTACTTTTTTATTAATAAAGTTTCTAGTGGGTACATTTGCATAATATTTCTAGCCATTAGGAAGTTCCCCAAATTTCCATTACATACTTTATGTGTAGTTACTTTATATCCAATATTAAATCATTTCAGTATCTGATGTACATGCTGATGTATAAATCTTTACATATATTGTTTCTGCTGAATCATATCTGGTTGGCCATTTACTTATTTGTTATTAATGCATATATGCATAATGTATCCATACGAAATATAGTATACGTATATAATATACATAAAATTTTCAAAAATCCACCAGTATATAAACCTTACTTGTTAAAATAAATGAATTTTTACAAAATGAATACACTTCTCTAACCATGCCAGGTCAAACAGTAGAGAATTATTAGCACCCCCAAAATAATGTCTATTCATAGTTTCTACCACAAAGATAGCCCTATCTTGATATCTAACTACATGGTCACAAAAGATCTGCATATTCAACCTTTGAAGATTCTGCCAAAAACATTCATTATAGAGACTTAAAGATGATTTTAAAATGGTTGTATCAATTTATTCTTCAATCAGTAGTGGTTGAGAGCTTTCATTACTCCAAATCTATGTCAAACCTAAAATTATCAGTGTTTCAAATTCAGCAATCATGACGGTGTTTGAACCTGCCATTTTCCTAATGACTGATTTGAGTAAATGTTAATAGTTATATATAAAATATATTTTCTCATCCTATTGCTTATCACTTGTCTCTCTTAATGGCAACTTTTATGGAGAGATTTCTTCATATTTGTTTATTATGTATAATTTAATTTTAAAATTTTCTCTAAGGTATTATGTCAATTTTGTTAAAGAAATTTTTTTTATTCCAGTGTCTTCTATAGGTTTAGTATTTTTACATTTTATATGTAAATCGTCACATCATCAGGGGTTTCTTTTGGTGCATGGTAGAATATAGAGATCAACTGTCATTTCTCTACATGCAGATAACTAGATGAATCTATCACGATCTGTTGAAAAATCCATCCTTGCCACACTGTTTTCACAGTGTCAAATTTGTCCTAAATGAAGTGTTAAGATACACATGTGTGTGGTTTTTGGATTTCTATTCTGTTTTATGTTTGTTTGTTTTTTACTTTTACATTGATAAGACACTGTCTTCTTTTTGACACCCTTATTAAGATATAATTGGTATACAAAGAACTGCACATATTTAATGTGTACAATTTGATGAGTTCAACATACATAAACACCCATGATACCATAACCACAATCAAGGTAATAGACATCAACACCTGCCAATTTCCTTGTGCCCCTTCTTGCTACAGGTACTAACACTTCACATGCTGTCTACCCTCAACAAATTTTGAAGTGCACAATATCATATTGTTAACTATAGGAATCATTTGTTCAACATATCCCTAGAACTTATTAACCTATCGTGACTAAAATTTTATATATATTTAACAACTCCTCATTTTCTTTACCCTCCTCACACCCCAGTTCCTGGCAACTACTATTATATTCTGTACTTTTATGAGTTTTTGATGATTTTAGATAAATCATATAAGTAAAATCAGGCTGTATTTGTCCTTCTGTGTTGGCTTATTTCACTCAGCATAATGTCTTCCAGATTTGTCCATGTTGTTGCAAACATAAGGATTTCCCTACTTTTTTTGAGGTGGAATATTATTGCATTGTAGGTACATACCACAATTTCTCTATCCATTCATCTGTTGATGGACATTTGGGTTGTTTCCATATCCTAGATATTTTGAATAATGTTACAATAAACTTCGGAGTGCAGATATCTCTTGGAGATACTGATTTCAGTTCTTTTGGACATATGCCCAGAAGTGAGATTTGCTCAATCACATGGTAGCTAAACTCGTTGATTTTCAAATATTAAACTCCCCTTTCATTCTTGGAGTAAACCAATTTATTTTATATGTTATTAGATTATTAATGTTTTGTTTATAATTTGTCATCTATGGTAATAAGAAAGATTTGATATTGTTTTACTTCATAAGACAAGTTATCTGAAAAAGTTTTCATCATATTGGAATTATTTTTTTTGGTAGATTCCACTGTTGAAGACCTATAAGTGTTCAGTTTTGTGGGAAAATTTTAATACACATTCAGTATTTACAGTATTTATGGGAATATTGGGATTTATAATTTTTTCTTTTGTCAGCTTTGGTAAATTATGGTTTTTCTGAGAATTTATGTATTTCATCTAAATTATCATAGTTATCATCATATCATCTTCAGAATCATTCTAGTAGTGTCTGTAGTGTTGTCCCCTTTTGCATATTAATATGATCTTTTGTGCTCTTCCTTTTTATCATGGTCTGTCATGGCAGAAGTTTATCAATTTCATTTATTTTTAAATAACTAATTTATTTATCTTTTCTATTTCATTTTTGTATTCTAAGAAAATAATTTCTTTTATCTTATTTTTTCCATTTGTATGTTATGGTAGATATAATTTCCATGTATTTTTCCAGTTTTTGACACAATGTTTAGGTGACTGGTTTTTACCATTTTATCTTTTACAATAAAATGAAGGTTTTATTAAAGATTACAATTTCCCACTAAGCATGGTTTGGGCTCTATTCTATAAGGTTTACATGTCATATTTTGATGTTTAGTTCTAAACATTTTTCATTTCCATGGTGATTTCTTGTATCCATCAGTTATTTAGACATTTTTGCTTAATTTTTAAACACATTATATTTAAACACAGATTACACTCTGATTTATTGTATTTAGAAATTTCTTCATATTTGCTACAGGTAATTTTTTTGGTAAATATTCAATGTACCCTTGAAAAGAATATGTACAATGCGGATGTTGTATTGAGTCTTCTTCAGTGTTGATGTTCACATTTGTAGTCTTTACTATTTTAGTCTTTCTAGGCTCTTTGTATATAAATTTATATATGTGATATATAATTTTATTATAGCTTATATNACCTATAATTTATATATTATTATAACATATATAATATAAAGTATATAAGATATATAAGCTATAAATTTTCCTACATACTATAATGTCATTTTACATAATGCATAAGGGCAAAGTGACCTCAATCCATAGGAATACTGCAGATCTCCAAGGGCCGAGAAGAGTATGCAAGTGACCCACAAGTGTCTTTCCAATTGCCCTATAAATGAATAAGGTAAATGAGTAAATAGCTAATGCTGTTATTTATTCATTTTCAGCCCTTATAGTGTTGACAAAATACCTATCAGAAGATTTCTTTAAAACCATTTTTTTAATGTTTATTTATTTATTTTGAGAGAGAGAGTGCAAACCACAACAGAGGCAGAGAGAGAGAGAGAGAGAGAGAGAAACCCAAGTAGGTTCCACACTGTCAACACAGAGCCTGATGTGGGATTTGATCTCATGAACATGAGATAATGACCCAAGCTGAAGTCAAGTCAGGCACTCAACTGGCTGAGCCACCCACACACCCCTTTTAAAAATCATTTTAAAAAATTTATTCTTTATATGTTAAATATTTTTAAATGCTTTTAAAAAATATTCTTTAAATGTGATTTTTGAAATGTGATTCCATGTATTAGTAACTCTAGCTTCCACTTATATGAGCTATTTCTTTATTAAATGTCACACTGAATAGTGACTATTTTCAGGACTTAATGCAATATTGTAGAACTGTTTGCTTTTGTCAAGATAGATAGATAGATAGATAAACATTATATTTATTCAAACTCAATTTCCATGCTATATATAACTGTATATGTTTTTTTTATTTACCAGTCTATTTACCAAGTTATCCATTGATTTATTTGCCAATAATTTTTCATTAAATATCAAAGAATCTGTTCATGTTTATGATTTTTGAAGACTGTGTAAAATTTTACTTTTTAATTTAATTTCACTTTATTTCAGTAGGCTCCATGCTCAGTGTGAGTCTTGAACTCATGACCCCAAGATCAAGAGTCTAGTGCTCAACCAACTGAGCCAGCCAGCCTCTCTGGACTTTGTAAAAATTTAAATAATATTTTAAATAATTCTATTTTATCTAAGAATATAGAAATATAAGCACTAACAATCCTTTTTATTTATAATATTTTGTACTATTAAAAGATGCTAAGCAAGGTGGTAATACAGTGACCAAGTTAGAATAAGACTGATGTGCTACAAATCCTCCCTTTTTGGCTTTCTTCTCTCTATTGTTCCGTGTTGATCTCTTACTTTCTTTAAGGTTTATCCATCACTTATATAGAGACAAACATGAGAGCAATAAATCCCAACTTGATATTTCATGCTACCTTCTCCTGGAATTTTATCAAGCAACTCAAACACAATTTATATGGATAAATTTATCAACTCCTGCACAAATCTGGTTTTCTGCTCTTTGTTCATGATAGCCACATTTTTTTTTTTCCTGAGTCAGGTAATAATAATTATAACACTGACATTTATTGAGTACCTGAAATGTGTCACACTTTTTCAGACATTTTTTTACATGTAAAATGCACATTTAGATAGGGTTTCTTATTATCTCTGTTTTACATCTGAGTAAATGGAGAGGCCATAGAACTTGCATACAATGGTTCAGCTGGAATTTCTGCAGTCAGGGCCTAAATTCAAACAATTCTGCCTGAGATGCCACCATGCAATGTTAGGATGAAATCCAGAGTCATTTGTTAGTTCTCCGATTTTATACTATTCTCTTGGGGGAAAAGAAATGTGTTTTCTTTATCACTCAATTCTTTTTTTAATTTAAGAATTTGGGAGAGTAACAAATGACTTTTTATTTCATAGTAAGGTAATATTGCATAATAGCATCTGGAGTGGAATTGCCTGAATTTAGATCCTAGATGTACAACTTAAACAACCTGATGCAAATTTCATGGTCTCCCCTTTAATCGTATGTAAAATGAAGACAATAAACAATCCTATTTAAAAAGTGTTTTGACATGTATCACAGGATACTGTCTGACACATTTTAGCCATTCAATAAATGTATATATATTTTCTATCCACTCCCACTTTTTCATTTTTGCAGGTATTATGTTCTGTTATTAGTTATAATCTATTAATATACTGCATACCTTCTTACTTACTTTTTTTTTACTTGCTCTTCCCTGTTTATCTTTAGGCCAGCCATCTAAGCATTTCCACAGACACAGAAAATTTAAATTAATTTGAATAGCAAATCTTTCTGATAGGCTCTTTCATGATGAAATTATTTAAATGACTGACTGCTTACCAATCAAACTATATTTTGTTAACTTGAAAGTCAGTCTCTCTATCTGTATCCTTTCAGGTAAAGTAAAACAAAGCAAAAGTAGAAACAAATTGTGTCTCAGTCCTTAGCTACTGTTATTGTTGTTTATGGATTAGAAAGTTGGTTCCAAAGGATTAAGAGTAACAATACATTATAAACAAAACAAAAAGCAAAGTAATCATAAAGAGGCAGAATAATTCCCAACTCTAAAAGGCTTGATTGTAACATAATGGAGTATGTTAACAAAACCAAAAACAAGTGTAAACCAAACAAATGTGAATTAGTCTATCATATAACCAGAGAACAAGAAAAGTAAGTAAAGCAGGTGATAGAATTCTTCAAACATTGTCCAGTGTAGAATAGGCTTTGAGCAAAAGACTTGGAAACTGTAGTTCTGCAGGCTAGATATTACTCAGTGTAGTAATGTATATAAAAATGGTGAACGCAATAAATTTGAATATTCAATAGATTGAATATTATAATCCTTAATAAAAGAGGGATACAGTAGACTGGCTTAGCCTGATGCCATTAAATATTTGAACAAAATAACTGTGGTGTTCTAATTGCACACATTTACAACGGGTTTTCAGAATCTGATGAAACATTTTACAGATTTTCTAAAGGTGGACAATCGCCTGGTAATGCAAAACAAACCAATTTGCATCTTGTTACAGTTATATATTTAGTTGTGAATGAATAACTTACTTTGCAACTTTATATAGTAACCTGAGGAAATTTAATAAGGCCAAAATGCCCTTTAGATATAAAATTAAATACTGATGGTATGCCAGGAATGGGTAAAAACATTTCCTGAGCCTACAAGCACGAGAATAAGATTTCTTTTAGGGCATGAATTTAATAAAATTATGAATGCCATTAAAACTTTGAAGATTCTTAGTAGGAAAAAAAATTAACAAACTGTTGCTGATTTGACAAGCATGATTAATTTCAAAGGTACTGAATAGGTCATAGTGTATTCAGAACTTCCCCAAAGCCAGGGAAACAATGCCTCAACTCACACAATAAGTTGAAGAAGATTATATGTCACTTTGGATGTGCACCCAGATCAGCTGGCATCACAGTGTCCTGCACCACTGGCCCACTGGAGAAAGCTAGAGTGGCTACCACTACTTGCCTCTGGGCCTTAGATGCAAAGCCACTATTGCCTCAACTTTGACTTCTATTTCTGCCCATGAAAAAAAACTAAATGCTACAAGAAGTGCCTTTCTGCCATAAATATTTGGGAAACCAGGTAATATATGTATAAGTACAACATCCAAATATTGGACAACAAGCACCAAAGACTGCGATCTTGAAAGAAGGGGAAAAATGGTGGTGTTACACAATTTTTCAGCTTATTATCAGAGGCATTTTCTAGATCACAGTGAAGGAGAGGGAACCCAAAGCCTACACAGATCAGGGAAGTTTGCATTGCCATCAGCCATACCAGAGGTACCTCTCGGCACAGAGCAATGGGAGAAATCATCACAAAAGTCATGCCTTAAAAAAGGGGTTAAATTAGTCCTAGATAAAGACTACTCTGAGCATGCCCTAACAAAAACCTTAAAACACACACACACATACACACACACACACACACGCANGTTACACAATTTTTCAGCTTATTATCAGAGGCATTTTCTAGATCACAGTGAAGGAGAGGGAACCCAAAGCCTACACAGATCAGGGAAGTTTGCATTGCCATCAGCCATACCAGAGGTACCTCTCGGCACAGAGCAATGGGAGAAATCATCACAAAAGTCATGCCTTAAAAAAGGGGTTAAATTAGTCCTAGATAAAGACTACTCTGAGCATGCCCTAACAAAAACCTCAAAGCACACACACACATACACACACACACACACACACACGCACACACTTTTCTTATTTGAATATAGTTGACAAACAACTATAGATCAATGATAGATATCCATAGGAAATTTATATATATATTTATATATATATATGAAAAGATATATATCCATAGAAATATAGATAGATAGATATGCATAATTTCAAACATACAGCTTAGCGATTTGACAAGATTATACATGATGCTAAATTCACCACAAGTACAGCTGCCATCTGTCCCATTACATACCTATTACAGTATCATTGAGTGTATTCCTTATGTTCTGCTTTTTATTCCCATGACTTACTCATTCCATAACTGGAGGCCTATACCTCCCTTTCCCCTTCACCCATTTTGCCCACTCTGAGCCCCCTCTCCTCCTCTGGCAACCATACTTTAAATGGCCAGGTGATTTATGAATAATTTAACTACACTCCAGAACAAAAATCCAACACTACTTAATGGAAAACAACAAAATTATATAAGCAACAAAATAAAATTCATAGTGCCCAGAAGCCAACAGGTATCACCAGATATAAAAAAACAACACAATGTAACAGGTATATATGACCTGTATATATGATACAAAAATAAATTCACTCAATACATCAAAACAGATGCAGATATGAGAGAGATGACCTGTTTGCAGACAAAACAATAAATACAATTAACAAAAATATTATAAATATTGTTAAGAATGGGAATGAAAACATAACTCGGAGAGTGAATAAAGATATAAAGCAGACTTGAATGGAACTTTTATAAATTAAAAAAATGCAATGTATATAGTAAAAATTTACTGGATGGACTATATGGCAAACTAAGCTACAGAAAGAGGTCTGTGAAATTAAAGATACAGTGATATTATCTGAAAAGTCATACGAAGAAGAAAAAGGACTGAAGAACTGAACAGGGCTTAGCTGACATATTAGACAATGTCAAGCAGTATAGTATTCATGTGTTTGGCATCCTGAAATGAGCAGAATGAGGGAAGGGGGAAGAAAAAAAATATTTGAAAAAATAATGTTCTCAAAATCTCTAAAAGTTATGAAAAGTATAAAGCACAGAAACAAAATGTTCAATGAACCCCAAATAGAATAAAACTAAAGAAAACAGTCTCAAGTCACATCATAATGACATTGCTGACAAACAATGATTGGGAAAATTCCTGAAAATAAATCTGAGGGGGAAAATGACATGTATGTTATACATGCTGCAAAAATGTAATAAACACAACATTTTTCCCAATACGAACAAAGCTATGATAAGCACGTCTTTATATAACTTTTGTGCATCTTCATTTTATTCCTTATATATAAATGTTTAGAGGAAAAAAAAATCACTGGATCAAAAATATGCAATATAAAAACTTTGTATAATCTCTGCTTAATATTCTTTTGAAAATTTGTAAAGGCTTAAACTGCCACCATCATTATAAGCATGCCATTAACCTACATCCTTGAAAAGAATATCATGGTTTGTGATTATTACTAAAAGTCTATCTTAACTGAAATTATATGAGAAAACACTTCTACTCTTTTCATTTTTTAAAAAAATAAGAATAATTTCTCATAAAATAATGACATTTTTAAAGCATGGCCTTTTACATCAATATTGACTTTTTCTCTGTATCTTTTGAGATCTTGACTTCTACTATTATTTTGAACACTTTTATTATACTTAATATATTAATGAATCAAGTAAAGGAGATAAAGCAATAGCAAAGAGATAAAAAGATGAAAGTTAAGACATTTGGGAGGGGGAACCAAGAGACCTAGCATTGGAATATAAAGTTTTCCAGGAAAAGTGAAAATAAACAAATGCAGGAGAGGCAAAACTTATACACTAGCAGAAAATTTAAGTGAGCTTAAGAAAAACCAGGATCTGTGGATTGAAAGGGCTTACTGTGCTCCAGGCTGGATTGACTGGAAAAGAAATAAACACAAGCAACCTTCTTAAATCCTAATGATAAATAGAAAACGTTGCAAGCTCCTGCACAGAAAGTAGAAGTTACGGACAAAAGGGAATGTACAACAGAGTGGTATCTGACCTCTCAACTGGAGTGTCGTAAGCATGAAGTTTGAATGATATCAACAGTCTATTGAGAAAAAAGATTGCAAACTATGAAACCTTATCTGTCAGGATGAAAGAAAGATACTAGAGTATAGCAAGGAGCAGCAGTATATCAACCATGTACCACATCTGAGCAAAATTCATGGAAAAATACACTTCTCAAGCAGCAATGAACCAGAACAGCAATGTCAAGATGGGGAAGGATGAAGAGAATGAAAATATTGGTGAGCAATGAATCATGACTAGGGAAATGTTTGTTGGTTTTTTATGACAGTGCCCATTAATCTTGTAGAGTTCCAATTTTCTAATTTAAAGCAGACTGAGCTTCTTATAAAACAATTACACACATATGATATAAAACAATTATGATTTGGAAGCTAAGCAAGATGAAAAATATCCTGGGAGCATTGATCAGAAAAGAAAACATTGGGACATAGTATGAGAAAAACAGAAGAGTGAACACATGTTCACAAAATGTTGACTATGTGCAGCAGTCCAACTGAGTTAGGATTTAAAGCAATCTGAATGAAGTATTTGAACCAAGAAGATACAAAATCAAAAGGCTTAGATGCCTAGGAGCAAGCTGAGTAAAAGGTGAATTCTGCAGGGTGGCTTCAGAGCTGCATGTGCATTGGCTAGTTACCTTCTCTGTTTTACCTCTACAGGGCACTTCTTATTTCATAATCCCATCCACACTGATCATAAAAAGGTCTTGTTGACTAACTGATTAGGGGAAGTGTCCCTAATAAATCTCTTTCTGCATCTTCCTTTCCCAGTATCTATTTCTCAGCACTCCTATGGCACCTTAGACTACTCTTTCTTCTCTCCCCCAAACCCCATCAAAACAACTACACATACAAACACAGAAGTGATCACATCAGAGCCTGGTGATTTTTGTTCTTTAGGTGCTGATTAAATGATATCTAGATTATTTCTGTTGACAAAAAACTGGCCTTATACAATTTGTTCATCTTTGGACTTTCCCAAGTTTTCTATCTGTTGCTTCTACTAAAATACACATATTCTTCAAACTCATCATGCCTATTTTTTCTGTGCTTTGCTTACACTATTCTTTTAACCTAGAACTTTCTGTTTATCTATCTACCTTCCTACCTATTTATCATCTATCTATCAAATTTAACTCATTTTTGAAGAACTAGCCCAAGTTTTATTTATTGTCAGACTTATTTACCAACCAAGTCTAAGTTATTGACAGTGTTCTAAAGAATTACATTAATACATTCATACATCACTATAGCATTTTGTTGTAATTATCTAATTGCACTCTTAAAATTACACTTCTCAGAGTGTGAAACCAAATTTTAATCATCTTTATATATCCAAATTATATCATAATAACTGATATCTAATCAGTGTTCAATAAATAAAATTTGAGACAGTGAATGAGATAGACTATCCATATTTCTTTTATTTCTTCATTAACCTAAATGTACTGTTTATATCATTGACATTATGTATTCTGATTTTTGTTTCTTTGTTTCACTGAGGAAAGGATTACTACTAGAGCTGTCTACAGTCCATACATATTTCCTTAAAGTGGTAGTGGTAGAAAAAATTATTTACAGTTGTTGCTTATTAATTCTATCATTCTATTTGTCATGTTTTGATAAATTTTTAAAATCTGTAATAATTAAAATACTCAGTCTAATTTTCAATTATAAAGCTTTCTAGGAGAGTAAATAAATAGTTCTGACATTTAAGGCTGAATTTTGATGAGGGTGTATAATTGCATACAGAAACTTTCCATGTAAAAAGATAATTTGCACTTACAAATTAAACAGAGTAGTTAGATTTTTAAAAAATTTTTAATGTTTATTTATTTTTGAGAGAGAAAAAGTGTGAGTGGGGTAGGGAAGAGAGAGAGGGAGACGTAGAATCTGAAGCAGGCTCCAGGCTCTGAGCTGCCAGCACAGAGCCCGACGTGGGGTTTGAACCCACGAACTGTAAGATCATGACCTAAGCTGAAGTCAGACGCTTAACCAACTGAGCCTGCCAGGTGCCCCAATATTTTACTAAACTCTTTGCATGCATACTTTTGAATGTAATTTTGAACTTTTTGAAAATTGAGCCCTTTAGGGGCGCCTGGGTGGCTTAGTCGGTTAAGCGTCCGACTTTCGCTTAGGTCATGATCTCGCGGTTCGTGGGTTCGAGCCCCGCGTCGGGCTCTGTGCTGACTGCCAGCTCAGAGCCTGGAGCCTGTTTCGGATTCTGTGACTCCCTCTCTCTCTGACCCTCCCCTGCTCACGCTGTCTCTCTCTCTCCTAGCAATAAATTAAAAAAACATTAAAAAAATTAAAAAAAAAAAAAGAAAATTGAGCCCTTTAATAATTTGCAATGCTTTTTAAAAAGTTATAGAACTGGCATTCTTTTAATAAAGAAATGAAACCTAATCTCTCAAAAAGCATTATCAGTTGATGTCTTGATATCCAAACAGCCAGCATTTAATATATATTGAATGCAACCATTTTAATTTTTGTGTTGATATACTTTCCAAAACTTAAAATGATCAACTTATCAAGAAATAGATATTTGGTAAAGTATGAACTGTTTCAGTGGCTAGGAAAATTAAACAATGAAAAATTCTACCTTTTGTATTTCGTAAGTATATGTATATACATCAGCAATAGGGCCATTAATATTTTTCCAAAGTACAGAAGTTCAACAAAGGCCATATAAGAACACAGAGAGACTTTTAATGGAAGACAGAGTTTGGCATTGCCTTCTTACTGACCAATGATGAACATGAGAATACATGTGACATTGATAGTATGGTTGGGTTAACTCATCTGCTTTCTGAAATCAAGCAATTAAGACCCAGTTAGCTTTGAGCAGTAAGGTCACTTTCATGATCGATGACTGAAGAAACTCTTCTAAGAGAAATAGCACTTATAACCCAACTACCATCTTCATTGGTGTACTTTTCTCCTGTTGTCTACTTTTGAAAGAAACCAAGGTGGGTCTACCAATTTACTCTCTAAAGACAAATAGACGACTATTAAACAAAAATCAATAGAATGAATCTTACTCCCTCAAAAATTGTCTTTGTCTACATATCATCTTTTAGGTAAGTTATTTTGACTGATGCTTTTTATTTTGGTAATCGACATGATAGTTTAGCTCAAATGCACATAGTATTTTATTGAATTTTGCATAATATATATCGAAGACAATATTCCAAACTTTAGCAAACAGCTAAACTCATTGGACACTTAACCTATTGAACCACCCAGGTGCCCCAATAACATCTTATTTTTAAAGTCACAATTCTGAAAGCATCTGGGTGGTTCAGTCAGTCAAGCGTCTGACTCCTGTTTGCTCAGATCATGTTCTCATGGTTTGTGAGATACAGACCAGCTGGGGCTCCATGCTGATAGCAGGGAACCTGCTTGGGATTTTTACTCTCCCTCTCTCTCTGCCCCTCCTTCACTCATGTTCGCCCCATTCTCTCTCTCCCTATCAAAGTAAATGAACTTTAAAAACAAATAAGTAAATAAAGTCATAATTCTGTGGTAAGATTTCATGCTTCAACAAGAGAAATAAATTACACTATAGGTTTATTTTAACAGTGATTTTTCATACTGTATTTCTTTGGACATTCTATAAGGATAAAAGATAATTTTTGCAACTGTCAATTACACAGATGGTTTGATTTCCCTGAATTTATAATTTTTGATCAGTCAAAATAAATGAATATACTTTATTATAATCTAAAATATTCTCTATATTTAATATTTCATTGCTTTAGTCCCTTATTTCTTAATTAAAATGAATAATAAAACATGTTTTTAAAAAGAACTTTCACTTATTACTTTATAATTATATATATTTCAATGTTACTTCTCTCAACCCTATTATTTGAATGTTTAATAATTGTAGGGAAGTAGAGACACCATACTACGAATTCTGTGGATTAGGAAAGCAATTTATGTTCTTCAAAATAAATCTCATGCATGAAAACCTCAAGTATTTATATATGGCTTATAATTTTACTCCAATCTGGGGTCATGAAACGATTCGAAGGAGTCACAAACCTATCTGGAGAAAGCAGGAGTGTGACAAATGTTCCTTGTAGGAACACTAGAGAAAAGGTTAGATGATCCTGTTGGTCAGGAAGCTTAGGGGTTTTAGCAAGGACGGCAGACAGGACACAGGATGTTAAATGGGGGTCTTTATGTGTGTCAAAGGTTGGTGCTAGATTTCTTTGACAGAACTTGCTAGGAAGATGACAAAAACTAATTCAACCCAAACAAAGTCAAAGAAGCTTTAGACAGAAGGGTTGACTTGTCTCAATATCAGTCAAATAAGACTTTCCTCAGACCTTGCCGCATGCTAATTATGCTGCCAAGTTCCTTACTCCTTCTCTTGCCCATCCCCAACTCCAGCAAACCCATTCTAATACTGGAAGTAAGAATCCTTGGTGACAAACTAGGGAGAGGAGGAAGTTTGACAGATAGAGAAATAGTAGCTAAACCTGCCCCCACATCATATTCTTTCTCCATGATTCTCGTAAGTAGGACCAAGCTAGGGGGAGAGAGCTGTGATCTTGTTCTGTTGACCAAAAGTGCCCAAGATATTTTAATATTTATAAGGACAATATTAGAATATAGAATTTTTGTGTTTTCTGATCTTATCCTGTTGAGTTATTCAACACAGCGGTAAATACACTAAAAGAGGCAGGAATGTGTTTAAGAGGATGTTCAGTGTTATGGCCTTGATGAATATTGTGTAATCAGTGACTAGAGTTGGACCAACCCAAGTGAAAAACTGTTAATAGTTAAATTAGAACACACCCAATATGTATATAATTATTTATTTTATCTACTCATACTTTGCCTGGTTAAGCAGCCCACAGCTTGTGTAATAGTAGTTGTGTTTTGTTTTATTATAATAGTTAGCATCCAAAATTTTTACTCACAGGACCACAATTTAGGTATTATAAAATAGGGGTTACCTATAAAAAATGTCTTCAACCCACCATTCATATATAAAAGGATCTAATGATTCATCTTCTACTTGACTGACTCACTACTTATATTTATCTATTACTATATAGTAAATAAAATAAGTCATTTTACCTAATTCTTACATTGCATTGCTCAACCAACTTAATAACACATTCTCCATTGCTATCTTCTCACTTACTAATTATATCCAGACATGATGCATCTTATGATTATATGAGACCTTTGGTTTAGTGCTATCTTCAAATACTTGTTCAAATATCAGGGAGTTCTGTAGAATATAGCAGTCTCAATGGTAGCTTCAGAGAAGTTGCTCAGTGATTCCATTTTTTTTCTATCATAAATAATGCTATTGACTTTAAAGGTAGCACTAGTAAACTTGGAAAACAACTCTCCCTTAAGCCTAACAACTGTTCATTCAGGTTGGGTAGCTGGAAGGCTTATCCTTATTGTAAAATGCCACTTTTTTTTTTTTTTAAGAAGCCATGCACCAAAATGTGAGAAGCTGAATCAATTTGGCTAGTGGATTAGAGGTCCTTTCCCAGGGCACATACCATACTCTGCCACCTTTTCACTGTGACAACTTTGTAGTCTTAATATATGTGGTCTTATTACCAATAATAAAAACAGTAAATAGTTCATTAAAATTATATCAGAAGTCCTTTTTAGTTTTTTATTAGAGATTTTCCACTTTTTTCAGACAGCTTCCTTCTTAACAAAAAATATTTATAGACATGGGAACTAACAAAGATAGGAATCACCTTCAAAACAATTAGAAGAGATGTGACATGAAAAGTCTCAGTGCAGCCTCTTGTCTCTATATCAGAATGGGAAATCCTCCTGAGGTCTTTCTGGCCCTGCATCTCTCAGAGGAATTTATGTATACATGGCTGAGACTCAATGAGTTTGACCTCTGGGAAATGATTGCTTACAATAGTTGCTGTTCCTAACACATAAAACACTTCAAAAAAAAGAAACTCACAAATGTGAAATGTGACCAAAAAAAAGCTTCTTAAAACCACTTAGCAGAATATCACAGGGACACAATAGTATTACTATCTTAGAATAGTGAAGGGACACAATACTCTCCTGCTATATCTCATCCCTCTCCCCTCCCCCACAAATGGATACAAATGGAATCTATATAGTTTTTTCCTCAACCTCTTCCAAAAAAAAAAAAAATCAAGAACATCTCATTTGAATTTGTGTTACAGCAGCAAAGCAAAGCTGTGACAAACAGTGCTAAATGTTTTAAGCCACATGATACCCTTTTCAGCCCAGATTTAGACAAGTTTTGAAAGTAAGATTCATCCATAAGTTGACAAAAGTATGCCATTCATTGATATTTAGATCTAATGAAGCAATAAAATCTGAGGGTAGAGGTAGAAGTCCAGGTTTGAGTTTTAACTCTGGCACTTATTCACTGTATTGCTGTTTTACGTTGTATCTTTGATTGTGAAAGGGGTGCTCCCTTGGATCTCTATCACCCATTGTATTTCTAGTGTTGGTTTATATAAGAAGGCTAGTTTCCCAGAGCACCTCTTTTACCTTGAGTACTCCTTGGGCCTTTCCCTGATAGAGAGGCAGTCAAAACTGGAATTTTATATATAGATTTCTAATATCTAATATGCAGATAATTATTATTGCTCTACATCATGAACATGTCACAGAGGAAGTGACATGTTTATGAGCTGCAACCTAAGTGAGGGGGCTAAGAAAGAATACTCAAATGTCCATAGCTTGGTAATTCTAATCTAAAATATTCACTAAGCCAAATATTCTTTATGATTCATTCTTACATTGAAATGATTGATGATAGAGAAAGAAGAAGATACATTATTTTGAAATGATTGATGATAGCAAAAGAAAAATCTGGAGTCAGGTTGGAGCTGACAGGTTCTAATTACATAGAGTCTGGCATTGATCATGTTGTTATTAAAATTGTGCCTTTCTGATATTGGAGGTACAACATCAAATTGAAATTTTCTTAGTCTCACATTTTATGATGATAAAACTTGTTGGATGCCTTATGCGCATAAAATAGCTGTTTCTTTCAGCATATGTTCCAGCTTTATAANAATAAGGCACAAATTATTTAAAAATAGATTTTAAATTAGTTTCATTATCTGGAGTGAATTACCAAAGTTTGAATAAAATTTTCTAAAATTTATTTCATTTAAAAATTTTTTATTAAGTATTTATTTTAATTCCAGAATAGTTAAGATACAATATTATATCAGTTTCAGGTGTACAATAGAGTGACTCAGCAGTTCTATACATTACTCAGTGCTCATCATGGTAAGTGTACTCTTTTATCCCCTTCACCTATTTCACCCATCACACCCTCACCTCCCCTCTGGTAATCATCTGTTTGTTTGTTATAGTTAAAAGTCTGTTATTTGATTTCTCTCTCTCTCTCTGTCTCCTTTTTCCCTTGGATTGTTATTTCTTACATTTCACATATGAGTGAAATCAAATGGTATTTGTCTTTCTCTGACTAGCTTATTTCACTTAGCATTGTACTCTCTAGATCCTTCCATATTGCAAATATCAAGGTTTCGGGGTTTTTTAATGGCCGAGTAATATTCCATTGTGTATGTTTATATATATACATACACACATATCACATCTTTTTTATCCATTCATTAATCACTGGATACTTGGACTGCTTCCATATTTTGACTATTATAAACAATGCTACAATAAATGTAAGGGTGTATGTATCCCTTCGAATTAGTAATTATGTATTTGGGTGAAAAAAACTTTAGTAGGATTACTGGATCATAGGGCAGATCTATTTTTTTTATGTTTCAAGTTTTTATTTAAATTCCAGTTAGTTAACATATAGTGTAATATTATTTTCGTGGGTAGAATTTAGTGATTCAACACTTACATATAACACCCAGTGTTCATCACAACCAGTGCCCTCCTTAATAGCCATCAGCTATTTAACCCATGCCCCTGCCCAACTCCCTTCCAGCAACCCTCAGTTTGCTCTTTATAGCTAAGAATGTGTTTTATGGTTCACCTCTCTCTTCTCCCCCAAATGTTTATGTTTTGTTTTTTAAATTCACATATAGGCAAAATCATATTGTATTTGTCTTTCTTTGCTTATTTATTTCACTTGGAGTAATACACTATAACTCCATCAAGATCATTGCAAATGGCAAGACTGCATTCTTTTTAATGGCTAAGTAATATTCCATTGTGTATATATACACCCTATTTTTTTTTATCCATTCATCAGTCAGTGGACATTTGGGCTGTTTCCATAATTTGGTTATTGTTGATAATGCTGCTATAAACATTGGAGTGCATGTGTCCCTTCAAATCAGTATTTTTGTGTCCTTTGGTCAAATACCTAGTATTGCAATTGCTAGGTCATCGGATAGTTTTATTTTTAACTTTTTGAGGAACTTCCATACTGTTTTGCAGAATGGCTGTACCAGTTTGCATTCTTACCAACAGTATAAAAGGGTTACCCTTTCTTCACATCTTCACCAACATCTGTTGTTTCCTGTGTTGTTAATGTTAGCCATTCTGTCAGGAATGACGTGATATCTCATGGTTTTGATCTGTATTTCCCTCAGATGAGTGATGTTGAGCACCTCTTCATGTGTCTATTAGCCATCTGGATGTCTTCATTGGAAAAATATCCCTTCATGTCTTCTGCCCATTTCTTCATTGCATTATTCACTTTTTGGGTGTTGAGTTTGATAAGATCATTATAGATTTTGGACTGTAACACTTTATCAGATATGTCATTTGTAAATATTTTTTCTCCCATTCCAAAGGTTGCCTTTTAGTTTTATTGATTTTTTTCTTAGCTGTGCAGAAGCTTTTTATCTTGATGAATTCCCAAGTTTCTGTTTTTGTTTTTGTTTTGCTTTTGTTTCCCTTACCTATGGAGACATCTCTAGTAAGAGGTTGCTATGGCCAACATCAAAGAGGTTGCTGCCTGTGTTCTCCTCTAGGATTTTGATGGTTTCCAGTCTCACATTTAGGTCTTTAATCCACTTTGAATTTACTTTTGTGTATGGTGTAAAAAAGTAGTCCCATTTCATCTTTTGCATGTTGCTGTCCAGTTTCCCAGTACCATTTGTTGTAGAGACTGTCTTTTTCCATTGGATATTCTTTCCAGCTTTGTCTAAACGAATTTCTGCATTTTCTATTCTGTTCTATTGATCCAGATGTCTATTTTCATGCCAGTACCATTCAGTCTTGTTGACTACAGCTTTGTAATATGGCTTGAAGTCCAGAACTGTGATGTCTCCACCTTTGCTTTTCCTTTTCAAGACTGCTTTGGCTATTTGGAGCCTGTTGGGATCCCATACAAATCTTATGATTCTTCTAGCTCTGTGAAAAATGCTGGTGGTACTTTGATAGGGATTACATCAAATGTGTAGATTGCTTGGGGTGCCTGAATAGCTCAGTAGGCTAAGAGTCCAACTCTTGATTTCATCTCATGTCATGATTTCACGGTGTGTGAGTTCAAGTCCTGCATGGGGCTCTGCACTGACAGTAGTAAGCTTGCTTGGGATTTTGTGTCTCTCCCTCTCTCTCTCTCTTTGGCCCACCCCCACACACTTTCTCTCTTTCAAAATAATTAAATAAACTACACATTTTAAAAATGTGTAGATTGCTTTGGGTATAGACATTTTAAAATATTTTGTTCTTCCAATTCCTAAGCATGGAAGGTTTTTCCATTTCTTTGTGTAATTTTCAATTTCTTTCATAAGCATTCTATAGTTTTTAGAATACAGATCTTTTTTTACCTCTTTGGTTAGGTTTATTCCTAGGTATCTTATGGTTTTTAGTGCAATTGTAAATGGGATCAATTCCTTGTTTTCTGTTTCTGCTGGTTCCTTATTAGCGTATACAAATTTCTGTACATAACTTTGTATCATGTGACTTTACCAAATTCATTGAATATTTTCTAGTATTGACTGTTCACTGATTTGGAGTACAGGTATACAAATGAATGAATGTGTACATTTAACCAATATGTTTTCTGCATTGTCTTGGGTACTCAGTGAAGAGTAAAATCACAGAAATTGTGGATGAAACAGGTATGCAATATAAAGTAGCTAGTGCCATTATAGAGCTATTTAAAAGTAATTGCTAATGAGAGATTCTCCTGGCTTCTCAGAGATGGTTTTAATAAGGAGATTTTCATCTTAGTCTTAAAATGTGGGAATATATTAAGTGGACAAAAATAAAGGTTTTCAAAAGATGCAAGAGCATCTGATAATGTTTACAGAAATGAAATGACATGTTGCATTTGATAAACTTGGCTTGATTTGGATAGATGACAGAGGAGGATGATATGACAATAATACAAGAAACTAGATGAGGTCAGGTCAGAGAAGGTCTTATTTGCCAAGTGACTGTAAAATTTGGATGATATTCTGAGGTGCCTGGGTGGCTCCGTCAGTTAAGCGTCTGACTTTGGCTCAGGTCTAGATCTCATGGTTCATGGGTTCGAGCCCAACATCAGGCTCTGTGCTGACAGCTAGCTCAGAGCTTGGAGCCTGTTTTGGATTCTATGTCTCCCTCTCTCTCTGACCCTCCCTGCTCATGCTGTCTCTCTCTCAGAAATAAATAAAACATTAAAAAATGTTTGAATGATATTCTATAGGGAAAATGAGAACATAAAAGGTATATACACAGTGGTATAGCATAAACAAATTTATTTTTGGAAAAATTATTCAAATATTTAGCAGATAAATTTGAAGGGGAAAAAAAGTTGGGGCACCTGGGTGGCTCAGTTGATTAGGTGTCCGACTTCAGCTCAGGTCATGATCTTATGGTTTGTGAGTTTGAGCACCATGTTAGGCTCTGTGCTGACAGCTGGGAGCCTGGAACCTGCTTGGGATCCCGTGACTCCCTCTCTCTCTGCCCCTCCTCCACTTGCATTCTGTCTCTGTTTCTTAAAAAATAGATACATTTTGAAAAAAAAAACAATTTAGGAGGCGAAAAAAACTAGAGGTGAAGGGATCATATAAGAGACTATCACATGAAGAACAAACAGTAAATTAAGATTGCAATGTCAATGGAAGGAAGGACAGAGAGAGTGGCAGGATCAATGATTTCTTGAACAGTCGGATGTTGGACTTTAGGGAAAGGTGAACTTTGAGATTGACTCTCAGCTTCTGAGTCAGTTGTTTGAATAGGTGATGGCATCATTAATAAGAGAAAACACAAGAGAAAGATCAGATTGGCACTTGGCTCATTGAGGTAGAGAAAATTACTTCATGAGTTTTGTCTTACAGATTACTAGATTGAGACAGAGTAATAGAATGATGGTTGGTCAACAGACATATATATAGGAAGTTTTGTCCTATAAGGGGTTATAATAAAATGATTTGGGTCATGAGAAAATTTCTACAATGTGCATACTGATGGCCAGGAAAGAAGACATTTTGCCCAGAAAGTTATTTACTTATACATTAAATGTATATGTATTTATCTCTTTGAAGCCTTCATGTATTTACAATAATTCTGATTTTAACTGTATAGAGTTTGGGTATGCATTGTTTTAGGAGTCAAAGGAGTATCTCACCACTCTTTTTAAAATTATACCTTTTAAAATTATTATGTAATCTGCCTAGCTTCTGTGCTATGAGAGTTACAATACCTATTTAGCATTTACCAAAGTGTTATAATATATGTAGTAACAGTTACGGTTAATATTTATTATTTACAAAACTCTGATAAATTCTCACAATAACTCTTTGAGATCTTAAAATGATTTATAAATAAAACAATAGTGAATACTACTTACTTTTCAAATTGTAACAAAAATAAAATTAACTTCTGCTAAAAGCATCTTCTAATATTGGTAAAAACTAAGATTGTTCCACATTTAGGTCTCAAAATTAAAACATTTTTTAGGAGGGACTGGGTGGCTCAGTTGGTTAAGCGTCCGACTTTGGTTCAGGTCATGATCTCCTAGCTCATGATTTTGAGCCCTGCATCGGGCTCTGTGCTGACAGTTCAGAGCCTGGAGCCTGCTTCAGATTCTGTGTCTCCCTCTCTCTCTGCCCCTCCCCCAATCACACTCTGTCTCCCTCAAAAATAAACATTTATTTTTTTAATTTAAACTTTTTTTCTACTAAAACACCACTGAAAAAACTATTTTTTTCCAGTGTGAGAAGCAAGTGTAAGAAGCTTTAATTATGAATAAACTGTCAAGCCAAGATTTGTCCCAGTATTATATTGCTTTTTCACATTTTTCGACTTGCCTAAACAATTTCTCATGACTTTATGGAGCTTGTATCTGTCTGCTACATACACAGAATAATCTCATTTCGGACAGGAGTCTTCCACACAGAAATCATGTTCAGGGTGCTGCCTAGATGGGTCATTTTAAAGCCCAAAGTATTATTTTTATGTATTAAACTTGTCTCTTTTAGAGCGGCAAATAAATATCAAGCCATGTTTTTAAAATCTTTGAACACTTGCAATACCAGTTGGCTTGAAAAATCTTTTAATGGAAAGAAAAAAGTATTTTATATATTATTAAAATACAGCAAACCATGAAATGGTAAATAATGGCATAGTAAAGTCATTTTATTTATTATCACTTATATGAATTGCCTAACATAACTCAATTATAATATTCCTTCATGTAAGCATTTGAAAACATTATGCATTATAACCTAATAAAAATCAAAGCAAAATCCATGGTGACTAAAAGAGAAAGAATTTGATAATATGTTAAAAAGTGAGGTTTGCTCTCTAGTCCCGAAATATTGCAAGTGTATTACTTCAATTGATTCCCTCAATTGTGCCTGGAATATGTGCTTGGCACATACCCAACATACCTAACAGTGCCTGGAATATGGTAGGCATTTCAAGAAATATTATTTGAACTAAAGAAAGATGAAAGAGAGAATAAATTCATAATGAATGGCTATAGATAGTTCTAGATCTTACTATTATTCCAATTCTCAGAGGAAGAAAGAAATTTAAGTGTAAACAGAAGGTATATTAGCTTTACCCAATACACTTTAAAAATTGGATGGAAAATGTTAACATGTGTCAGATAAAATGTGTACTCTATTCAACAAGAAACAGTGGTTTGGGGTTTGAACAGAAACTAAAACTCATGAGTTGCAATAGGCTTTATCCAGGACCAAGTTTACATAGCTTAAAGAAAGGATACATTTAGAGTGGGTATCTCATGACTACCTGACTATCCCAGAGTTGTTCCGTATGTGGTACACTTATTGTCATGAAATATGTGACTGAGAGACCATGGAGATAGCATCTAGGAAAGCTATCATCTCTGAGGTCACTTCAGCTTGTATACTTGCTCGCCAGGTAGCCCTTATATTGGTATGTGATTAGACCTTATTCTCTGGTTGAACTGTGTTCACAAAGTTTACTCATCAATTTTTCATTGATAAACAACTTTGTGAGATATGGAAGCCTAATTTAATTCACCGTTAACCTCACAGATACTTAGTTAATTTATATCTGGATTAAGTCTATAAATGTCTTCAGTTACTCTTGCAATTAAGATTCAAACCTCAGGCATTACTCAGGCAAGAAATTTGGCATAAACCAGCTGTTAACTCTCTTCTTTCAGGCTGTCTACAGAAACAGCTTTAGATACAGTCCCTTGACAGCGATTCTTATCAAAGTCAGCTTAGAAGGCAAAGACTAAACAAAATTGCATGCTGACAGTAAAGTTTGAAGAATCTTTAGCTATTTCTTTGGAGATCTCCCAGTTTTTACTTTTCCCACTAAATTGGTATTTGGCCATTATTAGCCAATAACAACACTCCCACAGTTAGTTTGGTTTTTATCTTTTCCTTAATTGACGTATAACTGATGCACAATACACCACATATTTAAAGTGTACATTTGATAAATTTTGAATTTTAAAACTGTAACCACAATCATGATAATGAATATATCCATCATCCCTAAACGTATCCCTTCCACCCTCTTTAAAACCTACCCCTTCAGCCAAACAATGAGTTGTTCTTTTTTTTTTTTTTAATGTTTTATTTATTTCTAGGAGAGAGAGAGAGAGACAGCATGAGCAGGGGAGGGTCAGAGAGAGAGGGAGTCACAGACTCAAACAGGCTCCAGGCTCTGAGCTGGCAGTCAGCACAGAGCCCGACGCGGGGCTCGAACCCACGAACCACGAGATCATGACCTAAGCGAAAGTCGGACGCGTAACCGGCTAAGCCACCCTGGCGCCCCTGTTTTTATTTTTTTTTTTTATCACTATAGTATACATTTTCCAGAATTTATATTAAAATAATGATAAAGTCTGTTTGTATTGGCTTCGCTTCTTTCACTCTACATAACTATTTTTGAAATACATCCACATTGTAACATATATCACTCCGTTTTATTTCTGAGTAGTATGCTGTCTGGATATAGCATAGTTTACTTTTTCATTCACTTGCAGATAGACATTTTGTATTGTTTCCATTTTCAGGCTATTATAAATGAAGCTACAGTGAACACTCCAGTATATATCTGTTTACGGATATATGCTTTCATTTCTCTTAGTTAAATACTTAAATGGCAGTATTTTACAGCACGTTTAAATGTTGTATTATATTAATTCAACAAGTAATTTTTGAGAGCCTATTGTGTGCCAGGCACTATTCTATATATTGTGGATACAGTCAAGACAATAAGCTGCTATCACACAGCTTATACTCTAGAAACTATTGAATTACAACTGTCTTTCATACAGTTTTTTATAATGCAATAAAAGCTCCTTATATATCCCATCGATTAGTATAAAAAAAAAGGAAAAGGGGAGAGAAAAGAAACACATACACCCGAAAGAGCTCTTTATTAGTTTCTGTAATTTGTTTGTAAGTCCTGGTAATACATAAGCCACATCCAATGGAAATATTTGAGGGATGGATACAACCTGAGTTATATAACAGAAATTTACGTATATGAGAATGATAAAAGAAACAATTGGTTTAAGCATATTCTAAATCTGAGGAAGAAAGAGAAATAAATTGCAGTTTGCCCCCTTCTAGGCAAAGTTGAATAGTGATCATAATAATAGGTTTCAAATCTCTTCCTGATTAATTGTAAAAATGATTATTTAGAATTCATGTATGTATACATTATACATCCTTTAATGAATTTGTCTTGCAAACATACCAAGCCAAATAGTACGTATACTTGGTTGCCAAGGATTTTCAAATTTATAATTCATTTGAAAATTTAAAATCATAAACTATTTAAAATCTATTTCTTTTTAAAAAACTTTAGGAACACAGAGTATCTTTTATATCAATTACCCAAGCCTTTTCATTTTTACATTTATTATAAAATTAGTTTTCCATTTCATGATTAATAAAATAATAGATTCATATTTAGCACATATTATTTAAAAATCTCTTCACAACTACATGGTTACACATAAAATTTTAGAAAAAGATGTGTTTTACCATGTCAGAATTTTGTTCTTTTAAAATTATTTTTTAATGTTTATTTTTGAGATAGAGACAAAGCATGAGCAGGGGAGGGGCAGAGAGAGAGGGAGACACAGGATCTGAAGCAGGTTCCAAGCTCTGGGCTGTCAGCACAGAGCCCAACGCAGGGCTTGAACCCACAAACCACAAGATCATGATCTGAGCCAAAGTTGAACGCTTAACTGACTGAGCCACCCAGGTGCCCTCAGAAGTCTATTCTTTATATTAGGCTAGTCCATGTTTTTGGGGGGATAAATATTAGAACAACAGAGTTAAAAGCCACTTCTGAATATAGTGTCTATTTGCAGGGAATTATATACATACATATAGATGTTAAATTTTGATAGAAATCCTTTTAAGACTAATTTGAAAGGGTTCTGGGAGATGCTACTTACAACTATGACTGCCTAATCTCTCCTCCTTTATGGATCGATTTCTCACATCACTCTTGTTTTATTTATTTTCCACTTGCACATATCCCAGTAATCCACTAGGAAACACCTACTTAATTTACTCAGGAACTTCATGATAATTTATGAAGTGTTCAGATAGTACTAATCACCTATTTCTATAGGTTTCAACTGCTGTACAAAGTCTTCCTTGCCTGTAGCTTGGGAAATTTATTCTTCTTTTCTATATGCTTTTGTAAGAAACGGCTTCTATCTGTGTACTGTTATGAGACTGAGAAGTTACCTTGAGAGCTCCTTCCAGTTCAAACTCTACCTGAGAAAGTTACTCATGGTTACATAATGTTACTTCCTGCATCATATTATCTGGCCATATTCCACATCCAACACCTAAAGAATGGCACAGATGCAAAACCAACTATTTGTAACCAGTACTGGCATTTTGAATGAAATAAGAAATTAAAATATTATCTGTGAACCCAGATTCCCTGCTGACCTTCCTTAATGACCAAGTCCAATGCAAAAACTATTATATTTTCACAGGGTTTATTTATTCAAAGTAATATTTCTTTTATGTAACTGTAGGTCTTCATTCTGAAAATTTCAACAAAGAATTACCAATTTGCAAAAATATTTCACTAAAACAATTAGATTTATCAGAAGGAATGTAATAATGTACCGATTTTGTGTCTAAATGTAAGGTTCATTGAAACCTGTTAAAAAGATAATGAAATATGCAGTTAGCAATGGATTAGTGTGTTTTATCATGATTTTTGCACTGTTAAATATTAACATATTAAACTTAGCAGTTGAGTGTCTAGTTTTTAAAACAAATATTTATAATACAAGTAATTAGATATGCGGTGTCTTTTATTAGACCAACATGAAAAGAGGGGAGAAAAGCCTGTAATCTGAACCTGCAGGATATAAACATGCTCACAGGAAATGTAGAGATTTATTCAGAGAATTGTTTTGAATTCAGATAAAATAAACTCCTTAAAAACAGAAATATTTTGAGAGATGATCTTATTTCCGTCTCAAATTAGGAATGCATTTCTGGAGTTTTTATTTATAGATGAACTGAATAAAATGAGGTATATAAACGAGGTGCTGTTTAGAGCTCTCTAAGCAAAAAAACAAAAAAATAGAATCATCTTTTTGCTACAAGAGCTTAATGTAAACTATTAAATAAAATTAAAGTGAGTGAATGTTTTTGTAAATGCTCTTTACTTTCAAGACAGTGCAGTGACAGAATTCATCTTTGATGATCATCTCAGAGAATCTATACATAGAATGCTTTCTATTAATTTTAGAAATACAACTATTTGTGGCATTTAAAATAATAATTAGTATGAGTATAAAAACGATGAAAGGAAAACAATCAGGCAAGGTAAATAAATTAGGTACTTAAAATGAATTGTACAGTGAAACAGAAGATAGTCAATTACTAATATAAAATAAGAATAAATCAGAAATTTTACAATTCTGTAAAGCATGTAATGTGTTTATGTAAACAATATGGGAAGAAGTAACACAAAATTCTCTTAGCTCTAAATTGCAGTACTTCTGAGAGAACTCTGCTACTATAACTTATTAAGTAAATATATTTGTTTTTATATACTAGGGGAAAATTAGGGCCTGTAAAGCTATGAAGTTCATACCATAAGGGAGGAGAATCCATGAATAATAAGTAGAACTTAGAGGAAATAAACAAAAATTTGAAGAGAAAAAGGAACTTCTATAAAAGAGAATGAGAGAACAGCTACTTTTGTTATTCCTTTCATTTTTGATAGCTTCCCTATCTGGGACAATCTAAAAAATCTTTTTGATGTAACTGGGTAGCTCTTATTCATTTATAACACAAAAGAGGTTAGGCAGAATAATTAATATCTTTTAAAGTCTAAATACCTTGAATATCTCTTTTTGTTCTTTATTTTTTTGTCTGTTTATTTAACCATTATATGTTCAACAATTAGAATAGCAGTTGGTATATAATATTTGTTTAGTGAAAAAAAAGCTTATCTACAATGATTTTCTTCAATTAGTTAGAGGAATTAATTTGGAATAAAAAATCTCACTCCAAGATATTAGAGATTAGCAGGAAAAGTTATTAATGCAAATGGAAGGGTCAGCAGAAAACAGGTACTATTTTTTTCCCTAGTCTCCTGAAGTATTTCTTTTAAGCAATTATTTATTTAGACTTTTCTGGACTGGCAGCGATTTAACTGAATTTGCTAAGTTACTCTGGTAAGCAGGTTCTAAGATGGTCTCAAACTATCCCATATTCTGTTATTCATGGCTTTACATAATTCACTCCCCCTAGAAAGTGGGTGAGCCTTGTGAATTTCTTCTTTCCAGAAAACACAAAAACTGATGAAATATGACTTCTGAGATTGCATTACATAAGATTATAACTTTTTGCTAGCCACTCCTCTATTGGCTATTATCACTGCAGCTTTAAAGAAGTAAGCTGCCAAATGCAGAGTCTTAGGTAGCAAGGAGGTAAAAGTGGCTCTGTCCACCTCAGTGGTTTTCAGGTCAACAGAGAATGAATCCCGCCAACAATTTCATGAAGGTAGAAGCAGATCCTCTCTCCACATGAGTGTCAGATGAGACCCAATCCTGGGAGGCATCTATTTGCGACTTTGTGAGAAACTCTGAAGTAGAGGACTCAAGTAGCCATATTTCTGACCTACAGAAATGGTGAAAATAATGTACGTTGTTTTTAGTTGCTAAGTTTGCATTAATACTATTATACGGCAATAGATAACGAACATAGTTACCTAGATGTGTGAGACCAGCCAAAGTTTCATGTTTTACAGCCAGTTCAATTTTATTAGGTTATTAATTTAAAAACCAAAATTTGAAAGAAGAAATAATTATATCTAGTTATACATAGAAATGTATTTATGCTCTTTTAAAGTTATAGATTACAGATAAGGCTCTCAGTTATGTTCGCACAAAAATCATGTTTAGACAATAGCAGAGACTTGTCCGACTTTATCTATCAGTCTTTTTTTCTTTTTAAGTTTGTACAAATGAAACAATAAATCAGAAGTTTTCATCCATTTAAGTCTTTTTTTTTTTTTAAATATCAAGGGAATGGAAATAATTACTTCTGTGTTAGATTTATATTTAAAAGGGAATGTTGGGCCACCTGGGTGGCTCAGTTGGTTAAGTGTGTGACTTATGATTTAGGCCCAGTTCATGATCTCACAGTCCATGAGTCAGAGCCCCACAGTGGGCTCTGCGTTGATAGCATGGATCCTGCTTGATATTCTATCTGCTCCTCCCCTGCTCATGTTTTCTCTTTATCTCTCAAAACTAAATAAATAAACATTTTAATAAAGGAATATTTCACATTTATCTTTTAAAAATTTAATTAAGTATATTTATCCTCAAATGGAAATATTATTTCTTAAATAAAATATAAAATTCTTAGAANACTAGCAAATTTGCTTTTAAACTATGTATGTATGTAAGATATATATGTGTGTGTGTGTGTATGTGTGTGTGTGTGTACATAATATCTTGTGTATATATATATATGTACATTTCTATGCATATATATTCACACATATACCCAGATATAAATAAGTAAGTAGAGAGAGAGATAGATGATACTTTTCTAGTTTTTCAGAAAGGTCAATAGCATATATAAAAGATTATCTAAAGCATATATAGGAAAAAAATACCATTGCTTGTATCATACTTGTCATTATAAACTTGCCTTAGGAAAACATCATGGCGTATAGAAAAAAAGTTTATTCTAATTAATTTGTTTGCATTTCCTTTATGTTTAGTTGATGGCTTTTTAAAAAATGTTTTTATTTATTTATTACTGAGAGAGAGAGACAATGTGAGCAGGGGAACGTCAGAGAGAGAGGGAGACACAGAATCAGAAGCAGGCTCCAGGCTCTGAGCTAGCCGTCAGCACAGAGCCCTGTGCAGGACTGGAACCCACAAACTGTGAAATCATGACCTGAGCAGAAGTCGGACGCTTAACCGACAGAGCCACCTAGGCGCCCCAGTTGATGCCTCTTTCTTATAAATGTAGAGCTATGGTGGATTCTTTCTTCTTTATTGTGGGTGGAGTTTTCTCATTTTTTTTCTGTCAGATAAAAATCTATATTAGAATAATTGAAATATCACTGAGAACTGAATTTCACAGGCCCAAGTAGAGCTTCTTTGTCCAAGTCAAAATATTGAGCAAGCAAATTACACTTGCCTTAACAATAGATGAATGGAAAATATTAAAAAGGAATTCTACCTTCTAATGATTAACGTCCAAGAAATATATCCTCATTGCTCTGGTAGGAGAAGGAGAAGAGAAATCAATGTTAAATATGCCTATATCACTTTCCATGACAAAGTTCTACTTTCCAGAGAAAGAACTTAATCAAAATTTTAGTTTTATCCTAGATAGGGGAAGAACATTCATCTCACTCCAACCTGATCTTGACTTCCTGACTCATTAAAGTGCAGAAGGACACATAGCAAACAAAATTCAGGGAATAAAGGAAACCTATTAGGAACACTGCAAATGAAGAAGAGTAGAGTAGGATGCAGGGTATAAAAAGGTGTACTATTAGAGAAACACTTGTGATGTCACAGGCCTCACACACAAAATCACTAAAATATGAGATTTAATTGGAGGATTATGGAACACTTTCCTTGCCCCAGACTTTACAACCACAAGAACAGAATTTCAATGTAATAGCTGAAAAAGGTTTGAGACAGAATTTCTCTGAGAAAAAGAAATACAAAGTCAAGAGGGGAGACAAAAACAAAGATAAGAAGCCTCTGTAATCCGTAACCACAGTAAACATTAAACACAGCCCAAGTCATATCAAGATTAGTATATATCCTCACAACTTAACATCTATTTAACTCAATGCCTATTATCCAAGACAATATGTATGACTTTCAATAAAAGATTATGAGGCATTTCAAAAGGCAGGCAGAAACACAGTCTGAAGAGACAAAATAAGCTTGAGACCAAATTCATATATGACAATGATTTTGGAATTAAAATTTAAAACTATGATTAGTATTTAAAATATATAATGGAAAAAATAGATAACCATGTACCAACAGATGGGTAATATAAGATGTAGCAACAGATGGGAAAGTCTGAAACTCTTAAAAAAGTGAAAAAGAAATGCTAGAACTCATAAGCACTGTAGTAGAAATGAAGAATGCCTTTCAAGGACATGACCAATTATGAGATCAGGGAGCTTGAAGACCAGTCAATAAGAACATCTCAAACTGAAATTCAATGAATGAATAAAAAGAAAGTTAAAAAAAGAAAAAGAAAAAGAAACTGGGGTGTCTGGGTAGCTCAATTGGGAGTTTGACTTCAACTCGGGTCATGATCTTGTGACTCATGAGTTTGAGCCCCATACAGTGCTGACAGCTCAGAACCTGGATCCTACTTCGAATTCTGTGTCTCCTTCTCTCTCTACCCCTCCCCTGCTGGTTCTCTCTCTCTCTCTCAAAAATGAATAAACATCAAAAAAATTTTTTAAAAAAGAAAAAACTCAACATCCAAGAATGCTGGGACAATGTTAAAAGTAATCACATATGTATAATTGAATTATGAGAACAAGAGGGAAAAAAGAATGGAGCAGAAGGAATATTGGAAGTAATAATGGACAAGACCTTTCCAAATTAATGACCAACACTGTATCACAGATCCCAGAAGCTTAATGGATACCTGAACCAGTAAATACCAAAAGCAAACAAAAGAAACAAAATCAGCTTATCATATTCAAACAGAAGAGCAAAGAAAAAGAAAGAAATCTTAAAGACAACATTGAGGGGAGAATCACCCTACCTATAGAATTATAGTATACTTCTTCTCAGAAACTATAAAGGCGAGAAAAAATAAGTGAACTATTTAATATGTTAAAAGGAAAAAGTCCAAAATATAAAAATATTTTAAAAATGAGAGGAAATGGTTCATCAACTTAGTATTCTTCATCCAGTGAAACTATCCTTCAAAAGTGAGTGAAAAATAAGGAATTTCTCAGAAAATAAAAAAAAGAAAGAGCTCATCCCAATAGACTTGCCCTGCAAGAAATGTTAAAGGTGCTCTAAAGGGAAGAAAGATAATGAAATAGATGAAAGCACTGATCTACAAAAAGAAAGAGAATTAGAGAAGGAATATATGATGGTAAAATATTTTCTTTTCCTTTTTTTGAATTGACCAAAATGGTGACTATTTGTTTGAGTCATAATAGTAAGAGTGTATTGTGTGATTGTAGCACAAGGATAAGTGAAATGACAGCAATGTTACAAAGTATTGAAAGGATGGACTGGGAATACTGTCATAAGGTACTACACTCTAAATGAAGGGGTATGAAATCATTCAGTTATGGACTTGAATTAGTTAAAAATGTATATTGCAAATTCTTCAGCAAGCGCTATTTTTTTTCAAGTATAACAATACATTAGAGAGTAGATAAAACGAAACCATGTAAAATGTTTGCTTAAAAACAGACAAGTCAGGACACGTAGGTGGCTCAGTTGGTCAAGTATTGGACTCTTGATTCCAGCTTAGGTCATGATCTTATGGTTGTGAGATCAAGTCCTGCATCAGACTTCTGTGAAGCCTTCTTGGGATCCTCTCTTTTTCTTTCTGTTCCTCTCCCCTGCTTGCATGCTCTCTCTCTCTCACACACAAAGTAAATAAATAAACATTTTTTAAAAAATAAAATAATAAAATCAGAGAAGGCAGAAAAAGATGGGGGCAAGAAACAAACCACTAACCTGAACTGAAAAGAAGTAACTACATTAATTTCAATGAAAGCAGATTTCAGAACAAGGGAAATTATCAGTGATGAATATGGACCAGTATTTTTACTTGAAGACTTCAACACCCTTCTGTAAAAAAATGATAAATTAAGCAGATGGACAATCGGCAAGGACCTAGACAGCACTACCAATTGATGGGATCTAATTATAGAATACTCCATCCAACAACAGAATATATGTTTTTCTCAAGTCACACGGAACACTCTTCAAGATATACCACATTCTGGAACCTAAAACACACTGTAACAATCTAGAAGGGAAATCAAGAAAGTAAGTTCCCAGATAACAGAATAAGTAAATCAATAACTGAAAGATAGCTGGTATATTTCCAAATATTTGAAATAAAATAACACACCTATAAATAATACAAAAATTTCCACCTAAATTAACATGAAAATGCAAGTTATCAAAATTTGTGAGGTGCCATGAGAACAGTACTTCAGAGAAAAATTTACATCAAATGCATACATTAAAAAATAAGAAAGAATCTAAAATTATCAACTTAAACTTCCACCTTAAGAAATTAGAAAACGAAAAAAAGAAACCAGAAAGAGTAAAGTTAAATAAGCCTAAGAAAAGTATAATAAAATTCACAATGAATGAAATTAAAAACGGGAAAACAATAAAGAAAATCAACAAACCAAAATCAGATTATTTATAAAGATCAATAAAATTGATAAATCTCTAGCCAAGCAAGCTAAAAAAAAAATTCAGAATATTTATCCACATATTTAGATCTTCTTTGGTTAGTTTACCACAGTCAGATCCTATATATATTTTGATATTTTATACCCTTAATATGTTATAAAAAAGAATGTCATTTAAAATAACACATATCTAGCACTCATCTTTTATAGTCTCTCTCCCCAAAACACATATCCGCAGGGTAACAAAGAAAAAAAAGATGATACAAATCTGAATTGAGGAACATTTTACAAAATACTGGACCGGTAGCCACCAAAACTGTAAAAGTCATCAAAAACAAGGAAAGTTTGAGAAAACTTTATAGTAAGAAGGAGACTTAGGAGACTTGACCAAATGTAATGTGTTCTCTGGTATGGGGCACAAAAGAGAATTTGAAATTGTTTATCATTCTAAGTAATAAATATTTGTGGAACATTCAGTATAGGCTCCATACTAGAAATACTCTTTTTTATTTTTTTAATATAGTTTATTTATTTTTGAGACAGAGAGAGACAGAGCATGAGTGGGGGAGGGGCAGAGAGAGAGGGAGACACAGAATCCAAAACAGGCTCCAGGCTTTGAGTTGTCAGCACAGAGCTGGATGCGTGGCTTGAACCCACGAACTGTGAGATCTGACCTGAGCCGAAGTCGGACACTTAACTGACTGAGCCACTCAGGAGCCCCTAGAAATACTCTTTGAGTGTAGAAAAATAATACATGGTCTTCCTAGTCTATAAGTTGAGCATTATCATATCAAGTTAGGGTGGTTGGTAAGCTCAAGATGAGATAATATGTGAGAAGTTCCAGGTGGAGTAGTTGACAATGGGCAGCTGATCAGTAACACAGACTGTTGCTGTTGTTACTGGCTTTGTTGTTCTTATCATTTTATGTGATTTTAGAATAAGTGAGCAGTTTTTAAAACTAATGAATAGATTTGATGACAATAACTATTTTATAGATGAATAGGAAGCTCAGATGAGTAGTGTGCCCAAGGAGCAGAGATGAAACTGTGTCTCCACTGCATTGTCCAAAATGTTATAAATAATTTAAAATTAATCACATTCCTAATATAGACACATTGCTAACATATTTTCCTTGAGCTCCCTTTCTTATCCCACAAGCTTAATTTTCTTTTATAAAATTATAGTAAACATGAAAACATATTTGAACATTATAACACAATTGTCTGGTGCTTGCTCAGATGCTCATAATAATCCCAATCTTGCCTTGAAAAAATAAAACTAAAATAGGCAGCTTTATTTGGTAAATTACACCGTGGTACATACTGTGCTCATTTCCACTGATCAGTGATCAAGCAAGCAAAAAAGTTCCACTCATATCTTTTGGAGGAGCCTTATCATCTGCCAAATAGGCCTTGCTTTAACGACAGCAGAAGAGTCATAAAGAGATTTATGACTCTGAAATAGACCACAATGTGGTCCATCTGCTGTAGTAGATATAGAACCAATTAAGAGCCAGGCTTTCCCCACCCTACTTTCCATCCTTAAAAAAGTATATTAGACTAAGTTATCAAGTTCAGATTCATTTTAGAAATGATGGTTTGTTCAACCTGCTTTTATTGCTACTTAAAATCTTATGAATGAATAAATACATTTTTACAAGGTAAGTACTAATATTTTGAAGATAACTTAGCCTCTTATCATAACCCAAGTATGGGAACAATTAAAATAAGTTAATATATCACCAAGCACAGGAGGAGGCTCCAAGTCAAATTAAAGTAGATCAAGTTATTTTACACAACTTTTACTGTAACTATATTCTTTGGAAAATATTTGGCCAGGAAATAACAGACTTCCCTCCTTCCCCATTTATCCACCCGCTGAGACCCGTTAAAATCTCATGAGCTGGAAAATCTGGTTTCTAAAATAGATTTAAATTCTTCCATCGAGAATTAATAGGCAGTGTACTTTGATAAGCCTTTCAAAATGAACATTGTCAAAAAAATGTACATTGTCTATTATTCAACTGGGATTTAACATTAGTGGAAAATATGAATGTATATGTTAGATGGTATCTACATCCTATGAATCTCAGCTAAATAATTGCAAGAAAATAGTAAATTGGGAATATTTACTTGTTTCTATCCTTTTCCACTCAGTAGTATTATTATGATATTATGATAAAGATAATAATGAAATAAAAGTTATTGAACAATTTTTAAGTGGTAGATGCCATGTTAAGAGCATCACTTGATTATCTTATTTAATGGACAAAACATGGCTTTCACAAATTTTAAAAAGGCATAAAACATAAAGACTTTGTTAAATGCAAACCAACTCATACTTTAAGAAGTAGGATCAGGATTTACACTCTTATTCTATCCTTTGGCATCTCTATTAGGTCAGGGTTCTACAGAAGAACAGGCTGAATTGGAGGCAGGGCAGAGAAAGAGAAAAAGAGATAAGGTTAGTTTAGGGAATTTCTATGTTGTAGCACTGACGCACAATTCCTTCATTTTCAGAAAACCCCAGTGTTGCTCTTAAGATCTTGAAATGACCCACTCACATTATGAAGAGTAATCTGATGTGCTTCAAGTCAACTGATTGTAAATGTTAACCACATGTAAACCATACCTTTATAGTAATTTTGAGCAGTGTTTGACAAAATTGGGTAGCATAGTCTAACCAAGTTTAAATGTGAAATTAATGTTCAAAGAATGGCACAATAATGGCAGACTGGTCATGTTAATTGTGAAACTCAGATACCCAAAGTCTTCCTGAGGTTAAAATGAGATCTCATGACATACCATCTTTCTTCGAACAATAGTTTTAGAAATTAAGAAAGCATATCTAAAAGAGCATTGAAAAGTATAATGCAGTATACTTATATAAGAAAATTGTATATTAGCTATATTAATTAAACTTACAGAGGAAAATTTCTCTGACAAATGAGGATTTTTTAAAAGTAAACTTTACACCTAATATGGGGCTTGAATTTATGACTCCAAGATTAAGAGCCATATGCTCTACCAGTTGAGCCAGCCAGGTGCCCCCAAATTAGGATATTTTAACACAGAGATAGTACCACAAGACATTGATATAAAATGTATTTATTTATTTTTAAGTTATTTTTGAGAGAGAGTGTGTGTGCAAGTAGGGGAGTGGCAGAGAAAGAGAGAGGAAGAGAGAATCCCAAGCTGGCTCCATGCTGACAGCAGCAAGCCAGATGCAAGGCTCAAACTCATAAATCTAGGAGATCACAATATAAGCCAAAGTATAATGCTAGATGCTCAATGGACTGAGCCACCCAGGTGCCTCTAAAAGGAAAGAAAGGAGGAAGTAAGGGAGAAAGATTTGCTACAACTCTACTTAGAACAATGAGTCTTGTCAAACATTTTATATGTGATTCAATTTGTAACAATATTATTTGCATAAGATGTTTTGAGATTATGGATATTATATAAAATTTTATGTATATGTAATATATTTATGAAATGTAGAGATTATGAGAATACTTAGAAATCATTCATTTTATTTTACATCAGCTAATTTACTTACNAACAATATTATTTGCATAAGATGTTTTGAGATTATGGATATTATATAAAATTTTATGTATATGTAATATATTTATGAAATGTAGAGATTATGAGAATACTTAGAAATCATTCATTTTATTTTACATCAACTAATTTACTTAATTTTTATTTCTTTCAGCTATATTTTTATAAATACGTCACCCTTTTAAATTACTTCTATCTAGGCTCAACTGTGTTCAAATCTTAGGTTATTTTTATAATAGAATTATGAATTGTTTTTCTGTTATTTTTTTAATACCCATTTGTTCCTTTGCACTGAAATCAATCTGTTGACTATTATAAACCTCTTATATCAAAAAGAATCTCACTATCCATGAATTTTAGGTGTGTTTATTGACTTATGGGTCCTAATAATGTAGAACAATATGGGACAAAGGTAAAAGCATATTAACTACATTAATAAGTTAGATTAATGACAAAAGCAGAGAGATTTTAGAACCTACCACTATTCTTTATACTCCTTTACAAAATATTTGTGTATTACCTTATAATGCAATGTTTTATGAAAAGTTTGAAAGACTACTATAAAATTACTCATTACTCATTGATATTATATATATATGTATATAGCATTAGTATGTCACTATAGAATGTGACTAGATACATGATGTCATGTATTTAATTCAATGAAAAAAATCTCAAAACAAAGGACATTTAAGTAAGGAATATTTGGGGCTCCTGGGTGACTCAGTCGGTTGAGCATCCGACGTCGGCTCAGGTCATGATCTCGCAGTTCCTGGGTTTGAGCCCCGCGTCGGGCTCTGTGCTGACAGCCAGCTCAGAGCCTGGAGCCTGTTTCGGATTCTGTCTCCCTTTCTCTCTGACCTTCCCAGCTCACGCTGTCTCTCTTTCTCTTTCCCTCAGAAAGAAATAAAACAGTAAATAAATAAATAAATACATAAATAAATAAGGAATATTTTTAAAAGAGCTAAAATGTTAGCTGCCCTTAATGTGTCTGATTATCTTTTATTATGAAATTGATTTCCTATTTATATATGTGGCAACACTGTAATTTAACAATTTTAATAAATCTAATTTTGTTCTGTAGAAAATAATGTTTATATTATAATAATGCCTATTTGCATTGCAATCAGCATAACATTTGTAATTTAATTTTTAAAATTTTATGCTTATTTATTTATTTTTGGGAGAGAGAGAGAGAGAGCAATCAGAGAGGGGCAGAGAGAGAGAGGGAAAGAGAAATCCCAAGCAGGTTCTGTGCTGTCAGAACCAGATCCTGACATGGGCCTCAAATTCATGAACTGTGAGATCATGACTTAAGCTAAAATCAAGAGTTGGATGCCTAACTAACTGCGCTACCAAGGCACCCAATATTTGTAATTTTTAAAAATCAGTAATGCTTACTGCTGACCAGAGTTTAATTTAAGCTTCATCTTTTTTAAGTTTGACATCTTCCCATGTACTAAGTGGCTTTTTTTTTTGTCATTCATAGCTATGAATGTATACAAAAGACAATTGTCCTTTGATATGTTGTTTACTTTTTAATATTCTGCTGGATTAAGAATAATCTATTTGAAAACATTTTTGAAAAGTATAATTTAAAAAATGACATTTGGAGAATTACTGTAGTTAGGATTATTAATATATCACCATTTTTTACATACATTATATCTATTTTCTAATTGCACTATTTTACTCTCATGCAACATTTGAAAAAATCAGTTTTATTCAATGGATTCAATTGTATGAAATGAAGACTGGTTGTATCTGAAAGGTTCCTAGGCAACAGGAAACGACACGTTCATATAACAGAGATGAGAATAACAATAAAAGACTGTGACAAGGCAGCTGGCATACTATTCTATGCTAAAACAGTCCTTGACCTCTGACCTGTTCTGTTATTGGCCAGATGGTCTGGGATTTGTATGTCAGTGTGAGATACCAGATATGGGCCAACAAGGAATATGAGGTTAGATCAATCACAAGTCTCCATATATGCCATTGACCCAAATTAGCAAAAAAAAAAAAAAAAAAAAAAAGAAA
>NW_027531282.1:118362-370065 GCF_008692635.1 Crocuta crocuta | reverse complement strand
AACATAAAAAAAAAAAAAAAAAAAAAAAAAAAAAAAAAAAAAAAAAAAAGGAAGAAAAAAAAGAAAAGCATCTTTCATCAGCAAAATAATTATCAGAATCTACCTAAAAATAATGATGATAATTGTTAAATACTTTATCTTTTGGTATATTCTTTGCTTCCACAGAATATAACATCTTTTTGTTGTAATAGATATTTTAATAATAATGGCTTAGTCTCTTGTCACATGTGTACATTTTATCTCAGTAGGAAGGTTTTTAGAATTCTCCATTTGTTATCCCTGGTCCCTCAAGGATGTGGTATTGCATTTTTTTGTTTGTTTGTTTGTTTGTTTTCTTTCTGAGAGAGAGAGCGAGAAAGAGAGAGAGACAGCATGAGCAGGGGAGAGTCAGAGAGAGAGGGAGACATAGAATCTGAAACAGGCTCCAGGCTCTGAGCTAGCTGTCAGCACAGAGACTGATGCAGGGCTCGAACCCACAAACAGTGAGATCAAGACCTGAGCTGAAGTCAGACGCTCAACCGACTGAGCCACCCAGGCACCTCTGCATTTTCTTGGTTTTAATAGTAATAAATAATTACTTTTCACCTTAGAAATTACATCTACATATGGTTAAATGAACAGGTGTATCCATGAATAATTTTGTTCAATGGATGGAGGTAATTTGACCCTTACTAATATATTTGAATTTATGTTAGGAAAAGTATAAAGGAAAAAAGCACAAAAGTGTTTGTAGACATGCTTTCCTATTGCAAGATGTTTAAGCTTGATTTTAACTGACACTGGTACAGTGGCACAAACCACAGTAATTCAAAAATCGGGATATTGCCACAAATGGCAGAATTTTATGCTTTTTTAGAGACTGATTGATATTTGATTGTATGTGTATACTACATTTCCTTTACATTTTTGTTTGTTAATAAACACATGAGTTGTTTCCATATCTTAGTAGTGATAATGCTACAATGAACATGGGGGTGCAGATAACCCTTCAGGATCCAAATTTGTTTTTTGGGGTATATACTCAGAAGTTCTATTTTTAATTTTTTGAGGAATCTCCTTACTGTTTCCCATGGCAGCTGCACCATTTTACATTTTATCACACTTTAATTTCTTCACAGTCTCANCTAACATTATTTTAATATTTAATATTTAATTTAATATTTTAATATTTAATAACATTCTAACAGTTATAGGTGGTATCTCATTATGATTTTGATCTGCATTTCCCTGATAATTAGTGATACTGAGCATCTATTCATAGGCCTATTGGGCATTTGTATGTCTTCTTTGGAGAGACGTTCTGTGCTATTTTTTAATAAAATTTTACTTATTTATTTATTTGAGAGAGAGAGATGGAGAGAGAGAATCCCAAGCAGGCTCCACACTGGCAATGTGGAGCCCGATGTGAGGCTCAAACTCACAAACTGCAAGACCATGACCTGAACTGGAATTGGATGACTAACCAACTGACCACCCAGACACTCCTCCTGTGCTATTTTTTAATCAGGTTATTTGGGTTTTCTTCTACTATTGAGTTGTATGAGTTCCTTAGATATTTTTGATATTATTCCGTTATCAGATATTTAGTTTACAAATGTTTTCTCCCATTCTGTGGGTTGGGTTGCCTTTTTACTCTTTTTGATTTTTCTTTCACTGTGCATAAGCCTTTTAGTTTGATATAGTTCCACTTTTCTAAGCTTTTGTTGCTTGTCTTTTTGGTGTCATAGACAAGAGATCATTGTTCAAACCAACATCATGAGTTTCCCTTTGTTTCCTTAGAGAAATTTTATAGTTTCAGATCTTTCATTTAAATCTTTAATCCATTTTGAGTTGAATTTTGTTTGTTGTCTAAGACGGAGCCCCAGTTTCATTCTTTTGCATGTGGCTATCTAGTTTCCCAAACATCATTTATCAAAGAGACTGTCTTTTGTTTCATTCTTCTTTCTCAGGATTTTTTTGGCCACTCTCTTTTGCAGTTCCATAAAGATTTTATAAATGTTTTTTTCTATTTCTATGAAATAGAAGCCCATAGGATTTTGATAGAGAGTGCATTGAACCCGTAGATTGCTTTAGGTAATATAGACAATTTAACAACACTAATTCTTCCAATCTATAAGCATGGAATATATTTCTATTTATTTCTATCTTCAGTTTCTTTCATCTTTGCCTTATAGTTTTTAGTGTACAGATCTTTCACACCTTGGTCAAATTTATTAGTACTTTATTGTTTTTTATTCTACTGTAATTGAGATTGTTTTCTTAATTTCTCTTTGTGACAATCCATTGTTGGTGTACAGAAATGTATACTGTATGTATCATGCAACATCAAGGCAATTGTTTATTATTCTTAATAATATTTGGTGAACTCTTTAGGGCTTTTGGTATATAATATGTTATTTGCAAATAAAATACTTTTTCTTTTCTGATTTGGATGACTTTTTTTCCCTGACGAATTTCTCTTGCTAGGACTTACAGTAAGAATAAGAGGCAAGTGGGCATCCTTGCCTACTTCCTGATCTTGAAGGAAAAGCTTTCAGATTTCCACTGTTAGCTGTGGGCTTTTTATATATGTTCTTTACCATATTTAGGTACATTCTCTCTATACCTAGATGCTTCTAGGTTGGTGCATAAATATTTCCAAATGTTACATCTTCTTGTTAGATTGACAGCTATCACTCTTATTACAGTTTTTGTCTTAAAGTATACTTTCTCTGAAATGAATATACCTTTCTCAGCTTTATTTTAGCTTCCTTTTGCGTGCAATATATTTTGCTGCCCTTCACTTTCAGTCTATGTCCTTAAAGCTGAAGTGAGTCTCTTATAGGCTATATACACTTGCATCCTGTTTTTTTAATCCATTCGGCCACTCTATATCATTCTCTTGGAGAATTAATCCATTTACGTATAAATTATTGATAGGTATAGACTTAATATTGCCATTTAGTTAATTATTTTCTGGTTGTTTTATAATTCCTTAATTCCATTCTTCCTCTCTTCCATTATGATTTCAAGGGTTTCTGTAACGGTATGCTTAGAATCTTTTCTCTTTTTCTTTTGTTAATCTACTATTGGTTTTTCTTTTTTAATTACCAGGATTCTTACATAAAATGCATTAGAGTGATTACAGTCTATTTTAAGATGATAATTTTGAATACATTCTTTTTTTTTTTTTTACAAATAGTTTATTGTCAAATTGGTTTCCATAAAACACCCAGTGCTCATCCCCACAAGTGCCCTCCTCCATGCTCATCTCCCCCCTTCCCCCCACATCCATCAGTCCTCAGTTTCTTTCTCAGCATTTAAGTCTCTCATGGTTTGCCTCTCTCCCTCTCCCCCACTATTTCACCCCTTAATCTCCCCCTTGGCCCTCAGTNAGCTGAAGGCTTCTCATAGATGGCTTTGATGATGTTTAACTAGGTTTCTTCTATCCCATTTTCTCTAGAGTATTTACTAAGAAGGGATGCTGTATTTTGTCAAATGCTTTTTCTGCATCTACTGACAGGATCATATGGTTTTTATCTTTTCTTTTTATTGATGTGACATATCAGATTGATTGATTTCCGAATGTTGAACNATGGACAAAGAACGGTTTAAAGCATATAACTGGATTTCCCAGCTACAGTTAAATAGCCATGTGTATGCAGTGCTGGTTCAAGAGCATAGAGAAAGAAAGAGAAGACAGGACGGGAATGAGGCAAAATTGGAAATAGAATGAACAGGCAGAAGGGATAAGAAGCTTTTTTCAAAGAGCTAAAGGGTAGAATATGGTTGCATCGGTGAGAGAAGGATGCTGGTATTATCCAGAGAGACTATATAGTCTAATTACTCCTTAGAGAAAGAGATGAAAATGTTGGTAGTTGTAGAATTTACGTCTACAGAATGGAATAGTTGTGATTGTTTAAGCAACCCGGTGACTGGAGTTGATCAGGTCAGTGTTCTGGGGAAAAAAGAAAGAAAAGAGAAAAAAAAAGGGGGATGAGTGCAGCTCTCAAGCAGGGATGGGCATGGTGTGATTCAATGCATCAGGCTGGAGTTATCCCTTGGTGGTTGTGGGGAGGATAGTGACGGTGCTCCAGTCCCTTCTTGAACCAAGTGCTGCCCCTCGCTTTCTTTGGGATGTAAACTCCCCGTACTGGGGGCGCAACCAAAGTTGGTTGCNGGTATTATCCAGAGAGACTATATAGTCTAATTACTCCTTAGAGAAAGAGATGAAAATGTTGGTAGTTGTAGAATTTACGTCTACAGAATGGAATAGTTGTGATTGTTTAAGCAACCCGGTGACTGGAGTTGATCAGGTCAGTGTTCTGGGGAAAAAAGAAAGAAAAGAGAAAAAAAAGGGGGATGAGGGCAGCTCTCAAGCAGGGATGGGCATGGTGTGATCCAATGCATCAGGCTGGAGTTCTCCCTTATGGTTGTGGGGAGGACAGTGGCGGTGCTCCAGTCCCTTCTTGAACCAAGTGCTACACCTCACTTTCTTTGGGATGTAAACTCCCCGTACTGGGGGCGCAACCAAAGTTGGTTGCACTCTTCAACTCAGGCCAGTCCCAATCTCCAAATTCCAGTCCCGCCCCACTGNAGGAAAACCAGGTCCCTCTATGTCTTGTCACCCAAAACACGATCTCGTGGGCAAATTTCCCAGTTTTTAGCTCTTTGCCTTCCCTCTCGAGTTCCAGCCAGCCAGGAGCGTGGACGCCCTGTGTCCATGCGCGGCTCTTTCAGGGGCCCAAGCCCGCCGGGAGGACAATGGCGGCAGGCGCGCCGCTACTCTAGAAGTGCAGCCAGCCAGGAGCCAGCACAAAGAAGCAGTCTGTGCGCCCAGACCCCCCTGGACCAGTTGGCACGAGGGGATTTGACAAGCACGGTCTTTCTATGCCCCGGGTGGAGGTTTTTCCCCGAGCGGAGGTTTTTCTGTTTCGGACTCTCTCCTTTTCCCCTCTCACTCCCCGTAGAGGGTAGAGGGGGATCGTCTCCCACCCTGGAGTCTCCGATCCCGGCCCGATTTTATCTTCCCCGGTTCGCACTCACGTTAGAAGGCTCTCTCAGTGGATTCTGCGTCCTTTGTCTCCCAATCTCTCAGGTTTTGTAAGGTTTCCAATGGCTTCAGATCTTTTCTGTGTGATGTATGGGCGCGAGTGCAAGTACGGAGCTCCTTACTTCTCCGCCAACTTGCCCCTCCCCCCGATAATTTGAATACATTGTAAAGCCCTACATTTTTTTTCTACCCTGCCATATTTTATATTTTAGGAAAGTTTTCACCCATTATTATTTCAAATAAGCTTTCTACCCCTTTCTCTTTCTCTTCTCTTTCTCTTACCTCTTCTCATTCACTATGTGAATACTGGTTAATCCATCTCAAGCTATCTTCACTCTTTTTCATTCTTTTCTTTTTGTTCTTCTGATTGGATGATTTTGCCTACGCTCTCTAAGTTTGCTGATCCTTTCTTCTGCTTTATCTAGTCTGCTACTCAATCCCTCTACTGAATTTCTCAGTGCAGTTATTGTGATTTTCAGCTCTGTGATTTCTATTTGGTATTTTCTTATATTTTCTATCTTTATTGAAATTATCACTTTGTTTATTCATGTTCTCCAAACCTCAGTGAACATCTTTATGATCATTATTTTGAACTCTTTAACAGGCAAATCACTTAGTTCTGTTTTATTAATGCAATTGTTTAAGTATTTTTTAAATTTCTTATTCTTTCATTCAGAATATGTTCCTCTGTTTCTTCATTTTCCTTGATTTTCTTGATTTCTTTCAGAAGGAGCAATGATTATATGTAGCTATTGATTCAGTGTGTCTATGTGAGAAGGTGCGTTCAGGAGGTTCCTATGTTGCCATCTTGGACCAGAACTCTTTATTATTTTAATTTTAAATTTAATTTTAATTGTATTTTACATAAAGAGAGAGCGAGAGAAAGAGAGAGTGAGCAGGGGAAAAGTAGAGGGAGAGAAAGAGAGAAAGATAGAAAGAGAGAGAGAGAATCCCATGCAAGCTCTACTTCTAGTGCAAAGCCCAATGTGGGGCTCAATCACACAGCCCTAAGATCATGACTCAGCAAAAACCAAGAGTCATATGCTCAACTAGCTGAGCCACCTAGGCACTCCTATACTTTTATTTATTATTACTACTTCTCTTATAATATTATGGGAAAAGCTGTCACTTCTGGCCAAGAAGAAATAACAGGATCTGAATTTATCCTCCTGGATGAAATATTTTTTAAGAACAGACTAAATATGTGAAGCAATGTTTTTCAAGTTATTGAACATTGTGATATAAAGAATAGTGTTCCCTGACAGATGGGAATCAAATGTGGTAAGATGTGTTTATTACCTTATGAGAGTTTTCAGGTCACTGAGAATACAGGGAGAAACTGGGAAGAACTTGGAGATTGTTGAGTTAAGAGTATGGAGCTGGAAGACCATCAAATCTGAAGTGGCTAAGTTTTGCAGGACAGTGTACCAGTCTAGACAGAGATGCACAAACAGAATGCTGTGAAAATATGTAGAGGATCCTAATCAAATCTTCAACTGAATACTGATAAACCCTTGCCTATGAGGAAACTTCTAAGGGCTAATAGGGAAAGGTGGGTCTAAGACCTAAATGAATAAAAAGAAAATTCTCCAAAGTTTATATCTGTTCATCAAGCCATAGTAGAAAACATAGTAATTCATGGGACACAGAGTAGTTTACCCAGAAATATGTTGTCTCAAGAGTGAGGCACGGTTAGCTCTAAAATAAATGCTTCTCTAGTCTCTTTAAACAAAGCTTGAAGGAAGATCAGAATTATCAAGCTGTTATCAATTAACTTCATCCTAGAACAAATCTCAACAATATGAAAAGTACCACCACCAACAAATTCATATTGAATGACAACTGGTAAAAAAACAATGACCTGTAATGCAAAGTAGCATAAAATGAGATCCATTATGAGGAGAAAAGTCAATCAGTGGAAAGTGACTCCAAAATAATATATATGATTGTATTAGGGAAAAAGTGCCATTCAATTAGCTATTACAGCTATATTCCTTATATTCAACAAGGTAAAGGAAAGACTACACATATTACATTAAAAAATTAAATATTAATGGGACACATGAAACTTCTGGACATAAAAATTCGTGATTGTGATGAAAGATAGACTATGGGGAAACAAGTAAGGATTAAAAAATAAAAGGAAAATTAATGAAGTTGAAGGTATAGCAGTAGAAAGTATGTAAAATAAAGCAGAGGACTAGAAAAGACTGTAAAGAGAAAGAAGAGAGCATCAGTTAACTGTAAGACAACTTTAAAGATCCTAGCATGAATATAATGTGAGCCCAAAAGGGGGACAAGGGCAGGAAATATTTGGGGAAATATGGTTAAAATTTTCCCAAAATTCATGAAAACTACACACCCACAGCTCTAAGGTCAAACAATACCACGGAATAAAAAGATGAAACATGAAGACACCTGAAAAAAGACAGACTATTATAAAATTTCTTAAAACTAGAGAAAAAGAACTGTAGAATGGATTGGGCTTTTAAAATTTCCTTTTTATGCTTTTACCTTCTGTCATGAGATATTTACATAACGAAAAAATGATCTTTTAATGAGGTTAAATATCATTGGCCTCACAATAATTTATGATTATCTCTCTTCTGAGCACTTTTTATATGCTTAGAACTAATTAACACCTCCCTTTCAGGGAGGTACACAGTAAAATAAGCTATAATAAACTGTAATTGTCCATAAGTGCCAAGTGTCAGCTCACTGTGGGAGTTCATGATTTGAGAGGCATGGTTTGAGTTCATGCTCATGAAAGTTGATGTGCTAGCCATTTGTGCTATTGTTAATGTGTACAAAATCACCAAGCTGTCAGTTGCCATAATAAGTGGGAGAAAGGTAGGACACTTTAAGTTGGGTATGCAAATTATGTACGCAAAATAGAGGCTGAGCCATTCTGCCTAAAGAGAGTACACATAGGAGACTAAAACCTTTTACTATGGTTTTCCAAGAAAGGTTTGATGAGCATACAGCTAACTCAACATACGTTTGGACTTTATCACCCACATCATGAAGATGATGTCTATATCCAAATGAAAATCCTAAGACAATATTTTGTTGAAGAATCTTCAGCATTTTCTTCAAATTTAGTTGTTATATAAGGTAACTGCACCTGAAGATGATATAAGAATGTTAACGAATCACTCTTTGATGTATGATTTTTCATTTAGATTGAATGTATATTCTTCTAAATTAAGTTCACTCATTTCTAATCTCAAGAAATCTTTGGAGCATACAAAAAGTAAAGCAGCTCCTAGGAAAAGGCATATAGATATTAATTATATTAAACTTGCAGTCAAACAAAATGCTTTTATTTTCAGACAGAACTATAGGAAAGGATTGAACATTAAAAAGTATTTGACAATGATAAAATAAAGACTTTAACTATAACAAATAAAATGGTTTATAAATTTATTGGAAAAATATAAAATCCAAAATTATTTTGAATCTATAAGACCATAATAGAAACACAGTTATAGTCTTATGATCAAAGCTATTTTGAACAGTTGATCATTTGTATAAATTCTAGTCTTGTTTTTTGTAATGTCTGTGACATTATTCATATTAAATATAATAGACATGTACCAAATATAATTCTTTAAACATCCTATACTAATTGTGCTCCTATGATGATCATGTATTTTTAGTTTACTGGCCATTTTTTACCCTCATCATGAACTTTTGCAGTAGCTTCCTGGAAGTTCAAATAAAATTCAGTTGCATATCTAACTTAAAATATTTTAAATGTAATAGCATATAATAAATCATTTTACTCAGATTTGTTGTATCTATGTTTCCGTTTCTATGTTAATGTATATGAAAGAGTGACTATCATGGGGTCATAATTATGGAAAATTTAATTTTGAAAGTTTTGTTTATTTTTTATCTGACCTGAGCTCCAGAACAATCATTATAAAAATCACTTGTTATATGCTATTATAGAGGAATTTGGGTATCCTCCATTTCATAGATCATGACATTATTTTCCTTGATACTTATATTAAGACTAAGTTTGAAGTCCTGATTTCCTATGAGATATTTATTCCTATTCAGAGCTTTGACTGTGACAATCTTATAGATCTCCTATTGGAGATTATAGGCCAAGTTTTTCAGACCTCCTTTCACTAAGGATTCTGAATTTATTGGTCTCAGCATATGTGAGCTTGAAATATGTTATCTTTCCCCACATGGACACTAAAACTCAAACTTTTAGCTCTTAATACTTGTTTTCAGACTTGTATTTCCTTTGAAATAACATTTATTCTCATAACACTGTGGTTATAAAGGAGAAATATAGAGAAAACAGTAATTTATAGGAAAACTGGCTTTCTTCATTTCAAAATTAAGCTTAATTTGTTTTCAACATTTGCTTTCCAAATTCCACATCTCCCTTTTGCTATGTTATTTTTCTGTTTTTGTTAGATTTTAATAAAAAAATTCTATTCTAACTCTGTCCAAGTGGAAAATTTGATTAATTTAAAAATTGTGCAAAAACAATGCAATTAGAGACCTAGACAGTTTCTAAATAGATTTCAGTTCCCTCCCACACAACAGGACATAAACCAGAAAATCATTTTGACTTTGATTTATAGTTTAATCTTTCATCTAAGAATATTAAAATTTCATTGTTTCCAGAAATCCAATGTGGAAAGGCGAGGCACAAAATGTGATTATATGTTATATGGGCATCAATTTACACTTACGACACTAAGCCAATTATGTGTATATTATCAACTCATCACGTACGTCAGGCTGAAGAATTCTTTGTGCTATGGGAAGGCTTTTCTCAGGTCCCTGACCTTTCTTTCAGCATTTTCTCAATTCTAAGACAATACAAATATGTTAGATATATAAATATGTGAAAAAAGAAAAGATCGTTTGGAGTTAAGCTAAAGCATGCTAACAGGGCAAGTTACCTGTTGTGGACTAAATGTTTGTGTCTCCCCAAAGGTCATGTCAAAAACCTACTGACCACTGTGATGATATTAAGATGTGAGGTTTTAAGGGGCTAATTAGGATTAGATGAGATTATGAGAGTAGAGCCTTAGTGAATGAGATTAGTGCCCTTATAAAAGTTATGAGAAAGCTTGCTTCTTGTCTCTAAGAAAGTTGTCTTGTCTATTTCTGAGAAGTTGGCAGTATTCCATCCAGAAGATGGGCATGTTACATATGGTTGTGTGTGTGTGTGTGTACACATAAATATAAGAGAGAGAAATAAAAAACACTTTAAATTTTATATTACTGAGTCAATAATTATATAGATGTTCATAAGTGTGTATGTGTATGAGTATATTCTAGAAAGAATGTTAAAATAGTTACTATATTAGCTTATTTATGATCTAATAATAATGATTATGGCAATTATTTGACTATTTTCATGTATTGAGCACTTGCTTGCAATTTCTCTAAACATTCTGAGTGTTGCATAATTTAATCTTAAAATCAACCTGAGACTCAACATTGCCTACCTGACCTAATATAACTTGACCACTAAGTTTGTCTTTTAATTCATGCAACATGCCAATTTTCTGGGAAGCTGATGAAGCATAAGCTATGGGTTTCCTCATCTGTACAAGTTCCTGCCAGCATTGTGTGGGTCTCTGGCAACGCATTTTAACATTTTCATGGCTTTTAAAAAATAAATTGCAAAAGAGTGATATTTTAAGAGTAGAAAGTTAGGACTACCATCTTTTCTTCTCTGACTTTCACTCCAAACAATTTTCCCTGCTAGTCATGTTGGAGCGGTCATAGGAATTTGGGGGATTTTTGGAATATTTGACTCAACAATTTTCTTGATAGAATCTGAGAGTTCCAATAACATGGCATGCTACATTGCTAATATGATGAAAGTGATTGAGAAACAACTGTACAAGTGATAAAACTCCAATAACTATCAATAAGTGAAGGTATATAGTATAAGAGGAATTTGATTACACAATTTAGTGTAAATGTGGTCAAGATTTTAAAGGCTCTTGATTATAATATAAATTTTTATATGTTTCATAATTATCATTTATACTAAAAATTGAATGTGAATGGAAGGAATTATCCAAATGGAAACTAAAAGCATAAACAGGCCAAAAAAGTTATCAAAATATCAACTTCAAAATATCAACAATGTCTCTTTTGATAAAGCAATGGAACTAAAAACGTCTCATGTTCAAATTATAAAGGTAAAGGAAAACATCATGATAGCCAAGAAACTACAGATAATGAAATGATAATGAACAAGCAGAAAAGCAAGTGATCAGGATGCACCCAAACCAGAAAATTATAAGCTTTTGATTAAAGACGAAAATTAGTATAAAGACAGATAGTAACTGGCTGATCAAGAGTACATGTAAAGGTCAGGATCAACTTAATTCTATGTATCTTTTGAGGAGGGTAATAATTTTTTTATCATGACCATTTAAAAAAGTAATGATTTCATGGAAAGCCAGTAGTTTTAAAATATTATCCCACTTATATTTACAGAGAACCAAACCAAACAGCTATATTTAAATACATGATTTTTAATAAGAATAGCCAAATATATCAGCTCTTCACTAGCATTTTTTCCCCCAAAACCACGGTTTGAATATATTGTTTGCATGGTAATCTTTTTCAACAAGAAAGGTATTACTTATGTTTGGTGGACTTACGGACTGGATAAATATATTAAAAAAAACTCTAAAATATCTTGAGGAGGACACAGGGCACAAAGCTTTGTTTATTTGTGTTATGTGGAAAAAAAATTTGTGGTATTATGAGTTTTTAAAATCTAGAATATTCTTCATTCTAATTAAATATTCACTTTCTTTGTAAATGTATTTATTTATTTAGTTTATTTATTTTGTTAGTGAGTTAGTCATTCTAACTCACATTCTAGAGAGTGTGAGCAGAGGAGAGAGGCTGAGGGAGAGAGAGAGAGAATCCCAAGCAGGACCCACACTTAGTGCAGAGCCTGTTGCAGGGCTCAATCCCATGACCCAAAGATCATGACCTGAGCCAAAATCCAGAGTTGAATGCTCAACTGAATGAGCCACCCTGATGCCCAATATTTACTTTCTTAAGTAATTGTTTTTATAATTTTTTTGGAAATTCTTAAGGGAACTTCCCCAAATTATTTAAATTTCAGGCATCATTAAACAAGGGTCTGCCCTTTCTCAGCTCTAAACATGCTTATTATCCTTGATCACTCTGGTCAACTGCTAGTTTTCTTGCTTTTTCTCATACACAGTAAGCATAGTTCCACCCCAGGGAATTTACACTTGCTGGTTCCCTTTTTCTTCCACTAAACTAATTTTCTAATGGCTGCACATACAGCTCAGTGTCCACTCTGTTGAGAGAGGTGCTCCAGCATTATTTCCTCAGAGAGGCTTTCTCTGATTGTCCAATCAAAAGGTAGCTTCCATAACTTTCTTTTTCTTTTCTCTGCATTTCTTTTCTTCATAATATTATTATTAGTTGACATACAGCACCATAAACAGTTAATTTACTTTTTAGGACTAATAGAAATTATTTATTATAAATATAATATAAGTAAAATTTTAAATTTTAAATTAATAAAGCATAAAACATAAAATAGAAATTCTATACATTTTTGTGTATTTCATTCACTCTATGAGCATATAACAGTGCTTGGCACATAGTCACTACTCAGTAAATATTTATTAAACAATTAATAACATTAAACAAATGATTGAACACATTATTACACTGTTGTAAAAATAGAAACTAAAGAGGACAGAGACCTATAATTTTTTCAAATCTGTTATTCTTATTTCCCTCTGCTTTGTTTATTTTTTTATTATTAAAGTGTAGTTGACATTAAAAATTATATAGTTTCAGGTGTACAACATATTGATTCAGCATTTCTGTACATTACCCAGTGTTCATTACTTGTCACCATACAAGGTAATTACACTTATTATCGACTATATTCCCTATGCTGGCCTTTTCATCTCCATGGATTATTTATTTTATAACTCAAAGTTTCTACCTCTTAATTCTCTTTATCTATTTTTCCCATCTCCCCACCCATCACCCCCCTGGCAAACAGCAGTTTGTTCTCTGTATTTATGAGTCTGTTTCTTTTTTTTGTTGTTTGCTGTTCATTTGTTTTATTTTTTAGATTGCACATGTATGTGGAAAAATATGGAATTGTCTTTCTCCATCTGACTTATTTCACTTAGCATAATAACCTCTAGATCTTCCATGATGTCACAAATAGCAAGAACTCATTCTTTTTTAAAGGTGAGTAATATTCCATTATATATATATATATCACATCTCCTTTATCCGTTCATCTATTGATGGGCATTTGGCTACTTCCATATCTTGGCTATTATAAATAATGCTACAATAAAAATAAGTGCATTGCATCTTTCAAAGTAGTATTTTTATTTCCCTTGGGTAAATTCCCAGTAGTAGAATGACTGGATCATATGGTATTTCTATTTTTAATTTTTTGAGGAATCTATATTCCATAGATTTTTCCATTTGAGGAAACTGTATTCCATAGTGGTTACACCAATTAACCAATTACATGCAGAACAACAGTGTATGAAGGTTTTGTTCTTCCACATCTCACCAAATTTTTGCTTTTTGGTGTGTGTTTTTGTTTCTATTGCACAGTTTATAATATCAAAAGCTGTTAAGTGATAGAGTTAAAATTCACAAGAAGATTATTTTTTGGACTCCTAAAATCAGTTTGTAGCCACAAAGTACCTTTTTACCTTAAAAAATGCTTTAAAAATAGGTTCAACTTTGAGAAGTAAAATACATAGTGTTCTTAAATTTTTCAGGCTTGACATTTAATATTCAAGATTTAAAAGTGCAATAAAATATTAAAAGATATAAAACTAATTTAAAATAAAACTTTATTTAGGCTTGCAAGGTAAAGTCTGATATCACAGTGCAGTGGTGGCTATTTATTGCTAAAGCAACCTGTGGCAAAGCTACTTTATAATGACATCTTAATTTTAAAAAGCAACTATTAAAAAAACAATAAATATAATGTCATAATACATAATCCATCAAAGAGGAAATACACTGAGCAAATGAACATATGAGAAACTTTTAATCATTTTATTAATTAAGTAAATGTAAGATTGCAATGCTAAATACAGTGTTTAACCCCTTAAATTAGCAATTTATTATCTAAAACATAAAAATCACATTTTAATGAACTGCTGGTGTCCATGTAATAGAATTGACAATATGAACTATCTTTGACCTAGTTAATCTGATCCATGAGAAAAATCATGAAAAATAATTATCAAACATGTCCATGCAGAAAATGCACATGTTGGTAAATAGTATATTAGTAAATACCTAAGAAAAAAATAAAATTTTGAATCATGTAAGAAAATTGATGAAGTTGTCAGATAGCTGGATGAGGGTTCCAAAGACATAAAACTGCAAAATGTGTTTTAAATAAATCATAGTGCTTGCAGGTAATTGAAAGAAAGCATCAGCAAATGCTTTCTGAAAGAACCCAGGTTCAACCTGGACTTCAAAGGGTCCTTTGAAGTTCCTGCAAATAATGAGATTACAATATTAAATTTAAAACAAAAACAAAAACAAAAGCAAAACAAAAAATAAAAAAGCACCTCACACATAAATAAGGCACTGTCTGTGACAATCAACAGAACACATCAGGAAAAGACTTTAGATCTTGAAATAATCTGACACAAAATATTGAATAAATATATTGTCATGTTTAAAAAAAGAAAAGGGAGAAGTGCCTGAGTGGCTCAGTTGGGTAAGCATCTGGCTTCAGCTCAGGTCATGATTCGGCTCAGCTCAGATCATGATCTCGTGGACCACGGGTTCCAGCCCCCACATCAGGCTCTGTGCTGACAGCTCAGAGCCTGGAGCCTGCTTCATATTCTATGTCTCCCTCTCTGCCCCTCCTCCACTTGCACTCTGTCTCTCTCTCAAAAATAAATAAATGTTGAAAAATTTAAAAAAATAAATAAATAACAAAAAATAAAAAAAAGAGAGAAGTGAGTTTGCAAACAGGAGGTACTAAACTACCAAATAATTTTGGAAATAAAAAGCCTGGAAATTGTATATATTTTTTACACAAACACTAAATGAAATTAGCAACACACATTTTAAAAAGGAATCTATATACATGATGTTATTTATAATAATATCAAAATTATTAAATATCTAGGTGTATTATGATAAATGTATAATACCTCTATATAGAAAACTCAATATTATTGAATAATATTAGAGAAGAAATATAAATGGAAGTATATGTCATTTCCCTAGATTTTAGGACTCACTTTTTAAAGTGTTATTTCTCTGCAAATTAACTTACTGATTCACTAAAGTCAACAGGTAGCTTAACAAGTTAAACCTGAAATGTATAGGGAACTACAAAGAATCAATGATAGTCACAATGCTCTTGAAAAGTAAATTAAGTTGGAATTATTTTACAGTTATCAAGAGTACAGATATGTAGTATGTAAATTGTGATTATAGGGCTAAAGGAAGAAAGTACAGACCAGTGGATGAAGTGGAGTATACAAAAACAGAACCACACATATTTAATCTCTAGATTTAAAGAAAATATATCATTGCAAACTAGAGGAAAAATGATCTACTCAAAACATGATGAGAGGTTTGTTGTATACTCATGTTTTATAATATTCCAGGTTGATTACAGATATAAATATTAGAGATAAAACCAATAAGCCTTCTAGAGTTAAAATTAAGAACTCTTGCTTATAAGGTATCAATAACAGTGTGAAAAAGCAAACCAAAGAATGGGAGAAGATATTTGTAATATTATAAATGATGAAGGGCTTCAACAAAACAAAACAAAAGGACAGATAATGCAATGGAAAAATGTCAAGAACTAAACACACCTTTTGCAGAGGATGTCCAAATGACTGGTAAACATACAAAAATGTGACTTAGTGTCATCATCAGGGAAATGCAAACTAAAACCACAGGGGGCACAATTACAAATGAGACTAGATGACAAATATTCAAAAGGCTGACTGACAATGCAAGTTTTCTCAAGTATCTGAAAGAGAAAAGAATTTTCAGTAACTGCTAGCAAAGGGTATAAATAGGTACAGTTGTTATCAGTGGGAGAGTCTGCATTGCCAGAATGGAGGTCTCAGTCCTTGGATTCCCCAGAAGATTTACAAGATTTCCATGGGGATCCATGCTGGAATAAAGACAGTCAGAAGGAAAGTAGCAAGCATAAAGCAGTTGTTAAAGCAAAACTACACTCTCAAGGTGGGAGGGTGGGTAGTTTCCCAGAGGTGGAACTGGCCCTAGGTTGTTATGGAATTGGATATTATTGGGTCTCTCTGTGATGAGAAGAGCTGGGAAGTACAGTGGGGTGGTCTCTAATGGAAGTTGATTCCAATCACTTGGGGGAACTCCTCCCATAAACCTGTAAGGTTTGTACTAGAACCATCATGGCAGCCTTTCTCCCAGTGGGGGGAGGGGGCTATAGCTGCAATGCAAATGTATTATAATGAGTATAGGGTTTTCCCTTGGGCAGAGGTGAAAGAGGAGAACACTTGTGTTCCACAGTTATGGCTCTTGATCTGTCAGCCCCAAGATCTTGAAAGACTTAAGGTTGGGATGTTGTGTCCAGGGGCTTTTAATATGTAGCTTATTTATCACTGTCCTTGCATCCAGCTCATGTCTCTATAACTCCCCTTCAAGGACTTGAGACTCTGACTCCAGCATTCTTTCCACTGCTCAAGTCTAGCATCTACCTAACACAATGACTTCAGAAAATTATTTGTCAATATCTACTTTTTGACCCAGCAAATTTTTGCTCTAAGATCTTTGCTCAAAAGAAATGTCTATCCCTTGGAGCAAAAGATAGGTACAATGCTTATCTATAATACAGAAATTCTGAAAATAAATCTCATTAACAGTAAAATGTGTTGTTGGACAGATAAATGATGGTGTACTCACACATGGGAAATAATATATAGCACTAAAAATAATAAACTACAGGTACAAGCTAAAATGTGGATAAATCTCATAAATATTTTAAGTGAAAAAAGTCTGTTACAAAAATAATAGTTTTTATTTCTGTAAAATGTTTGTAAGATTTAATTTTTTATACAATTTTAAAACAGTCATTTTGAAATAGTCATTAAAGATGGGGAGGAAGAGGGTGAGTATATGGGAAGGGGAAGGAAAAGGACTTCTCAGTGAGGCAAGGTTAAGTATTTTAGCCTAGTTGTTAGTTGTATCTTTTTATTCACTTTGTAATAATTTATTGAGCTGCATGCTTAGGATTTTTTCTTTTTCTAATGTAAGTTATATTTTAGTTAATTGGCAGCTGTAACAACAAAGGCAGAAAACAAAAGTAACTGGAAATTATGTTTCAATAAATTATCCAGAATGCAGCATATAACAGTAAGTGTGTAAAAATTATTTAAAAAACAATATTGACTAAGATCCCAGATTAATAATGCATTTATAGGTAAAAATAAGATTAAATTGGAGTGTCTGGATGGCTCGGTTGGTTGAGCATCTGACTCTTCATTTCGGTTCTGGTCATGATCTCAAGGTTTGTGGAATCAAGCCTCATTTGTCTCCACACTGACAGCTCAGAGTCTGCTTGAGTTTCTCTCTCTCTCTCTCTGCCCCTCTCCCACTCAAACTTTTTTCTGTTTCTCAAAAAAAAAAAAGAAAAGATTAAATGTAGATAAAGTATCCAGATCTCAATTCCAATTTGTGTACAGAACCAACAAACAATGGTCCAGATACCAGCTGGGTGGCCTAGAATTCAAGTCATTTCTGACTCTGTCTGATCCAGAAATAGCATCAGATTCCAGAGGTTAAGGGCACAGTCCTATAAGGCTGTCCTCACTAAATCCCCTTGCCGCAGTCACGAGCCCAATCTATAAATTGGAAGTTCTAACAATTCCCTCCTTGGACTTCAGAAGCTAGTCAGTCACAAGTCTAGGTTGTTCCCTGTACTTCTGACTGGCTATGAATCAGCTGTTTCCACAGCCCTCTCTTCTAGATTGATGAGTTTGTTAAGGCAGCTCACAGAACTCAGAAAAACATTTTACTTACTAGGTTAGTGGTTTATTTATTTCTTTATTTCTTTAATGTTTTATTTATTTCTAGGAGAGAGAGAGAGCGCGGGAGAGCAGGGGAGGGTCAGAGAGAGAGGGAGTCACAGACTGAAACAGGCTCCAGGCTCTGAGCTGGCAGTCAGCACAGAGCCCGACGCGGGGCTCGAACCCACGAACCGCGAGATCATGACCTAAGCGAAAGTCGGACGCTTAACCGACTAAGCCACCCAGCCGCCCCGGTTGGTGGTTTATTAAAAAGGGTATAACTCAGGAGCAGCCAGATGGAAGAGATGCACAGAGGCAAGGCATGAGAGCAAGATGTAGAGCTTTCATGGCCTCTCCCAGGCGTGTCACTCTCTCCCAGGCACATCACTCTCCTGGGACGTCCATGTGTTCACAACCCAGACGCTCTCTGAAACCCTTCTTTTAGGTTTTTATGGAGGCTTCCTTACACAGTCACGATGGATTAAACCATTGGCCATTGGCACTTGATTCAACCTTCAAACTCTCCCCTCCTCGGACCTCAGAGGGGTGGTACTGAAGGTTCTAACCCTCTGATCAAATGGTTGTTTCTCCTGGTAACCAGTCCTCCATCCTAGGTGAGGTCAGAGGTCACCTCATTAACATAACAAAAGACACTTTTGTTGGGCTCCTCACTTAGCAAATTCCTGAGGTTTTGGGAGTTCTGTGCCAGAAGAAGAGATGAAGACCTAGTATATATTTCTTATTATGGATTAAAATATCACAGTAGATATGTTATAACATCTGCATTAATCAGGACGGGCAATTAGTTTTAATGGGCTTCAGATCATTGTTGGTTAGAAAGAGGAAGAAACTATTTACATTTGGGCTTGGGCAGATTAATGCCTTACTTCTGGTTCACTGGAGTCATCTAAGGGAATCTCAAGAAAAGATCTCAAAGGCACATGCTTTCTAATAGCAATATCCTCTATGGAAACCTTTAGGGGAAGAGGGGAACACCTCAGTAAAAAGGATGAATCCAAGAATGGCGTTTCTCTTCAGCAAAGTCTCACAGATGGAAACTTCAGCCTTTATTACAGGCAGTGTAGCACAGAACAAGAACTCAAAGTTGTCCTGACCCGAGACAAAGGGACTGGAGTCTTCATACCCGCCCATCTTGTCAGGAACTGGTCTAGGAGTGCCCAGGTGGTTGCCCAGGTGGTGCCTAGGTCCTTTTGTGTCTTTCAAAGGTGGAAAGCAGTTTCTGGACTGAGGACAGTGCTCCAACAAAGAGCTGCAATTGCTCCCAATGGAAATGAAAGACAGCAGGGATGGGGAGGATTGTGACACAAGAACAGCTTCAGTGAGAGGATTTGGGCAGAACACTGATTTATTACAGTCCACTCTCATCTCACCTTCCATTTGCTCCAACCTGTCACAAATTTTTCCAGAGGGTTCTTCAAAATACATCTTTTAAAATGTCAAAAGGACTTTGGAGAGAAAAGCTGTATTACAATCTGCTGTAGTAGTCCGCAAGGCTAAAACTGATATTCAATACCTCCCTCCTCTACCACTTTTCCAAGATTACTTCCCACCTTCACTAATACCTCTACTTTGTACATCACTCACTCCCTGCTTTCACTAGTACCAAGTGCTTTGCCTGGGGACAGACTCATAGGATCACGTGCCCTTCTCAGACTGTGGTTGCTATAATTTCCCACTCACAGCTGAGAACAGCCATGGGAATCGCTGAGAGATGTCCCAGTGATTCCTGTTTTTTCATTCTTTAAGTTTTTAAATTTATTTTTGAGAGACGACATGTATTTCCATGGCATTATATTCCTGACAATTACTCATATTGACACATAGAGATATCATTAAATAATTTCATTGCATTATAATGTTCTACTCTATACATACAATTAATTTATTATATGTAAGAACTTTATACCAATTACTATATCATTCTTAGATATTAAATAGGTCAATGTATATTTGATTATTTTAAATAAATACCCATTTGATGAATGGAGTGAATGGTTTTCTGAAGACTACAGAGCTGTGTAATGACCCTGAAAAGAAAGAATAATCAGGATTGAAGTACAAATACAGTGCACTTTATTGCAAACTGCTTCTCATATGCTATCCACTACGTGTATTGAACCACACAACCATTCCCACAACATATTGGGTCATTTTTCTGGGCCTCTGCATGTTCTGTTGCCTATGCTGTGCAAGCCATTGCCCCAGGCTTCTTCATATGAAGATCTCCCAGTTACCTTTCATTTTATGCACAAAATTTTAATTTAATGTTTATATTTATTTTTGAGAGACAGAGAGAGACAGCACAAATGGAGGGGGAGGTAGACAGAGACATAGAATCAGAAGCAGGTTCCCAGGCCCTGAGCTGTCAGCACAGAGCCCGACGTGGGGCTCGAACCCACAAACCATGAGATCATGAACTGAGCCAAACAGGTGCCCCCACAAACTTCTAATTTAAGCCTTCTTTTTTTATGTTTATTTATTTATTTTGAGAGGGAGTGTGGGTGCACATGCAAGTGGCAGAGGGGCAGAGAGAGAGGGAAAGAAAGAATCCCAAGCAGGCTTCACGCTGTCCTCACAGCAAACACAGGGCTTGATTTCACAAACCATGAGATTGTGACCTGAGCTAAAATCAAGTCAGATGCCTACCCGATTGAGCCACCCAGGCACCCTTAATTTAATTTTTCAATAATTGTACTTATTTTCTAAGCTTTAACATAGCTAACTTTGGAGCTGCACATGTCTTTTATGATAGTAATAATGTATTTTGGTAACATTTATATTCCTAGAGCATCTTAAACATTTCCAATAACAAAATAGTTGTTAAAAAAAAAATCTTTGAATGCTGTGTAAGCTTTCTTGTGATAAACACCAGGGTTCTCATTTGATCCCAAAATGTCTAATTACCTAAATTAGTATGCTTAGGATATAATATTCATTTATTTTTTTTCCAAATTTACTATACACGTATCATTATTTTGACTGGAAAGAATGTAAAGATTTTTAATATATATATAATATAGTTTCAATTGCCCTTGCTGTGTCTTAGATTGGGGTTATTTCTTCCATTCCCAGAATTTTTTGATGAATGTTCTACTTGTTAATATTTAAATTGTTTTTTCTGCTGCAGGGAGGTAACATTCTTAGAAATAATGAAGAGTAATAACACAAAGATAAAAAGTTTATCTCAACTCTCTAACCTTTTCCTCTCTGTAATGATATCTACCCCTTCTCTTGATAATTTCCCTGAAGATATTTTTATGTTGGTAAAGGATAACTTTTAAGATCCTCCTTAGGAAAAACTTTCTCAAAATTGTTTCCCTTTCAAGTTCGCTAAGTACTCCATAATTGGCTGGTTGCTTTGACTTTGGCATTTTGATCCACACTCACACAAAACTTGGAAAGCAATAATAATGTTTCCATTCGGCCTGACAGTTTCATATATAGACATTCTTTTTTCTTTGTTTCCTTGGCTAACACTGCTGTAGCCAATCATTTCATCTCAGTTATCTTTCTTCTAGTTTCTATTTCTTTGTGATTTAATCTGTGATGAGGTTTGTCACTTTCCACAGTCTTCAAAATCATGGTGACATTTCTTCCATCACCACATTCTCATTTTATTTATTCTTTATAGTACTATAACAAAAAATCACATATTTACATGTTCTTTTTTAAGTAATAGCTTGTAAAAGGTGACAGAAAAGCTCATCTCCAAAGCATCATTTAGAAAGAATTCTGCAGTTCATCCATCACTTCTTCACTGGTTATGTTCCCTGGTTGGTCTTAAGATGTTACAGCATTGCTTCTTCTTTGTCCTAGACAGTTGTATTATTGATTCAGAGAAGGAGAGATTATATTCCCCACTAGGAATCAAGAAGTATGTGACCCCTACGAAACAGAGCTGACCTCTCTCGACTAGAAATGTTTTCTCTAAGAATTGCCTGAGTAGCACTGTGGCTTGTTAAGCTGACTGCCATCCCTGAAATGCCTGTTCACAGAGGTTTCCAAGGATACACTGGTACAAACCTTTTCTTACATTGAATGGGAGGTAATAATAGCCATGCTACAATAGCCTAAAAGTCACTGGTTTTTTAGAATATCCAACTTCCCCTGTATGAAATTACGTTCCATCTGATTTTGAAATACTGTGAAGGTTTTCCTTTTTAAAGATAAATTTTCTTAGCAACTAAGTCATTCATTTCCCCCCATGATTAGAGCTAAAGAGTAACGATGAGAGGAGTAAAGGTGACCATGTGCACCAGTCTTCATGTTTCTACTGCCACCATCAATTCCAAAGCTAAGCATCTTCACTCAATATCTTCACTGATATTTTCCCTGAATCCATCAGGACTAATATCATCATTATCTCATTCCTTGCTTTTAACAATGAATATAGCAAGCCTCTGAATCCCAGGTCATCTTTTGCTTCTCATGCCCCCACCGAATCCCTTTGAAACCCTGTACCTCCCTGATTCTGTCCCCCATATTCACCCCACAAACTTTAATCTTGGTCTCTATGCTATACTAGTGATTTCTGCTCTGAATTCTCCTTTAATTTTTCAGGTCTATTAAAAACCTGGCCCCCTCTATCTGTATCTCCTATCAGGATGTTGTGGCCCCTGAAGCTCCCTGAAGTTATGGCTGTTTCCTCTTCCCACTTGTTATAGTGGGCATCAGGTGCAGTAAGTAATCTGTTAGCTCGTTTTTGCTTTCTGAATATTCTTTATTTCTAAATTACCCAGTTTTGAATCTCATATCATTAGATAATATAAGTAACTACACCTCACTGTTCTTACTAATTAACTAACCCTTGGATCATTTGTCCTTATTATTTAGGGATTTTTAGGTCCTCATTGTCACACTCTCCAACACTACTCTCATAGAAGTGCTGGGTACCAAAGGCACAACATAGATAAAGCTTCCATAGCCTAGATTCTTGTTTCTTGAACTCCCCTCCTCCAATGAGGGTACTCTACATCACCCTTATAGTTATATGCTCATGAGCTAGGCCTTTTCTTTACCAAAAGTTTCAATCATTTCATAATCTACATCTCACCCCTGATAACCATCTCCTATCTTTACAATTCACCCACTTTACAAACCTAACATTTCTCCCACCACACTAGTACTTTGTTATCCAAAGCCTTATCTTCTTTTCTTATGCCATATCCTTTGGTGTCCTCATCCTCTTACTTACCTAGTTTAAATTCTATGTTCAGTAATTAAAATAATTCCCTTCCATACACTTTTAACAACGTTGGCCACCTTTCACTTTTGTTGTAGTTCTCTGGCACAATCATAACATTAGTTAATTCTAGTTAAACCCTAGCTGAAACAAACAAAGACAAAACTTTTCTGAGCACACTTTCTTCATGAAATAACGCCCATTTCATTACTGCCACTGATTCTACTAATGTCTTAATTCTTCTAGTCTCATTTTCCAATCAAGACTCCCTAACAGGATTTTGCTGCCACCCTTCCACTGAAACTATTTTTATCAACTATCCCCACACTATCAGATTTATCTTTTTGAGCACAAAACGACATTTTATCACTCCTTAAACAATGTTGAATTTCTTCTCTTACCTTGTAGGACTACTTGGTCTTATTTTACTGATCGTTTTTGATTTTGTCTCCTCTCTCCCCATTAGGTCTTTTAACATTGGAATATCTTGTATTTAAGTCCCTTGATTTTTTTTTCTCTTGTCTATCTCCACATACCATCTTGGTGATTTTGCACATTCTCTTGTCCAAAGCTAGGTCTATAGTAGAGACATCTCTTATAAACTGCAAAGTCAGACGTCAAGTTATCTATCTGATCTCTCCACTTGTGTATCTAATAGACATATCTAATTCAATATGTCCCAAATTAAGTGGCTTCCAATCTCCAAAGACTTATTTCAAATTGTTTGTCTGAATTCTACCTTTCCAGTTACTCAAGCCTAACCTAGGAACAAACCTGATTATTTCTCTTTTACAATCCATGTTCCCTTTGTCATGAAATCTTGTTGACTTTAATTATGAAATATAACCAATTTATCTAGTCTTTTATTTATGATTATTAGTTTTGGTCTCTTGCTTAGAAACCTTTCTATATGTGGTAATGATGTTCTCCTGTTTACTTGTAGAATATTTACTCTTTTTAGGTCTATAATCCATGTGGGATTGATTTTACGGTGTGGGAAATGGTCTCATTTCATATTTACCAAAAGACCCAGGCAAAAATGTTCATACCATACTTAGTCATAAAAGCCCAAATATAAATATCATTAATAAATTAAACAGTTATCATATATTTATGCACTGTAATACTATTTAGCAATGACTTGGAAGAATCTCCCAGATATAATTTTAAATTTTTGAAATGACACAAAAGAATATAAATTGTATGGTTTAGCTTACATACATATTAAACTAGGGAAAATTAATCTGTGCTAATAAATGACAAAATAGTGCTGTGATTGTTTTGAAGGCCAAAGACGTCAACTCCCAAATCCCCGAAACCTGTTCTTTTGTTACCTTCCTGGCAAAAAGACTTTGAATACGTTATTAAATTAAAGATCTTGAGATGGAAAGATTACCCTGGATTATGTGGGTAGGTCCAATATAATCACAAGAGTTATTATAAGAGGGAATAGGAGGGTCAGAGTTACAGAAAGAGATGTAATAATGGAAGCAGAGGTCAGAGTGATGCCATTGCTTGAAAGGGGGCTACAAACCAAGAAATACGGGAAGCCTCTAGAGGCTGGAAAAGACAAGAAATAGATTCTCTCCTAGAGCCTTCAGAAGAAATGCAGTCCTTATACTACATTGATTTTAGCCCAATGAAACTGATTTAGAATTTTCAACCTCCAGAACTGTAACAGAATAAATTTGTGTTGTTTTAAGACATTGTTTGTATTAATTTGTTACAACAGCAATAGAAAGTTAATATACCTTCAAAGGTGGAAACATTTATTTTTATATCTATGAAGTTCATTTTCTTTTTTTTTTTTTTTAGTTTATTAATTTATTTTGAGGGTGGGGGGCAAGAGACAGAAAGAGAGAGAGACAGACAGAGAGAGAGAATCCCAAGCAGGCTCCACACTGTCAGTGCAAAGCCTGATTCAGGGCTTGATCTCATGACCTCTGAGATCATGACCTGAGCCAAAATAAAGAATTGGGCACTTAACCAACTGAGCCACCCAGCCTCCCCTAAAGTGCATTTTCAACACAAATGTCAGAGGAGTTCTTTTTACACATAAGTAAGATTATACAGTTTCTCAGTTGAGATTTCTGCAATTGTTTCCCATTTCACTCAGTAAAAGTTAAAGTCCTTAAATTATGTGATCTCTGTTATTTTTCTGATTTTCTCTCTTGCTATCTCTCATCCAACCACTATGGGTTTCTTACTATTTTTCAAACACAGCAATCATACTCTTATTTTAAGTGTTTGTTTTCTACCTATATTTTCTCCCTGGCACACCTTTCATCTAGATATATATGTCGATAGCTACCTTATCTCTTTCAATTATTGATTTTCACCTTTACAATGTGAACTATGTGGAATTTCTTCTTCCCTCACCCATTGTCTTTCCCCGATCATCCCATGCTCTAAAGTTTGGTTTTCCATTGTAATGTTTATAATATTACAACATAACAATATCGATTTATTATGCTTCTCTTTCATTGTCTGTGTAGCCAGATAGAATGTGAATTCCATAAAACCAATGAATTTTGTCTTCGAAGTAATATAAGTGCTTACAACAAATATTTGACTTACAGTAGATGTTAAAAAACTTTTTGATAAACAAAAACATTTATTGAAGGCTATTTATGTGATAGGTACTGCATGATGTGCTATATTTAAAAGGGCAATTAAAATAAGTATGGTGTCTATCTTTACTGAAGCAAAACAGAAAAGAAAAGGCACTTAATCAAATGATATATAAAATGATATGTGAATCCAAATATATTACATGAATATCTAGAAAGTCATTTCATTGTTTTTCGGACATCAGTGAGGATTGCCTCAAGGAGGAATCTGATACATGAAAAAGGAATGGATATTTGCAAGATAAAAGACGACAGGATGAGACAGTGAAAGTATTTCAGGCACATCAAAAATGAGTGCATGAGAATGAAAATGAGATAAAGCAAGTCTTTGAAGTCACTAAATTTGGTGAATATAGATTGAAAAGAGAGGTCACTGATGAGATATGATGAAAACATGAGGAATGTTCATACCAGGCAAAATTTTTTTAGGCCAGATATAATGATTTGGGTATTTATCTAAAAGCAACAGGGATACATTGAATGGTTTTCAGCAGGGTAGTGAAATGATCAAACAGCTGTTAAAGAAAGATAACTTTGACTACAATGTAGAGAATAAGTTTAAGAAATATAAAACTGGAGGTAAGGATATTAATTAGGAAGATTTATATTAAGCAATGTAAGAAATAATAGTAGATTTTAGAAGCTACATGGGATTCATGTGGGTGAACCTGACAGAAATTTAGAAATCAGATTTTCAGGCTTGGTTATTAACTATAAAAAAGTGGAAAAATAAAAAGGTAAGAATAATTGCTATTTCTCAGATGTGTAATTGTTATAGCAGAAGAAACAAATGAGAAGCAAGGATAACAGATAAACATAAATTTGAAAATCATCATTTTATGGTAAGTAGATGAATTCCAGTGTTCACTGTGAAGTGTGAGGGAAAATGGAGATCTAATGAAGAACCTGAAGACTGCCAACATTTAAGTAAAGAGGGATAAGTTCATAAAGATTCACGAAAGATACTATGGAATGTTTAGGGAAGTAGAGAGAGTATCAAGGAATATGATGTTTTAAAGAAATGGCCAGTGGTACCTGGGCGGCTCAGTGGGTTAAGCAGCTGACTTCAGCTCAGGTCATGATCTCACAGTTCATGAGTTTGGACCCCAGGTCAGGCTCCGTGATGACAGCTTAGAGTCTGGAGCCTGACTTGGATCCTGTGTCTCCCTCTCTCTCTGCCCATCCGTTGCTCATGCTCTGTCTCTCTCTCTCAAACATAAATAAACATTAAAATTTTTTAAAAAAATTGGTCAATTGTTTCAGTTATTGCAAAGAGCTCAGGTGATGTGAGGTCAGATTAATATTTATGTTTAATTATGTTTAGCAAGAATGGTATCTCTGATGACCTTGGGAATAATGAAATATGGAGTGATGGCCATGGATGTGAAGAAGTGAAAAGCAGTGAAAATGATAGAAGAATCCAAGATTTGAGAGAAACAGAGATATAGCAGTTACTGAAATAGGCAAGGCTTATAAGGTTGAGACAAGTTCTTGCTTTTCTGTTTTATCTTGAGCTATTTTGAGATAAGACCTGAGGTTAATCAAACAAAAGGGAGTAAAAGGTGTCAGGTTTAGTCTCCCACCTGAAATGACAAGAGGAAAGCAGATAATATATATAAAATGATGGTCTGCAAAAACACTGAACATCAGGCAATAAAGAACAATAATTCCTGAGAAACACATGGCAAAAATTTGAGATCTATTATTGCCTCAGGTTCCTACCTAAAGAGAATTTCCAGGAAATGCACAGGGAGAAGGAACTCAGGCAAAACCCAGCAAAGTTTCTGAGCTGAAGAGGTGGAGAGTCTGAGGAAAGCCAAGCAGTTCCTATTTTCAGGGCTGAGTGCCAGCGAGAAGAGACCTTCACAGAGAACTCCAGAGATCTGTGGATTGGACAATTCTCTTTGATCACTCAGCAGAGTAGTGATCTGTGCATACGTATGAGGAAATTGCCCAAATCCAGTGCAAGAACCAAATGAGAAGATTAGAGGGAACAGAGCTCAGCACTCACATGGGTTTGAGCATGGTGCCTGTTTCTATCAGCCAGGCTGGAAAATTCATAATTCATGGAGTCAAGAGTAAATTTAGTCTTCATAAAGGCTTTACATCAGTAGTAGAGAGTAATCAGTCTAGTTTTACTTACACTTATTTTTTAAAGCAGATGATAGATTTATACCTAACCATGTTAGTAATCACATTAAATTGAAGCAGTCTAAGCACACCAATTAAAAGCCAGAGATTATTGGACTGAATAAAAAAGGAAGAGTTAATTATAAAGACATACCTAGTACAAAGGTAAAGTTGGAGTTGGTATGTTAATACTCAACAGATTTCAGAGAAGAGACATTTACCAGAGATAAAGGAATTCCTATCCTAATGATAATGTGGATCAATTCATCTAGAAGATATAACAATCCTAAATGCCCAAACATATAACAAGGAGCTTTACAATAGATGAAGCAAAACTGATAGATATGTAAGGGGAAAACATTTTGCACAATGATCCACTATTATAATTATATATTTAATTTGTCATCTTGTGCTGAGTTGAGGGGAAATGAAATATTCTTTGCTAAGCCCTGCCAAAACTGCATATTTATGAGGAAAAAAAATGTATGCTCTAAGTTTGAGAGTGATTTTTGTTGTACCTGGAAGTGTATTCTTTTGTTGCAAAAATTTTAAAGATGTGAAAGTTTCCTAAGGACCAGGTGGTTGGGTGAAATGAACAATGTTTGGATAATGCTAGTAAAAGTGAAAAGAACCTCAAGACGTCATTTAGGAGAAGCTTGATGTTGGCAAAGAAGTGATCAGTACGGGGAGCACCTGGGTGGCTCAGTCTCATTTTGGTTCAGGTCAAGGTCTCACAGCTGATGAATTTGAGTCTCCCACTGAGCTCTGCGTTGACAGCTCAGAGCCTAGAGCCTGCTTCAGCTTCTATGTCTCCCTCTCTCTCTGCCTCTCCCCAACTTGTGCTCTCTCTGTCTCTCTCTTTCAAAAATAAATTATAGACATGAAAAAAATTTTTTACAAAAGAGATCAGTAGAAGTTTAAAAGAATGTGAAGAGCATGCTATTAGGGTATTGGTAGGAACTATAGAAAAATAAACCTCATCACCTATGGTCACCTGAAAAAATAGAAAATGTGACTAATGAATCAGCAAAGACTTCAAGGTAGAATGTTTAAATCATTACTTGACAGTTTTCACTGGCTATCAAAATGATAGAAGAGAGAGATTAGCTGAAATTTAATTATTCCTTTTTTTAGTAAAATTTATAGGAAATAGAGAAACAGTACTGAGTTCAAAAATAAAATTAAGTTTCACATTTCTGGGCCTTCTCTTGTTTTCAAATTAAGAAAAGGATTTAGAGCAAAGATGAAGTGCAGAATGGGACTAAATGTCAGAAAAGCATAAGATGGTTCCTCAGGGAACTATTCTGTTAGAAAAATGTCCCCCTAAGGATCTCAAGGATATGTCCTACAAATCACTTCTCTTAAACAATAGACCTTCTAAGAAACATAATGTGTTGTCCTTAGCAGCTTTATAGCTTTACAAGGAGTTTAAGGAAAAGCATGGATTATCTTGATGAGATTTTGAGTATTGGGGGGTAGGTCAGACTACAGCCTGTGTCAGCTTGATAAACTCAAGATGTAGGACACCATATATGAACCCTTAAATGGAGATCTACCCCCCACACCCAAACCCCTTTCCCGAAATCAGAATAGTTTATCATTTGAATTTCTGGAAAATAACTCCTCAAATCAGATTTTTGTTTTCAAAGGATACACAGCTTAGGTGGAAACACTCCATAGGTTATAATTCACAAGGCCCCTGATGGTTTACAGAGGGAAGAGGATCACATGTCTTCATCTAGCTAGCCCCAATGCTTTCCTCAGTTTTTCACTTTTATAGGGCTTTCCTATAGCCCTGATTTTGCTCTGTAATGCACTAGCACTGGAGACTTGAGTTACTGCTAATATGAGATGTAACTCATTTTCCCACGCCAATGGTTGGAGAGGAGCAAAGCAAACTCCACCGATTTCTTTCTTGTCTTAGCTTCTACAGCCTGCTTCCTGCCTCAGGATAAAGGCTCTACTTTCATCTCACATTCTAATTCAGAATATTTCTCAAAATTTTCTTATTTCCTCCTGAGTTGCAGAAAGGGTAGCTTGTTCAGCATGTAATTAAAATTTGAATTTTCCATGTTCCATGTTCCATGAATGCAACCTGGTCCGTATGTCTTTGGTGTTGGATTTATCTGCTTCATTATTTTACATTGAGGTAGTTGATGCTGATAGCTTCTAATTGTAATTGTTGCTTTACTATTTGAGACATTGATACTTAAGCTTCCTCTAGTAGTTAACAGAAATATATCTATTTATAGATATTTAGATATCAAGTATGAATCTTTTTCATCTCACAGAGCAAGATATAAATATCTGTTAGAAAAACCTTTATTTCTTAAAGTTCTAACAGTTAGGTTCTAACAGGATGCCTAGAGTGCAGCAAAAAGGAAATCATAGCCAACTGTAAGGAAGTCAGGGGCCCGTCCCAGCAACACTCCAAACAAAACCACAAGGAACCCTACCAAAGGAGACAGGCCCAAGATGGCTGACACAGTAGGTGAAAGTTCACATTATTCCTTCATTATAGATTACCATACAAAAATCTTCTCCCTCAAGGTGACATGACAGGAAACCCCTCACCTAATAAGGAAGGAAAAGCACATAACCCACATTCCTTGAAGACACCACCCTGCTTCCAAGAAATCGTTGCCTCATGAAATGAAAATTTTGGCAGCAACTGTCAATAAAAATTGCCCAAACCCCAGTGGCGTCAGCTCCTCCTTGCGCTCACCCATTCTCACATCTCCAGAGTGTACTTTCACTTTAATACATTTTTATTGCTTGTTCTGCTTACCCACTGTGTTGTGTCTGCCCTTGAATTCTTTCATCTGGAAATAACAAGAACCTCTGGCAACATCTTTGTAGGGGCTGGGTTGAGGCCTTAGGGCCCAAGATCTCCTTGTTTCACCCAACAACATGTTATTGATTACCCTTTTAAATCCTTACATAAATTATTTTGTTTTCAAAATGAAAAGAAATAGTGCTGTGGAAAAAATCTCTCTCAGCCTCACCTTCTATGGTATGCCTCCCCTCAGTTTTCCTTATGAGTTGTGAAAACTGAAAAACAGAAGCATTCCCACTGAAGACACACTAAAACATTATGTTTATTCATTTTCATAAATAAATGAGAGAGGGATTTAGTATCTGCCTGACTCAGTAACAACATGGAAGCAATATAATAATTACTTCAAGTTCAGTAATAATGATATTCCCATAATTAGATATGATCATTTCACTTCAGTTCAATTCAGACTATAGATAGATATAGGTGATAGGGATAGAGACAGAGATAGAGATGGAGATAATAATCAAGTCCTAATTAACCTTTTCAGCTCAAGGATTATGTTTCTACTCCACATAAATTATAACTTGAACATTATATCCTTTCTTGGTTCTGCCATTTTTGTTCAATGTATAAGGTGTTTCTATTAATTTGAATATCCTAGCTTTGTAATCTGAATTGTCATATGTTTCTTTTTAATTTTTTTCTGTGGAGTACATGTTTAAATCTTTCTTTGTTTATATTAAACTGATGGAGCCCAGGTGTTAGAATTAGTTAAGCTTTATCTACTATTCAGATAAACGATGAGATATGACCACCATTATACCTTTGGGGAAAAAGTATGTTCCTTTCAATGAAAGACTCTATGGTTCTGAAGTGATCAGTGAAATGAACCTTCTGGGGGCTAACAATGTACAGGCAGGTGGTGCTGACAAGTAGGGCAGTTAAAAATTTAAGACAGTTCCTCAGAAGAATAAAAGAAATTAAATTTGTGAAGGTCACATCTGGACATTGTAACTTTCAGACAGATTGCACTTCTTCACATACCACTGGGCATCTAAATAGTATCATAGCATAGAGCTAAATAAGCCATTTTCTTCCTGATATATTTTATGACTGCTCTACATATTAATAATTCTTCTTCCCCTCTGAAATTATGCGTTCTATAGTAGGATATTTCAGTTTGAAACATTACCTTTCACTTTTTTCCAGACCATAAGATCAAGCTATATTATTCATGTGGGTTTTCCAGAATCTACAATTTCAGCCCCTTTTCCATGGCTGACTTCTTGTGGAGGTTGACTACAGCAATAGTTAAATGTTGACTGCTCAAGGTTTGTGTTCCTGCTTCTAATATTGCCAGTGATTCGCAGAGTTTCTACCCCTGGAATGGCGCTGTTTCCTAATTGTAATGTCTACACTTTCTTGTTCCAATTTGACCAATTCTTTAGTATAAAAAAAAAATTTAATGTTTAATGAACAGCAGAATATTTTGACTATACTTACTTCATCTATGAATCATTTAGCTATATATGTGCAAAGTTTGCATTATACTCTATATTTAATAATTTTACAACTTCAGATTACAAATAATTTGAGCCCTCTGTTATTCAGAGTGCAGAATATTTACTGAATATTATACCCTATTCACAGAAATATTTTTTGAATTTTTATCCATTGCTCTAAGTGTTCTATGGCACTTGTTTCAGTCAATTAATTACCAACTCCAGTTTGTGCCATTTTAAATCTTTTCTTTTAAATGTTTTATTTATTTCTGAGAGACAGAGAGAGGGAGAGACAGACAGCATGAACAGGGGGAGGGTCAGAGAGAGAGGGAGATACAGAATCTGAAACAGGCTCCAGGCTCCTGAGCTAGCTGTCAGCACAGAGCCCGACATGGGGCTCGAGGAACCATGAGATCATGACCTGAGCCGAAGTCGGGCACTTAATTAACTGAGCCACCCAGGTGCCCCTGCCATTTTTAATCTTTTTCACTATGTAGGGTTCTTCTTTCCACACAGCCCAAACTTCAACAGAACTATCTCTAATATTAGAGACAATGGACTGCTTTCTTCAGTCAGTCACATGCCACAGAAAACCACTATTGTTGAGATTGTTTCAAATATTTAACTGAGTGGTTCTCTAAAACTCTTTGAACTGTGAACTCTCTTCTCCAGAGAGAATGGCCATATGGAAGCATGCAGGGAACTAGGGTAATGGCAGTAAAGCAGTAAAGCTTCCACTTCAAATTTTCTACAGTATGAACTTAGTGCAGTAGTTTCTCATTGCCACTATAACAAATTACTACACATTTCATGGCTTAAAACAACATTAATTCATTATCTTGCAGATCTGGCCATCCAAAGTCTGAAATGGGTCTTGCTGGGATAAAATCAAGGTATATACAGGGCTGTGTCCCTCCTGGAAGCTGTGGGGGACAATTTGGTTCCTTACCTTTTCCAGCTGCTGGCTCCCTCTTTAAGAGGGCAATGAGGCATCCTTACATCTCAGATTCTGCTCGTCCCTTCTGCCTTCTTCTTTCACATTAAAGGACTTTGTGATTACATTGGGCCCAACCAAGTATCCCTGGATAATCTTTTTATTTTAAGGCCAGTTGATCAGCAATCTTAATTCCATTTGCAACATTAGTCTCTTCCCCAAGTTGTCATGTAACAAAACATATTAGAGATGCTAGGGAGGAGAGCATGGTCATCTTTCAGGGTGATTATTTCGCTATCATGACTTGTAAGAGTAACTGACCTTAGAAAACTTTCACGTTTCTAGCAATTCTAATACACAGATAGATAGAGATAGAGAGATATAGATACAAATAGATATTTATATCTATATAATCTATGGAACTTTTAGATTTCTAGTAATTACAATATTTAAATAAATACATTCAAGACCTTTCTCTCTATCGATCGATCAATCTATCCATCTATCCATCAATCGATCTACCTATTGGCTTTGGAAACCAAATTTGTTAGGTTTTTAATTGAGCTTACCCATTGTCTGTTTTACATTACTCATGTTACTTAAACTCACAGAAAAATAATAGTAACACCAAAATTGCAGAGTTGGTTTGAGAAATAGATGTACTTACCATGGCAGTTCATACATTGTAATAATTAATCAATGGCATAGATTATTATTTGTGCTGAAAACTGATCTAAATGATATGTGATTTTTAATAAAGAACTGTAAACATTTTCTTTAACTATAATACACTGTGCAACATTCCAGTACTTCTGTATTTCAGTTAATACATGTATGCTTTTTGCTAGATTTAGATCCAATGCCAAACCTAGCATTGGATTTGTTATTGGATGTGTTAGAATAATGTCCTCCTAAAGATGTCCACATCCTATTCTTTGGAACCTGTGAAAATGTTATACCTTAAATAGCAAACAGAATTTTGCAGATACGATTAAATTAAGAATCTTAATTTTGGGAGATTATCCTGGATTATCTGGATGTGCCTGACTTAATCAAAAGAATCCCTAAGATCTGAGAACTTTTCCTGGCTGAGTTCCAAGTAAAAGAAATGTGATTACAGAAGAACCATTAAAGAGGAAAGCAAATTTGCTGGCTTTGAGGATGAATACAGGAGTCTAAGAGCCAACAAAAGGAGTTTGTAGAAGCTGAAAAGTGCAAGGAAAAGATTCTCTTCTAGATCTTCCAGAAAGGAAACTCTGCCTGCCAACACCTTGATTGAGACCCATGATGGATTCTAACCTGAAGAATTGTAATATAATATGCTTGTGTTATTTAAATTGCTGCATTTGTGGGAGTATTTTATAGAAGCAATAAAAACAAATACACTGGATGATTGAGGAGTCACATGTTTCGCCTTTATATGTATACCTCTCAACATGTGTTTAAAGTGGTTGTTCAAATCACAGTTCAGCCAGATGTGTGTGAAAGTTCCAGTTTCTTCTCATCTGCATCTAAATTTACTATTTTCTTTTTGTATTTTACTCATTCTGGTGAATGTGGGATGTTATCTCTTACAGTTTTTAATTTGTATTAGCCTAGTGATTAATGCCACTGAGATCATTTTCATATGTTTATTAGCCATATGAATATACTCCTTTGTAAAGGGTCTTTAAGTCTGTATGATTTAAATTATTTTCAATGTGTTAAAGTTGCTTTTTTTCATATACTGTCCATATTCTATATTCTTATATGTAAGGTCTGTGTTTAATAAGCAATATACAAATAAATATTTTAACCTTCTACTTGTAGTATTAAATTCATTCCATTTATTAAATAATTGATATTTCATTTTGCTGCCAGTTTGTTTCCTGTTTAACATGTCTGTTGTCTTTTGTAAAAATCTACTTTAATTTTTTAATGTTTTTATTTATTTCTGAGAGAGAGAGGCAGTGTGAGCAGGGGAGGGTCAGAGAGAAAGGGAGACACAGAATCTGAAGCAGGCTCCAGGCTCTGAGCTAGCTGTCAGCACAGAACCCAATGCGGGTCTCGAACCCACAAACTGTGAGATCATGACCTGATGCTCAACCGACTGAGCCACCCAGGTGCTCCAAATCTACTTTATTGAGATATAATTTATATTTTAAAATGTACTCATTTTCAGTATAGATCTCATGAGTTATATACAAAACATATATACATTCATGACTCACCAAATTCAAGATGTAAAACACTTTCTTCACCCTAGGAAAGTATCATTGTGCCTTTTTGCAATGAACTGCTAATAATCTCTGGCACCAGGAAATAATAATTTGCTTCATGTTTCTATAACTTTGTTTAGTCTTTTCTTGATTTTCAGATAAATAGAAATTTACAACCTCAATTCTTCGTGTCTGGCTTCTGTTACAAAGCATAATGATTTTGAGATGCAGTCGTATTGTTATGTAAATTATTTGTTATTTTCTAACTCATAGTAGAATACTATTGTATGGATATACCACAATTTGTTTATCCATTCACCTTTCTGTTTTAATGATTATTCAGTAGAGTTAACATGAACTTTTTTACACAAGTATTTGTGTATGAACACGTTAGTATTTCTTTTGGGGAAACACCTACGAGTAGAATAATAGTGCATATAGTAAGTTTATATTTAGCTTCAAAAATGACTACCAATGATTTACTCAGAGGTTGTTAAAATTTTGCATTCTCACTCACATTTTATGAGACATTCTATTGTTTCATGTCCCCACCAAAAATTGGTATATGTAGATTTATTGTTTTTTAATTTAACAACATTTGGGTGGAGTAGAATCTCAGTTTGGTTTAAATTAATGTGTTCCTGATAACTAATTATGCCAAATATCTTTTTATGTATTTATTAGCATATATATTTTCCTTTTATAAAATGCTTTGTTCAAATTTTTCATCCAGTTTTTGGGTTGTTTATCTTCTTGCTATTAAGTTTTAAGAGGTTTTTTTTTAATATATTCTAGATACATATTATTTTCTGCTAAATAAATGGATTGCTAATTTTCTCCAAGCCTGACTTTACTTACCCTTTGTGTTTTCTCAATAATGCCTTCTGAAAAGCAGAAAACTTTGATAAAGTTTACTTTTTATTCTTTTTCATATTTAGTTAGTGATTTTTGAGACCTAAAATGATCTTCCAAAGATTGATTACATGTGTATAATTTTCAAATTTTAGCTTTCACCTACATTTCAGATAATTTTGGATATATATATAATATTTTTAAATATTATAATGTATGTTTACATAAATATATAATGTGTAAATATAAACATATAATATTTTTAACATATACATAACAATATCTACATAACATATATAATATATCTGTATTTATATGTAATATATTTTGAAGTTTTAACATCAGTTATATATATGTATGTTGGTTTCGGTTATATTTTCTGGTTGACTTTTATCATCATAAAATATTTTTATCTGTTGCCATTCTATTCCTAAACATGTAGGTAATAACACAGTAACTCTAGCTTTCTATAATAAGAAATTGCAGGATACCTAGGTGTCTTAGTCAGTTAAGCACCCACTTCAGCTCAGGTCACGATCTCTCAGTTCCTGAGTTCAAGCTCTGCAACCGGCTCTGAGATGACAATGTGGATCCTGGAGCCTGCTTCAGATTCTGTGTCTCCCTCTCTCTCTGCCTCTCCCCTACTCACTTTATGTGTATCTCTTTCTCTCTCTCAAAAATAAACATTATAGTGATTTTTTAATACAATAAGAAATTTCATACCATAAATGTTTTTAATCTTTTACTCTTAACCCATCTGTATCATATTGGCATACTTCCACGTAGAGTATACTTATGTCTTGCATTTTCTATTGTAGTTTCTGTGTGACAATATCTCATTTTCAATGTTATAATTAGAATATTTACTACATTTAATCTAATTATTGTGAAGTTATGTTAAGTATATCGTCCAGCTCTTTGTTTTCTTTTTATCTCATTGTATCTATGATAGTGTTCTCTTTTTGTTTTCTTCCAAATTATTTTGGTTTGAAAAGATTTTTACTCTTCCATCTTTCATTTGAGTAATTTGTAATTTGTATGTTAATAATTTTATTGGTTTATATATATTAATTTATGGGTGCTTGCCTAATTATAGTCTAACAAAGTTATTATTTTCCTACTTTCCTTATTCTGCTAGTCCCTTAGAATTTTAAAAACCCATTTCTATTTTGCATCATCGTTGTGATGGTATTTTGTTTTACATATAATTTAAACTTCACAGGACATTTCTATAATTGTTTTGTATATTAAGCAATTGTTTATATTCACTCATTTATTTACCTCTTTATTGGTATATTTTAATTCCACCCTATACTTCTATGTTCACATTTTAGACAATTTTATTTCCTGCCTGAAGGACTGGCTTTAATTTAGACTTTTATTTTTAACTATGTCCTATTATTGACAGCTTCCCTCAGTCTTTGTCTGCAAACATCTTTATTTCACTTTTATTTTTGAAGGATAAGAATACATTCACTTGTTATAGAATTCTAGGTTGGCAGTACTTTTTCTTTGGAAAGACAAAGATGTCATTCCACTGCTTTCTGACTTCCATCATTAGTGGTGAGAAGACAGCTGTCATTCTTCCGGTGGTTGTTCTTTGAAGAGAAGGTATCTTTCTTACTCTGGCTGACTTTTAGGATTTACTTTTTTATTCTTTGCTTTGCAGCAGGTTTAGTGAAGTGCCTCATTAAACTTTCTTTTTGTATATACTGCTTAGTATAATTAGATTTCTTGTACCTGTGAATCTTATCATTTAAAAAACTTCTTAGCCATTATTCTTTTGATACTGCTTTTAATCCACTATTTCTCTCTTCTCCTTCCAAGACTTTGATTGTAATTATAGTAGACCTTTGAAGAGTGTCCAAAATATCTCTTATGCTCTGCTCTATTTTCCTTTTTTTCCCCTCACTGCTTCAGTTTGTGTATTTTGTGGATCTTCTAGGTAACTGACACTTTATTCTAATGTGTCCATTTAAAACTATCCACTATTCATAATTTCACATATCACATTTTATTTTCTGTTTGCAGTGTCAACTGATTCTTTTCTGTTTTTGAAAAATTATAATCCTTTGGTAAATTTCATGACTTTTCATCTATTTTTTCACTATGTTCTTTAACATATTAACATAGTAATTTTTAAGTATTTATTTTTGTGTTTTTCAAAAAATTTTATTAATGTTCATTTATTTTTTTGAGAAAGAGAGATACAGAGTGTGAGCAAGGGAGGGTCAGAGAGAGAGGGAGACACAGAATCTGAAGCAGTCTCCAGGCTCTCAGCTGACAGCACAGCACCTGATGCAGGGGCTCAAACACACAGACTGCGAGATCATGACCTGAGCTGAAGGCAGCCACTTAACCAACTAGACCACCAGGCATCCCAAGTATTTAATTTTGAATTCTACTATATGGATCTTTGGTATGACTGCATGTATTCTCTGCCCTTTTCCTTGACTGTTAGTCATATTTTCTCTTATTCACGCCCTGTTTAGAACTTTTTTTCTACCAGTTGGTGCAATGCCATAATTCTAGAGGTTCTATATAATATTATATTCTACTTAATAAAGTTTACCTTTTCCTCTTTAAGACAATTACCTGAACAGCTAATCACCTAAATCCAATCAGAAATTAAGATGACTTGTTCTTTGTCATATTCTTGATAAGACTTTGTACACCTCTGGTTTGCCATTTTTCCTAAATATGCCACTCATAAGCTTTTGACTGAGAGCTTTCCAAGTGAATATCCTTTACCCCAAAATATACAAGAGATTCAATTCTGCCTGTTGAAGGATTTCCCCCTACTCTACAGTCTTCCCCTGGTCCTGTGGCTTCACAGCTGGACACATGTCTTGCTGACAATGTTTTTAAAATAAGTGCCCACTCTGTCAAGTCTTGGGCTCATAAGTATCACAAGACTGGATGTGATTTCATTCTGCCTTTTGGAAGATTTGTTTTCTATTTTCCCAGTCTCCTGTGAAGCCAGCCATTTATTTGTGTCCCCTCAATTTCTAGATTATCAGCTTTATCAAACTATTAAAGATTTTGCTTATTCTTTGCCATTTGCCATCCAGATTCTCTATGCTTGTCCTGCTTTGAAAATGTCTCCAGTAAAAAAATGACTGAATATTGTCAACTGACCTCAGGAAGTGTCTCAACTTCTTGGATTTATGACTTTTTAGTTCTCTATGCTTTACTGTTTCCAAGAGTTTTTGTTGTGTTTTAAAAATGCAATTTAAACAAAAGTATCCACCATGTTCTCATCGCTATATAAACCTTTAGGGTCATGTCTTCTCACATGGATTCCTAAATCTTCAAAGTAGCAGTGCTGTGTCAAATTCTTACCATGCTTCAGTTTTCTCTGACTTCCTATTCTGCAACCAAAAGGAAAAAGCTGTCTGAATTAAGATCTCATGTAATTAGACTAGACTCATCTGGAGAATCTCCATTTTTAGTTACTCAAAATCAAATGATTATTAATTTTAATTACACTGGAAATAATACAAATATGACTTCTTATCATAATCACATTTCTGGGATTAGGGCATGAAACTTAGTCCATTTTGGAATTCAGCCTACCAAGGTATCTAGTTTTAAAAAATGCAAAACATTCATGAATGTACTCTCTAGATATACTAGTTTAACAGGCAGCAAACCATCTAGGTGTAGAACTGAAATTACTGATAATCTTGTTATTTCTTCTCTCTTTATTCTTTAGCTTCTTTTTGAAAAGTATCCCATCTGTATGAAAGTTTGCTTTGATGACAATTGGGTGCAAAGGCTATTAGCTGTGGAAAGACAGAGATCTAGACAAAACACTGCTTTTTCTTCTAACTCATAATTATTCAACAGTTAAATAATGAGAGTCTAATTTATTCCAGATTCTGTTCTGGGTACTGGAGATAATGCAATGAGTAGAGAAAATACCTATCTCACAGATCATAGTAATAACCAAAGAAAAATGTATTGTTAAATATACTATTTGAATTAAATAATCTAATAAATAATTAGATTTATGTGGTCAACAGAAACATGTCCCAAAACCAAAGGTATAACATAATAAAACAATTTTATCCATTGCTATTGCCACAATATTTAAAAGTTCTAATTAATAGTGCTATTAATTAAAATCCTGGAAAATTTTAGATTTATCTGGGTATTAAAGTATTACATTATGTGTAGGAGACTCTGTTAATTAATATATGATTCATATTTTTCAAATTTATTGAAAGATAGTATAACATGTGATCAAGTTTAAGACTAGACTTTTTGAGTATGAGTTCTGCATTTTATGTGCTTTGTGACCTTGGGAAACTTACCTAAGTTCTCTGGGTGCCTTAATTTCCTTAGTTATAAAATGAGGCTTGGGGTGCCTCGATGGCTCAGTCAGTTGAGAATCTGGCTCTTGACTTTGGCTCAAATCATGATCTCATGGTTTGTGAGTCTAAACCCCACATTAGGCTCTGTGCTGGCAGTGCAGAGCCTGCTTCGGATTCTCTCTCTCTCCCTCTCTGCCCCTCTCTGCTCTATTTCTCTTAAAGAGCCTAAGTAACGCCATTTTGAGATTAAGGCCCCCATTAAGAGCAACCTTGCACTGCACGTAGCCCCAGTTCCAGGAAAAACTTCAGCTCAAGCCACCCTTGGACCACCCTCAGGTCAGCCAATCAAAAGAAGCTAAGAAAGATAGGAAAAACATTCCTGTGGTCTGAGTCAGGGTCTGGGGACTATAGATAACTACTTTGTACAAATTAGCCAATCACTCACCGCTTGCCTGAACCCTGTGTGGGCCCTTTAAACTCACCTCATAATTGGTCATTTTCAAAGAGTCTCAAAGGTCATGATTGGGTCCCACCTCACAGATACTGAATGGTCAAAAGTGTTGCCATGGGTGCTGTACAATTATGATTGATACTTATGTGATGATGCTATGGGTACAACATGTGCACTGTAACACCACCGCCCCTTACCCCATAAAAACCCTGCTCGATTGTTTGGGGCTTCACCCTGCTGCCGCTGCACTGGTTGACGGGTGAGCCCCTGCTAGAGCTTGTAATAAAGACCCTTATGTACTTGCATTAGTGTAGGCTCCTTGGAGGTCTCTGGGGACTCGCGATTTGGCATAACACTCTCTCTCTCAAAATAAATAAATAAACTTAAAAAATAATAAAAGTAAAACATAAAATGATGCTCATTAAAGTAATTACCACACATAATGCTTGTAAGGATGAGCAATGTAGGAAAAGATGCTTATAATAGTTAACTGTCATCATCATAAATGAAATTCATTCCCCCTCACAATAGCCCTATGAGGTAGCAGAGTGAAGTTTGAGGGAATTTTGATCACTGGATGAACAGGTTAATTCAGAACTTGGGTCTGGCAAAAGAGTGTTATAGACTTGGAGTTAGTTAGAGAGGAAAAACCTCTTGATCATGGAGGTGAGATATATCGCAAATTACAACTTGCCTAGAATAAGCATTTCTCAGCATCTTTTTTTTCTAGCTCCTAGAAAATAAATGTCACCACCGAGAGGAAAATATCAAAGTGGAGGCTTGAAAATCTTCAAATTCATCCTATGAATAAATGCTTCAGTTTTGTTTACAGAGAAATCACAATGCACATAACACAGAAATCATTTAGAAGAGTTACTGAAGTCATCAACACTGTGCAAGTTAACGAAAATTCCTCTGGGAAAATCTTATGTTGTTGAAATATGTCACTTGAAGTCTGTATAGCAAATACAAAATGAAAAGACAGTACAGGATAGACCATTTATTAATAAATACTGACAGTTATAAATATCCTGTATTATTGTATTATATCTATCAGTTCAGTAAACCAAAACACATTACCTAAGGCTAAGGAATAGTCAACTTTTTTATTTATAAAAAAAAAAAAAATCAAGTTTTTGCTCTTGGGTCTCTCTGGAGTGTAGTAGAATAAGGCCACATTAAACTTGTCTTCTTTAATATTAAAATTTTGAGTTGGAAGGATATTTTATACTTTAAAAATTTCCAGCTTATAGAGGCATACCTGACATAAAATAAACTGCAAGTATTTAAAAGGTAGAATCTGAGAAGTTTTGACATGTATACACCTATGATACCATAAAAATATTCAATTTTTATAAACCTAAGTAAGTTTTTAAATAAATTTAGTACCTCATGGTGACCTTTTACTCATACTTATACTCTTATAGATATCCCTCAATGATTTTATATGCACTATTATACTGTTTTTTTCTTATATACCTAAAATTATGTTATCCCTTTCCATACCAATTATTTAAGGCTCAGCTCCAATACCACTTTCTTTGAAACTTTTCTGATGAGGACTTCAGATGAAACCTTTTCCTATTTGAATAGCCTTTATTCTGTTTTATGGCCCATTGAATATATTACCTTTCATTGAACTTTCAGATTAGTATACTGTTTATAGCTCATAAGTTTCGTGAGGGAGAGAATCTGATTTACCTTTGGACCCATTCCAAGGCCTAACACAGTGTGTATTGAATGGAGTACAATATAGATCGATGAACAAAGATTTTCTAACCTAAATTTGCAGTCGTATTCTTGTTGTGATTATTGTTGTGATATTCATGTGATTCATGTAGAGGATCACATTAACTATCCAGACAAGAGCCTTTATCAGTATGAAGGAGAGGAAGAAGGGAGGGAGGAGATAGAGGAAAAAGAAGGAAAGAAGAATGAAAATGACCACCAGGAAAGACAATAGCTTTAGTTTTAGTGCTAAAGACTACAGAGATATATTAAAATTTCTATCTGAAGACTATTTTAGGAAATAAGCTCATATTGGCACTTGCACACATTATTGGACTCATAAAAACAATTACTAGTTATTTTGATATATTGAAATTTAGTTGCATAATTCATGTAGAAGCTACATAAAAAACTTAAATATGACATTAAGTTTTATTTTAGAAGTAGGAACAAAGGAATCACTTTAATTATAAATTGGAAAAATTCATTCTCCCCTAGAGAACAAGGCTTTTTTTCTTTAACTTTGACCATTTAGATCCAGAATGAGCTTAGGAACTTGGCAATAAACCATATTCTTCCATATGGCATGTAGGTGTTTGGGTACTTCAGGTAAATAATAGTCAAAGTGTAATGTGAGGGAAATATATATTTAAATTCTGTATAGAACTTTATTTTACCTCTATCATTTGATTTTTTTTAATGTTTTATTTATTTCTAGGAGAGAGAGAGAGAGAGAGACAGCGTGAGCAGGGGAGGGTCAGAGAGAGAGGGAGTCACAGACTGAAACAGGCTCAGGCTCCGAGCTGGCAGTCAGCACAGAGCCCGACGCGGGGCTCGAACCCACGAACTGTGAGATCATGACCTAAGCGAAAGTCGGACGCTTAACCAACTAAGACACCCAGGCGCCCCTATCATTTGATTTTTAAACTCTTTCTTATTCTCTCATCATAACAAAGTATGTATAGTAACTTGGCAAACATATGTAGAGACATTAGAGACTTGTGTTGCTTTAACATATGCAACATATTAGGGGCTGAAGAGAAGGAATTGAACAAATATAAATGATGAGCATAGAATTGGGTTGCAAAATTGTCCTTTTTCTATAAGCAAAATTGGGGGTAGGACTGGATATCTTCCCAGTCTTCCCAGACTCCACTCTCCTCCAAAAAAAATCAGAGAGATCGAATTATAAATACTTGTTAGCACCTTCCACACCTTTCTTATATATTTTTCATTCATGAAAGGCAGAAAATTCCTAAGACCTTCTGTGTACACCTTCAAAACACAAAACAAGCATTAAAATAATAAAAACAAAACCAAAAATAATGTACCCTGAGAAAAATTTCAAACATATTAGACTCTTGCAGTTAGATGTGACAAGTAACTATTGGTTTTGCTTATAAGACCCCACTAAATCAAAACAATGGGGCCGATGGTGCAGGATAATTGTCTCTGATATGCTGCTGGCAGTGTTATTTATGTTACTTTTTTATAAAATATGCTGTCACAATGGCAGCCTGCCTAGGACCTCAGTATTTATGGAGTGGCCTATCTTTAGGTGCTTCTGGTGTACAAAATTTCAAAGAAGGAATAAAAAGTATGTTCAGTTACATCATTGTAAAATTGCCCTTTGTCTTTCACAACAACATGATCAATCAAAAACTAAATGTATGAGATTTTCACAAGGAACACACATGTGTAACCAGCATGCAATTTCTGTAAGGTTTTGTTTACTTTTTTGTTTTGCTTTTGCAGAACCTCTTTATCAGATTAAGGATGTTCCTTATTCTTCCTGATTATGTGAGGAAAGTTGTTGTAATATGTTTTTCTTTTTTGCCAAATGCTTTTTTTTTTTTTTTGCATCTACTAAAATGGTTTCTGCCCCTAAAACTGTTTATATGGAGAAATATATTGCTTGATATTCTAATGTTAAAGCAACTATGTGAACCTGAAATGACCCATTTGGTCAAGGCACAGTACTATTCCTTTATAATATGAGATTTGCTTATAGCAGTTCACTTAGCACTTTGACCTCCTCTAAATTTAAGATAAAGATTGGCTTGTATTTCTTTCTTGTAATGTCCTTGTAAAACTGTTGTTGCCAGTGTGATAATGGTCTCATAGAATGAGTTAACTTTTCTCACATTTTCTATTTTCCCATAGAATTTATGTACAGTTTCTTCCTTCAGTGTTTGGGGAAAATTACAACGAGACCATTAAGGCCTGGAGATTTCTTTGACAACCTGCTTTTATATGCAGATTTAAATTCTTTAATATAACTAAAATATTCATATGCCTTATAATGCTTTTTTTCTTTTCTGGAAATGTATCTGATTGTTTAGTTATCAAATATATTGTCATAAGGATTTTCAAGATTAAAAAATTTTTTTTAATGTTTTATTTTATTTTTGAGAGAGAGAGAAAGAGCAAGAGAGGGAGGGACAGATAGAGAGGGAGACACAGAATCCAAAGCAGGCTCCAGGCTCCTAGTTGACAGCACAGAGCCCCACAGGGACTTGAACGCAAGAACCCTGCGATCATGACCTGCGCTGAAGTCAGACGCTTTGACTGAGCCACCCAGCGTCCTTCAACATATCTTCTTATTGTGATTTTCAATATCTCTAGGAACTATGTAGATATCCTATTTGTTATTCCTGATATTATTACTTTAGTACATTTTAACTATTTCTCAATTTATTCTACAGTCTTGCTATTTCCATCTTTATGTTCTCTAGTATTCTTTGCTGTCTTCTCACGTATTAAACAAATAGTTTTATTATTCTATTTTCCCTTCTCTTAGTTTTCATTGTGTGCACGTGTACGGGGGTGTGTGGTGCTGCATGTGCACACACCCATACTCTTAGTGGTTACCCTGGAAATTATAGTATACCTCTTTGATTTTACTACATTCTTATTTCAATTCTTACTTTTACCACTTCTAAAACAATATTAGGAATTTGGTAAAACTTAATTTAATTACTGTCCTTCTAGGTGTTTAAATTTTTTTCATGATTTTTAACCTACATGTTTTAAATTACATTAGACATTATACGTTTTCGTCTACTTAACACTCAAGTTTATTTACTCTTTGTAATGCTTCTAATTACTTTTTACATTCCTCTGCTTTAATAATTTTTTCTTTCCAATTTCCTTTTAATTTTGTCTTTTTGTGTGCATGACACTGTTGTTATCAGTTTACATTAGTATTTTTTCCCCCTGAAAATGCATTTATTTTGCCTCAAATTTTAAAGAATACTCTGAAAGGGCATAAAATTCTAGACTGACATTTTAACTCTTCTTTTGGTACTTAAATATGTCTTATTGTTTCCTCTGGTTTGTTTAATATTTGCTAAAACTTAATTGTCTGCCTTATTTTGGCTCCTGGCAGGTGTTTCCTCCCCTCCCTTCTGGTTTCTTATAAGATCTTTCTACTTTGCTTTTTAAGCAGTTTCTTAGGATAATCTTAGGTGTTGGAAATGTTGAAGTTATAATATCTAGTAGACATTATAAATTAAGGATGCTTCTTAAGAATAACCAATGGAAAAAAGACAGTCTCTTCAGCAAATGGTGTTAGGAAAACTGGACAGCAACTGCAGAAGAGTAAAACTAAACCAGTTTTTACACCATACAAAAAAAAATTCAAAATGGATGAAAGACCTAAACTTAAGACAAGAAGCCATCAAAATCATAGAGGAGAAAACAGGCAAGAACATCTTTGACCTCGGCTGGAGCAACTTCTTACTTGACAAGGCAAGGGAAACAAAAGCATTAATGAACTCTTGGGACCTCATCAATACAAAAGCTTCTGCACAGTGAAGGAAACAACAAAACAAAAAGGCAATAGTCAGAACAAAAGAAGATATTTGCAAATGACATATATCAGATAAAAGTTTAGTATCCAATATCTATAAAGAACTTATGAAACTCAACACCACCACCAAAAAAATCCAGTGAAGAGACAGGAAGAAGACATGAATAGACACTTTTCCACACAAGACATGAGAGATAGCTAAGAAACACATGAGAAAATGCTCAATATCACTCGTCATCCGGGAAATACAAATCAAAACCACAGTGAGACACCATGTCACACTTGTCAGAATGGCTAAAGTTAACAACTCAAGCAGTTTTCAAATTCTCCCATTGTTTCTATTATGTTTTTTATTTTGGCTGTAATTTCCTCGTTTTCTTTTTCCTCTTACATTATCAGCTGGACTTAATATATTCTTACTGATATAAAGAACACTTTCCTCCATATTTTTGGCATACCTGAAGTATACTACGATTTCTCAGTCAATAATTATTTAAAAAAATTTTTTTTAATGTTTTATTTATTTCTAGGAGAGAGAGAGAGAGAGACAGCGTGAGCAGGGGAGGGTCAGAGAGAGAGGGAGTCACAGACTCTGAAACAGGCTCCAGGCTCTGAGCTGGCAGTCAGCACAGAGCCTGACGCGGGGCTCGAACCCACGAACCGCGAGATCATGACCTAAGCAAAAGTCGGACGCTTAACCGACTAAGCCACCCAGGTGCCCCTCAATAATTATTCTTGAAGGTCACTACCTTCATGTTCTTTTTTGGGTTGGTTACTATATATATATATGTCGGAGGCAGGCTCCGGCAGGTCCAGGAGTCCCTGAAGGATGGACGGTGTCAGCGAGAGAGAGAGAGAGAGAGAGAGAGAGAGAGTCCTGAGATTCTTTCTGATCACCAGGCAGGCATTTCTGCTCTGTTGGTTTTGGTGTCTTTATTTTAAGGTTCAACAATAACATGACATCAGAAGACAGAATTTTTACAGGGGCTAATTATCTGTAACAAGATGCTTTGATCAGTGGAAGGTGTACAGAAACAGGCTTTACAAAAGTATTCTTGCAGAACCTCCCCATATTCTTGACGTCAGTCCCCCAGATTAAGATACTAACTTATCTTATTTTGCATGGGTAGGCCTCTAGACAATTTTTAATCACAAGAGGAAGAATGTATATTAGGCTTGTTCCTAAGTTGCTTGAGCAAGCCTTTTCCTTGATGCTGAATGTGCAAGCACCATGGGGGCCATAAATATGTCAGTCTTTGCATCTGGGTTTATGTTTTAGGTACTCTTATCTATCCTCATCCCAGCTGCCAGGGTAAGGGAGGGTGTTTGTGGAATGTAGGCCTTGAGGAAGGGACTGCTATGCTTCACCAGTTAGCAAAGATACATGTAGTAACTTATGTTCTGCCCTTATCTGTACCTTAACTTTATATTAGGCCCTTTGTCTCGGAGCCAGGCTCAGTTGTAAGTCTTGTGTTCTTAACTCCCTTTATTTATCTAAGTCTTGGATCTGCAAGGCCCATAGGAAGAGCCTTTTCACAATCATCCACAGAGCTTTCATCTAAAATCTCTTTTGTAAAGGCAGGAATATGCTTTTCCGTATGAGGTATCTGTGTTCAGAATATGGGTCTGATATGGAATATTTTGCGGCCTGGTCAATACCAGCAGGCTCATTTCTAACATGAGCCAGTAATAGCAGAAAGAGATACCAGTTTTCATTTCTCATGGAAGGAACTGTGCAAACGCTGCCATTTCCTTGCTGTGACTGCCATCCAGAGAGGCCGGTGTGGCTCCCGGCATGTATGTATCTGTATATATATATATATACACATATATACACATATATATATGTGTATATACATATATATATATACACACTACTATATTATATATAGTATACTATATTATACACTTGGATTATATTATTTTTATAGCATTTTTTTACATTATATACTTTGCATTATGTAAGATTAACAGATCTTTTTTCAATAAGATATTTATTTATTAACTGTTACTTTGTGTGTGTATGTAGAGAAGATGTACTATTACACTCTCTAAAGCTGATCTGCCTAGAGTAGAAAATGTATTAAGCTTTTCCACCTCCTGTAAAACTTACATCTGAATCTAAACAGTCCCATTTGAAATTGCTCAGGCTCTCTCAAAAGACCTCTATCCCTGAGACTGAAAATATGTGAGTTTGTACCACGTGTGTCATATTTAACATCCTGAAAAAAAGATTTTGTCAGAGGCAGATTTACCAGGAGCTGATATAACTTATGTCTCAGAGTCCTGGAACCTGTGTGAACCATTTCTAAATCCCTCCAATATGCCTTAGAGTATTCATATTCAGCTGGACATAGGGTTTTATAAAATGTTATTCAGAAGTAAGATATTTTAGCTGCAACTGGTTAAGTCTGCTTGATTTTTCTTCTCCAACTTTCCTTACATCACACATCTGTTGGGAAGGGCTGTCGAAAATCTGAAGATTCAGTAAGCACAAGTTAACATGGAAGATATATTTTGTTTAGAAATAGCAAATTATAGGGTCGCTTGGGTGTCTCAGTTGATTAAGCAACCAACTTCAGCTCAGGTAATTACCTCGCAGTCTGTGAGTTCGAGCCCCAAGTCAGGCTCTCTGGCAGCTCGGAGCCTGGAGCCTGCTTCGGATTCTGTTTCTCTCTCTCTCTCTCTCTGTCCTTCCTCTGCTTGCTCTCTGTCTCTCTCTCAAAAAGAATAAATATTTAAAAAAAAAGAAATAGCAAATTTTATCTGCTCTTCTGTCAAGTTTGTGTGTAGTTAAACATTGGTTAGCCATCCCTGTATAAGAAAATCTTCTAGAAAAATCTTAGTGTCTTCTATACCAAGCTCTAGAGAATAGTGTCATGTAACCAATAGTGACAATAACCAAAATGACTGATATTTATAACCAATATGAAGTATGTTTAAACTTAATTGCTAGAAAAAGATAACTTGAAAATATTCTGAAATCTTATAGTTCATATATCAAAGAAATGTTTCCCACATTTGATAGCAGTTCTGAATATTGAAATATTATCAATAACATACTTGTGACAATGATTTTCTAAATCAACATAAATAAAAAGTAAAATTTTGATTACCTATTTTACAGAAAAGATCATTTATTTTATTATCCTTTCTATAAAAACAATATTTAAATTCATTATTAATAGGAGGTCAGGAATATCCAGCTATAATATTCAGATAAATGTTACAGAAGTATGTTTTCTATTATGTTATCTTTCTGGATTCTGTGATGTTTGTAGTAATTTTAGCTTTTTAAAAATTGTTTACTGTAATTTAAAAATGTTCTTTCTAAATAAATATTTGCATTTCTTTCTAATCTTACAATCACAATCCTGTATTAGTTTTCTTCAAAACAATAAGAATTGAACCTCCTGCCTGGATCTATATATTGTTCTGGGTCTTAGACTGTGTTGCTGTCCTCAAATGGAGTGGTCCAGGCCATATTTCTTGTCTGCATCATTACTGAAACCTCTTTTGGTTTCTAATGTTGTAGTCTGTAGCTATTAACATGATATTCTTTGTTTGGTTCATGTAACATTCCTGGAGATCCCTGGCCATCTCCTCCTTGATGAGTATTTTGAGTTGAATTTTGTACCCCCAAAAGACACGCTGAAGCCCCAACCTCCAGAATCATGAATGTGATCTTATTTGGAAATAGGGTCTTTGTGGATAGGATCAAGTTAAACTGAAGTCATGCTGGATTAGGTATTAATGATGACCCTAATCCAATGGCTACTTTCCTTATAAGAGGAGGGAAATTTGGACACAGAAACACACTGGGAGAACACGTGACAAGTGAAGAAGAATAAGAGCTGTGTGGCCACTATCTAAGTGCAGTGTAAGCCCTGAGAGTTTGTCTTTCTTTTTTGTAAAGCCTGACTCAAGCTTTGATTGTAAAGCATTCACTTTAGAGATGGATATTCTAGAAACACATTGCCAAACAAAGGACCAGATAAAGAGCCAGGTCACCCTTCCCAACCCCCACCCCCAACCAGGCTTCTTTGTTTTAAAGATCTTGGTTGACTTGGGTAACTCACCTTTTAGACCACTTGTTCTGTTTTCTTTTCCTGTGCTTTAAAAATCCACTCTTAGGTTTTAAATTCACCAATACAGAGGAGTCCACAAAATCTTAGGACTCCATCCTTAACCCCAATAAGCACAGAGCTCCATGTTGTGTGGCCCCTCGTGTGACATTTAATTTCCAGGACTTGTAAGTAATATACATTTTTTAAATCAAGTTTCCTGGTGATTATTGCTGAAGCCAGCTTGCAATCACAGTAAGAACTACAGGGGCTGGTCCAGTCACACACAACACCAAGGAATGCCAAAGTTGTCTAGCAACCCACACAACATAGGAGAGAGGCATGAAACAGATTTTCCTTGGAGCCTTGAAGAAAGAACCAATCCTGTCCACACCTTGGTTTCCAATTTCCAGTCTCCAGATTTATGGTACACTGTTATAATAGCCCTCAAAAACTTATAAATACTAACTCAGACTTCCTTCAGCTTTCACAGATCTGTAGACTTATCTACAGTCATCCCCCTGTGGATAGGTCTCACCGTCCTTGGCAGGGAGGCAATATTTCCTTCCCGTGTAAGCTCTGTAGGTAGCATCTCCTTTTCTGTCCCATAGAATGGAGCAATGCTATGAGTGCATTCAGCTCTGGCAGCTAGGTTCTGCTCAAAAATCGCTTCCCAGAATAACAATTAAAGGATTCAAAGTGAGAACTGTTNCTTCCATCTTCAATTTCAGTAAATACATTAAAAATTTCAGATATTAATATGTTTTTATTTAATAGACTCTGTTCTTAAGGAAAAAAATGAAAAATGGGGAAAAATACCTAATTGCTGTGCAGAGTCAGTCTTTTAAACAAATATTAAAATAAAAAGGAATTTTTCTATTATCAAACCACTCAAAACTAATTACAAAGCAGCTCCTGATAAACTGTTTGATAACCAAAGTAAGAAAGTATTTTAACCATCTGTTTCTCAACAATGTTTTGCCCTCATTCTTTATGCATTTTTTTACTGAATTATTTATTATTGCAAAATCTTTTGTGATAAAAATATGATACAGAAATTTGATTTATTCAAATGTCACAACAAACATCTTTAATATTGAATCTCAATGAATTTATTTACATTTAGAGTAAAGTTTTAATCATTCTCAAAAATCATATTTAGGATAATTAATTTTAATCTATCATCAAAGAAAATAACTATTATAATTACAAATTTAACAGTTTTAGCACTTATTATGCATTTTATTTCACATACTTTACTTCAAATAGATACCTCAATTAAAAAGCTGACTACACTCTACAAATACACTAGTAGTATCTATTATGTTCACAAATACACAGATAGATAAATCTGTTCAATGTGTTTTGAATAAATTTTATTAGAAAGATGTCCCCAAGGTATGGTTATCATTTTTTTCTATTTCTAACATGAAAAAATATTTTTCTTCTTAGCAAAGAATCAAAGTACACATTTTAAAACTATATGAATATTCACCTGAATTGGGCGAACAAAAACCATACCTACTTATGATTCTTAAATAAATATTAAAATCCTGAACAACCTGACTTAGAGTCAAAATAGACAACTTTTCTAAAGAGAAGGCATCTAATGAAGACAATGGAACATGCTCTCAGATTACAGAAATCTTATTTTTCACTCAGAAATGTCTTTTAGGCTAATGTTTGCTTTTTTTTCCTGCATCAATCCAGCCCTGTCTATCTCAGGACTTCATGGCGATTAATTGATCTTTGCAGAGCCCCTTCTACACTGAAAGCATGTGTAATAGATTGGGGATTGCAATTAGAAATAAACTGACTTTTACTTTAGCTTTCTTCCATGCAGGTAGTCTAACTACCTTTGTTTGTTAAATATCAACTTAGCTTAGCAGAGTTAAGATCACATATTGGACAATCTTACCAACTGATCTCACTTGAAAACAAAATTGAGAATCAAGTGTTTTAAGTGGTGTTCCTTTCAACAATTTATCTGAGCATATATAGAAGATACTTTTATAGTCATCACAAAATGACCTTTTAGAGAAAGCACTCAACATGCTGAGTGCCCCTTTTGTTAATGGGAATGAGCAGTTAAATAATACAACTGACCTGAAAAAAAAAAAATGACTGAGTCATCTAGAAATTTCTCATAGAAAAGCATCTAATTTTATTTGTGAATATATTAAGCAATTTCCCATCTATGAAATTTCAGATTACATTTGACATCAAGCATTTTACACTTTCAGGCACATTATAGTCTGGGACAGGTGGTATTATAATTTTATGTGCATTTTATATAAGCAATTAATAGAAATTATCTGAACAATGGGTGTTTTCATTAATTTTTGAGCCAAGTTTGATTGCCTCATTCAGGCTAAAAAATTAATTTCAAGTCAGATCTTCAAAATGTCTGTATAGATCATGTACAAGCCATGTTCTGGCTAATTTGTTTCATTATGTAGCCACAGACCTTTCCAATAATATCCATTAGTTTTTCAATGTAGACTTGGAGCTAGTAAGATGATACAGGAAAACTGAATAATTTGTTTTGGGAAATGCAAAAAATCACCTAGAAATATCAAATGAGAACACATATCAAATGAAAGTAATGGCAACTTAGATTACTATAGGAACTGTGACTATTACTAACCCTGTTATTATATTTTAAGTATATATGAACTGTGAATCAGTGAGGCTACATGAACCGGATCTTTATCACATCACACAGTTAATGTCATGGTCTCCTATGTCAATTTTCCTATCTGGGCTCTTTCCTAACACTACATTATTTATTCCATTTACATACACACTTTGAAGAACAAATTGGTATTAAACGTAACAGCAAATTAAATACATATGCATTATGAGGAAGTTTCTATAAATGAACAGTTCCATAGGGAAAATGATCCTTTGATTATTTCTACTGGGATGCATACATTTAGAACTTAAAATAAGTATTGATATAAAGTGTTTATAGCAATAAATCATGTGATTATAAAGGTCACATTTGGAATTATGAAATAGAAGTCTGTCTTGCTGAGTTTTAAGCTGGAAGAAAAGTAAGAATTCATATCTCAAGGTGTGAATTCAATCAACAAAGTAAAACATTCTAGTACCACAGTTCCTGGGATCAAGCCAAATTATGTGAAATTTATAGAGATTGGATCCTTGCAGGTGAGTATTCGAAGATGTCTACATTACCATATGCCTTTAGTTGTGTATAACATTAGGTAATGGAAAATTCAATAAGTATATAAAATGTGACTGGAGTAATGATTTGACATTAGCTAAAAAGTATTTGCACTGCCTGATGTTATGTGCCTTTTTATTGTCTTTTCAATTACGCTAACTTTTCCTATTCCATTCACATAGTACTTTTGATACTAATGTCATGCTTCTACAAAATAGTTCACCAAGGTTGAGACATTGCAAAGAACTAAGAGAAAATTGCTTACCAGCCCATTCAATCAGTCTATGTAGTAACTTGTTCTCAGGTAAAAAAGTTATTTCAAAATCATATGCTGAAAAGCTGTTTAAATTAAAACATCCCTATAGTGTTTACATTTTTGAAAAAATTCTGTGTAATACAACTATCATAAACTTTATATACTTTTCAGAAACTGAAATGAATAATTACCTCGATACCACTTCACGGAAATATCTGAATACAGAAAATATCCAAAAATTTCTTGTTTATCTATATTGATCTATTATCTTTTATTAGATCTTAAAATATTTAATCTTACCCATCTTCTGGTATGACTAAATTTACATACAGATCATTCTAATCCCACTAAACACTAATATACTGCAACTTACACACTTATACTCAGCATATATAGAGATTTTAGATGGATGTATTATCTATTACAGTTTATTTTTCATAAGCCAACAATGTAACCAATGGGAGCTATCACATTTCATTTGGAAAGAAACTCCTATTTTGGGTTTTATATTTAAATTTAATACTGCTAAGCAGTATTTTTCTATTATACCTTTAGCAATTGTATGTTTTTGTTTTGTTTTGCTTTGTTAAGGGCTTTTTAAAATACTATTTGTCATACTGGATCATTTTGCATTTATGTGCTCCATCAAAACAGGGCGGGAGTCTAGTTGGGGACATCTTAACCCATCAGAACACATATGCATTAACTATTTCTCCCAGAAACATGTCTGATTTGGGTTTTCCTCCTTCATAGAAGCACACAAATATGAAGAAATGAAATCAGTATTGATTTACAACACAGATAATTATAGAAGAATGAGCGAGAAGGCTTTCTAATAGAATTCTGTCAATCAACTCCAGGCCCAACTTTCTCATTATGTGTTTGCTGAAACTATATGATGGAATTTGTCTGGTGACATTTCAGGGATAGTGACTTTGATTTCAAAGGAAATGTTTCAGGTTCATTTCATTACCTTAGAAAAGTAAAAGCAAATTTGCCTTATAAAAAGCAATTACTTCTTAGCTGACCAGTGCACAATAGCAATATAAGAGAGATTTCTCATTCCACTATTCAAATTCTGAACCAGCAAACTAGTGTTTGATTTTGCTTTAAGCCAATTTTACCATGTTTGAATTGCAAAAGCATTTAATCTTCATAAAGTAGGTTATTATAATGGAGATCATATTGTATGGGTATGGAATACCAGCAAAGGGACAACAGGAGGGGTTATTTTTTTCAGTATTTATAGCATTTAAAAATGTTATTTGGTAGAAAACATGCATGAAAATTTTAAGAAATGAGGAGAATAAATTTTAAATTGAGACATTGTGCTATTGTTTGCTTCTGCACTTGGGTTCATATTCATTTCAAATTATAGTTCTATTAATTTTTAAGTGATGAACAAAAAAATAGTTCTAGTCACCTGTAATGACTGTAATGAATAATATTGGAAAAATCTGACTGAATCTTAATCATGTTGCTTTCATTTATCTTTAGTATTTTTAATTTACTCTCTATATTTCATACATTTATAAAAGTACTTTTACTTAAGTTTGTAAAGTTATTCCAAAGAAGGTAGTATTAGCAGGAAGTGGCATCAGACCTCAAGTGGAGACTGAAGACCAATTCTGGGGAACTAGAGAAAACTGTATGAATGAAGACAACCAGTAAATTAAATGAGGTAACTTGGTTCAAAACCCTAGACCTCCTACCTCAAACCAAATGAGATTTTTATTTCTGATGGAAGAAAGGAACAGTTAGTGAGACAACATCGTCAATCCTGATGATCTAGTCCTCTAATCTACTGCTGACATTTGTATATTAATTTTATGGGCCATTCATTTCTCAAATATCTGGAATTTGTCAGTCTCAACACATTTTTAAAAATTTAAAGCATACTTCATAATTTAAAAAATAGAGATAAAGACCGGGAGACCATTTGTGTGCATAGATTTGTTATCCTTCAGTATCGAGTCTAATAAGGGGTTAGATGAACCCCCTCAGGAAAACTATCAATTATAGATGAAAGCTACCAATTACAAAAATTTCCCGCAAATACAACAGAGTGGTAAAACCAAAAATTTGAAATTAACAAAGAGAAAAAAATGTATGTTTACATTAAACAAGATTTTTATATTATTGTCAGTTAAACTTACTCTCTAAAATGAATCTCCAGTGTGAAAAACATGAGAGAAAAATTATTAACAAATCAAAAAAATTGAAATATAGAAAACAAAAACAAAACATTGAAATATATAAAAGTTGATCTATAAATTTAAATGAGTTAAGTGTATACCATTAGAACTAATAATAATCATGGTATAAACATATTTTAGGATTTTAAACAATAAAAATGTATATGCGTATTTATCTGTGAAAATTAAAGGAAACCACATTTAGAATGGAGTCTGGAGGCCAGCAGGGGGAGCCCTCGTGTCCTACCACTTATCAATAGTAGCCACCAAAGGAAGAGACCTACCTTGCAAATCCATACTACTTTACTACACCGGCAGAAGGAAAAAAGATTTTCCCCTTCCCCCACCAACAGCTCAACGAATGAGACTCATAACTTACCCAATGAAAAGCCACTAGACCTTCAACTCCCTGTTTCCTCCAATGGCTTTTATTTTGTGTATAACCACCCTCCCAACTAACCCCCTTTTCCTCTGTAAAGGAGCGTTTTTGTCCTTTGTTCTCCAGACTTGCCTACAGGTTTGCCCTAGCATTCTTGCTCTGGATTATAACTCTGCTATTCCTCAATGAAGTCAATTTTTGCAGGGATTTTTGGTTTTATGGTAATGTATCTGTTCACATCTATTTTTTGTGAGTTGTCAAAATATCAAGAAATAAAAATACTCCATGTTATCTTCTGCTAAAATGTGTTAGCATTTTTGGATGTTATTTCAATATTAAGTACTTTTTACAGTCTGAGATAAGAAGTGATTTATATATCACTATGTGTTAATAAATGGTTTAAGTCTTCAGATCAACATTACCATGCTTATAGCCAACAGTCAAGCGACATATGTTTTGCCAAAGGAACTGCAATAAACATTTATACATTGAATAAGTATCAATGAACCTTGTAGAGCTATAAAATTCTATCTTTACAATAGCAAGTCTAGCAGGTAAATTTGAGTTTTTATCAATACAATAACAGAAAATAAAACCGTGACTCCAAATGACATATGAATGTCACCATATAAATATTAAAGAACAAAAGGAAAAAAGTAAAAACCTGTGATAAAATATATATCTGTAGGAGCAAAGAGGTTGTAAATCACCTAAGTGGGGGACAATAAGTCCAACATGATATAAGAGAATGGAAATAAAGTGGTGAAGTGTCAGTGGAAAAAATATGAGAATGGTCCATGAGGTAGAGAGTTTCATGACCAATTGAGATAAATGGGAGAGGCATATGCAACATCTTACGTGAAAAAACATTGTCAGTGGGTGGAAGAGACGTTTACAACTGGAATTCTAAATTCAAACTCAACATTTACCATTGTATCATAGAAATACTTATTACAGTCACAAGATTAGAGGTTTTTTAGATAGAGACTTTTTTTGTGAACTTGAAAAAACAGAATCAGTATTTGAGGTTATGTGGCAATATTTGATGAAGTGAAAATAATTATTTTCAGGTACTTTAAAAATAAGACTCAAATACTATTTTAAGATTAAGTGTAGGTTAGAAAAAACAATTTTCTCTCTACCCTTCTAAGTTCTTTGCTGAGACATTCCTGTAATACATGACATTAACAGGAGGGGGAAAAAACCCAGAAATTTAATGACATATATAACTCCTGCATCTATAGGAGATAACCAGGAAAACTGAGTAACTCTCTGAAATGGCCGAAGCCATCCCTTAAATACCATCACTAGCTAAAGACAGAAGATTTTGGATTTGATGGTGCCAGTTTTGGGAGACTTTCTGGCAAAGTATAGTAAACAAGTATATGGTTGTTATGCAGATTTAAGTCCTTGCTTTCTCCACTGAGTAAAGTTGCTGGAGATTTAGTCATCCTTCTCTTCCCTATACAGAGAAGGAGACACCCTTGCAATTGGAGATTCCCTTTACAAATGTATATGTTTCTTAACAAAAGGATAACATCTACCAGGTTTTCAGAGCTTTTCTTATATCTCTTGTTTCATAAAAATAATCCTTATGCCAAAAAGGCGTATTTTAAAGTGGCAAATTCTACACCCTTTCATAATAAAATGTTCAGTTGCCACATAGTTTTATCCCATGTTTTAATTAAGACATCTTAAGCATCATCTACTCTCTTCAAAACTTTTACTTTAATTTGGGAAGTTCAAGAATTGTATAAAATAACTGAGAGATAAATCCCAACAAATATGTCTCTTCTTTTTTCTTCTTTTTTTAAGATTGTTTATTTCTTTTGAAAGAAAGAGTGCACATAGAAGGAAGGGCAGAGAGAGAGAGAGAGACAGAGAGAGAAAGAGAGAGAGAGTCCCAACAGGTTCCACATTGTCAGCATGAGCCCAACTATGGGCTTGAGATCATGAACACAATCCAATGCCGGGCTTGAACTCACAAAGTGTGAGATCATGACCTGAACTGAAAACAAGAGTCAGACACTCAATGACTGAGCCACCCAGGCACCCCTGTCTTCTTTTCTTTATACAGAGATAATTTATGGTATTGTTAAAGATAATGTACTTCATGTTGTGTTGCTCATGTCAAGCATTAAAAATAATATTTGTAAAGTATGCATACAGGTTCCAGTTGTGATGTATTTAATAATAATGTAAACAGTTTGATGATTACTTAAGAAATGCTTAATAGATCATTGTTTCCTTATGGCTTAATTATAAACCAATAATTTATAATTATATAAATATAATAATTTAAAATTATGGAACTGAATCTGAACTCCCAGATTCAGTTCCATAAAATTTACACTCTGATCTCTATATTACTCAATATTCCCCCAAGTAATACACACTCTAGTGCTCTCAGGACTTTGCTCCTAATTTCCTCTTTGCTTTACATACTTTGGAATCACATACCAAACATCACTTTCTTTTTTTAAAACTATGCTTGCTTTCATTAGGTAGGATTAACTTTTCTTCATTCACATTCTTTCAACCTTCTCTATAAGCGTCTTTTGCATAAAATACTGCATCTAACTGTCCTACAGGACTGCATTTCCAAAGAGGCAAGAGTATTCTTATTCAGTGTTATATCTTGAGCACCTATCGATATTACCATATAATAACTAATACAATAACAAATGATGATAACCACTAGCACAAAATAGCAACTGCTGGTTACCAGTCATGGGTAATTTCCTGTGTCCACTGCTAGGCTCTTTACCTTGATCATTCATTTAATTATTCAACAACTCAATAAAGTTGAAACTGTTATTATCTCCTCTATGCTGTTGAGGAAATTAAGGTAAATAGAAGTAGAACAATTTACATGTGCATGTTTGGTGACTATGGATATAGCTCACAAAGTAGTGGGATTGAAAATTGTGTTTCCCTGGTGCCTGGGTGGCTCAGCCGGTTAAGCGTCCGACTTTAGCTCAGGTCATGATCTCACGGTTCGTGGGTTCGGGCCCCACGTCGGGCTCTGTGCTGACAGCTAGCTCAGAGCCTGGAGGCTGCTTCTAATTCTGTGTCTCCCTCTCTCTCTCTGACCCTCCCCTGCTCACACTGTATCTATCTCTCTCTCAAAAATAAATAAAACATTAAAAATAAAAAAAAAGAAAATTGCGTTTCCTCTGTGTGTGGCCTTCCAGTTCTGTATAATTAAGACAACTGTATCTTTATGTTTGAGAGGGCTCACTGCAAGTAAGAGTGCTCAAGATTACCACAGGCCCATTTGAGGAAAGAGAACATTTGGAGAAAAATTGTAACCAGTTCACTAAAAGTTACCCCTGTCGAATAAAATTTAAACACTGCATCTGAGTATAATTTAAGCAGATCTGATCACAGTATGATAATGACAGAACTGTTTTTTTCCGTACCCAATACACCATTTCATCTGCTACCCTGTCTGCCCCAACTGCTCTGCTTATAAGACAAGCAACTAAACGAAGAAACAAATAAAATATAAATAAAATAAAACGCAGGTGCTGCTTTGCTCTGAGTACAGTGGCAGCAAAGACTCATTCACTTCTGTCCCTCACAAATTGATCTGGGATTTTGCTACCACAATTCTTAAATCTTCAGATGTGATGTGATGAATATATTTAGATGTCTTTGGAGATTAGTGTCTTGTTCCTTTGTTTTTGGTATGACAGGCAACACTCAAGAATAAAGTGTGGCACCATTCCAATGGCCATTGCTTACCTTTTCTACTGACTGCGAAATTCTGTATTTCCTCTGAGTGCTGAGTGGAAGGGAGAGTAGAGATGACAGAAATGATACCAAATAAACTTTTTGGATTCCAGTGTAGCTAAAAAGAGGGAGAGAGAGAAAGAGAGAGAGAGAGAGAGTGAGAGAGAGACAGAGATTATCTAACTCACGATTTTAGTGTGAAAGAGAAAACTCCACAAAGAATTACTAACTTTAACAATAACAAACATTAAAAGATGTGGAAATATAGAAAAAACATTCTCTCCTAGGGCTTTGCTGTTTTACCATTTGAAATGAAGTCATGGGATATTGCAACCATTAATGGCCACATACACTAGGAAGCTTATCAACTATGACAGTTTTATGATTTCTAAAATGATAGATTTTTCAAATTTAAGATATATTCTAGAAATACATTCTAGATATATTCTAAATATTCTAAATTCTATTCTAAATACATTCTAGATATATGTAAGATATATTCTAGAAATATATTTTAAGTGCCAATACTTCTGAAATATTCCTTCAAGAAATATCTGCAGAATTTTTCAAATCATTCAACTTAACCAATAAGAAGTTCTAAAATTTTACTGAACTTTATATGAAATTACATTCATTAAAAGCTGTAATGAAAAGTTAGGATTTAAAAAGTGTTTCAAGCCAGTATTATGTTTACAAACTAAATTCTTTCCAACAAAAGGAGAAGAACAAATGATGTAGGGGATAGAAATCAAGGAAAATACTTTAAAACAAAGTATGATTCACATAAAAATAATTTCAAGAGAAAATTTAGTAGATAGGATGAATAATGAATTAAAGGACACAAACCAGTATAATTTAACATGATTTACGTTAAAAGCACACAAAGTTTCATTAATCTTACTTTACTTGATTTTATAATTTTGATTATTGCCACAACTCAGTCACTATCAGACCATACAATCTGACTCATTTGTGTGTCTTAAAGCCAGATCATCTATTTTCTTGATTGTTTCCATCATTATTTTCCTTGGATGATGCATCTGTTCTCTGTCAATTGCAAAATGGAGTCTCTGAGAATCTCATTTCAATTTTATATCAACTCTTCTAAAAATCAAGTGGCTCTTAGTTGGTTGGCACTTTGCAAAATGACTTCTTTCTACTGAACTTTTCTGGGGATGGGATTAAAAGGCACAGCATACTACAAGAATCTAAGAGGGAGATGACAAGCAAAGAGCAGAGCAAGTGCAAACATCCATGTCCAAGAGACCAGTAGATAACATTAATGTGACAAACCAGCATCAGGCAGCCACAGGAGAAATTAGGGAATGGGCACTGCCAGATCTAATACAAGCAATCAGAAACCAAGTGAGTGTCCCAAGCCTGCTATGAAGGCACACACATGAGTTGTGTCTTTCCACAGTGTCAGCTTTATTCAATCATAAAGCAAGGTTAAAGTAGGTTCAAGAGTCCAAACCCAATGAAATTGTATTATGCATTTAACTTGGCTTCATACGTGCCACAAAAGCAAAGCACAAAACAGTCACACAACAAACAAAAAATAACAAGGGGTAAGAAGTTAATGAACCCAGTGTGAAGTCAGTCCGTGAGTGAGTTGAGATGTAGACTCAGTCTGGTCCGGGTCAGCTCTCAGCCCATGCTGCTTATTATGTTCAAGCAGTGGAGGATCTCTGTTCTGTTCAGAGATCAATCAGGCAGAGCCTTCTGTGGCATTTGCCTTTTTGATGCCATCAGATGTGAAAGGTTCAAGTGTCTGGAGACTTTGACAGTTTGCTGCAAAAATTCAGCCTTTTTAAAGGGGTTTAATCCTTCTTGGACCTTTGCAGGCCTCCTCTGATTCTGTTCACTGTCAGTTCTGGGTGTTATCAGCCTGTGCTGACTTGGGAGATATCTCGACTTAGCTGCAATGCCCTTGGCTTCTTACATCACTGCTTGACATGAGTTACTGCTTGACATGAGTAACTCCATCTTTCTGTCTACAGTGAGCAACAATCATAGGGGAGTTGTAACAATAAGAAAACATGTGAATACAAATATTTGCAAGCATCAAGCAGACAGTATCACTGTAAAATTTACCAGAGCCTGCTTAAAAAATATCTATACATTTTAAGCAGTAAGATTCAATCTCAGAAAGCCTGATTTGGACTTTCAGTTGGGAACATTCATTTGGCCATAGTTAGGAAGTATTAGGACAATGGATCAGCAACAGCTGGTTACAAGATTCTTAAATAGATGCACATATGTTGTAACCATTTGTATTTAAGAGATTCACATCATCATCCGGAGGGAGTTATCATGTTAAATCTGCCCTTTGTGACAATGAGTCTTGCTGATTATGTGTGCTAAAAGGGACTATAAAAATTATCTAGTCCAATGTCCCAATTGTATTATTGTAAAAAGATAGTCTAAGCTAATTTAAATAGCTATCCAAAGCTTAAAGTTTAGTCAAAAAAAGTGGGCTAAAACCCAATACTCTTGACTTTCTTTTCCCCATGTCATCACAAACCTCCACCACACTGACAATTTTTTCCTAGCCTAAAAATGAAATTACATTTCACCGCTATAGTGAAAATGGATATAATAAAACCAGCTTTGGTGAAAATTAATATTCTGGCTATTTTTCCAACTTTAGAATGTTCAAAATATAATAGATACCTATAAGCAACTTCTTTCTTGGCAGCTCAAATAATAACTCTATAAAATATTATGTCTATACCCTGCTGATATTGTAATAGACTTTTGCTTCAATCTTCTGGCGCCATTGTACAGCTTCAAAAGAACACTATCTCCTCTGCTATACAGTGAAATCAAAATAACAATTTTCTTTAGCTCCATTATTTTTCCCATGGAGTTGCAGAAATTTAAAAGCATATTAATGTGTTTCAACTGTTAGTAAATTGCTTTTGCTTCTTTTGCAACAGAAAGTAATGAATATGGACTGAGGCACTGAGAGGTCCTGCGGTTACAAGCCAAAGAGATCTTAATTTATGATACTTATACCTGCCATTTTAGGATATCCTAAGTGGTCTGTAGAATCTAAAGCATAACCTGAGACTGTTTTATCTGATGTATAAATTAGAGATAGTGCTTGAATTTTATTGCAATAAATTAATTCAACATCAAGTTAAACCTGGAACTTGCTTAGTTGATCTCACCTTCTCAACTTTCTTCAAAATATGCATTGGAAACTGTTAGGAAAAATCTAGATTGGTGTTAGAGGCAATTCTAAATATAGTCAAATGATTAAAAAATATAGTCAAATGGTAATCAAACCCTGGGAATGGATATCCATTATATGAATCACGTCAAAGAAAAACACACATGTGGAAGATTTATTAAAGGGGAAAGTAGTAAAGAAGGCTGGTCATACTGCAGTTGATTTAAAGAATTGATACCAATACAAGAAAAAGCAGATTGATGTGCTTATACAAGTTTGAACATTAGGAAGATAATACTATATATAAAAGCCTATCAATAGTGTACAGGAAGTAAATGTCCCTAGGTAACTTTGAATTGCAAAAACAAGCATAGAAAAACCTTTATGCTATAGCTGTGACACTTTCTACCAGTTGGTATTCTCTTTCTCTATCATTCTCTCACTTTCTCTCTAAACCTGGTAAAAACAGACAATGTTACCTCTGTTCTGGAATTATAAGTAACAGCAAAATTTTTTTCTCTTCTTTCATTAGATTACAAATATCTGTAGTTTCTTTCTTTGTTACTAATGTACTATAAATCATCAAGATATTGATTAGATAACCCACAGAATGGGAGATATATTTAAATTGTGCATATTGATGATCTTGACACACAAATACAGTGGTGAAATTATTATCACAGGATAGTGGGCATTTCTATCATTTTCAAAAGGTCCTTTGTGTCCTTTGCAATGCATTCCTCTCTACACTCTTTCCGCTGAAATGTTGATCTGTGCTATTGCTGCAGATATGTTTCTATTTTCTCTAGGATTTTATCTAGATGGAGTCATAAAGCCTGTATTCTTTTTTTATTTGGCTACTTTATCTTTGTAAAATAAAGGTTCAGAAATTCATGCATATTGTTTTATGCATCCAGTGTGTGTGTGGGGGTGGGGTGGGGGGGTGTGTGTGTGTATGTGTGTATGTGTGTATGTGTTTTACTGCTGGAAAATATTCCATTAAGTGTTTGTCCAACAATCTGTCTTTGTTAGTTTTGTTATCCGGGTATACTGGCCTCACATAATGAGTAGAGAAGTATTTTATTTTTATTGGAAGAGTTTATCAGAAATTGATATTAGTTCTTTAAATGTTTGGTAGAATCCGGTGGTAAACCCATTCAAATCTGAGCTTTTCTTTGTGGGCAATTTTGATTTTTTTGTTTTAATTCCAATGTAGTTAACATTCTGTGTTATATTCAGGTGTACAATATAATACAATTGTATATATATATAATATATGTATGTATATTGAATATAATTGATTCAACAATTACTCAGTGCTCATTAAAAGAAGTGTACTCCTTAGTACCCTTCACCTGTTTCCCACATCCTCCCACCCACCTCCCCTCTGGTAACCATTTGCTTATTCTCTGTAGTTTAGAGTCTGTGTTATGGTTTCTCTCTCTCTTTCTTTCTTTACTTGTTTCTTCTTTTTTCTTCCTTTAGTTAACTGTGTAGTTTTTTGATTAGTGATTCATTTGCTTCACTTTTTATAGGTCTATCAGGATTATCATTTTTTCCCACAAGTTAGCTATCATAATTTGTGTCTTTTTAGGAATTTGTCCATTTCATCTAAGTGATCTAATTGCATGGCATACAGTTGTCCATAGATTACATTATAATCCTTTATATATCTGTAGAATCAGGGGATATGTCTCCTATTTCATTTTAGGTTCTAAAAATTTGAGCCTTTTCTCTCTTCTTTGGTCAATCTAGCTAAATGTTTGTCAGTTTTGCTTGTCTTTTATAGAACCAGCTTTTGGTTCCTTTAATTTTCTCTATTGTTTATCTATGCTCACTTAGTTTCCATTCTAAACTTTACTATTTCCTTCCTTCTGCTTGCATTAAGTTTGGTTTGCTCTTTTTCCCTCTGACATCTTAAAGAGGAATGTTACATTCTGTTATTTTCAATAAGCCTGTGTTGGTGTACTTAATGGTGTCCCACATTTCTCTGATGCTGCACGTCAGTTTTTCTTCATTCTTTTTTCTCTTTGTTCTTCAATTTTCATAACCTCTATTCACCAGCTTTGAGTTTGCACGTTCTTTCTTCTACCAGCTCAAATCTACTATTAAGCCTCTCTCATAAGCTTCTTCAGTTATTGTACCTTTCATTTCCAGAATTTCCAATTGATTCTTATTCACAATTACTATTTCTTGATATTCTTCATTTGATGTGGCATTGGTATTATATCTTCCTTCACTTTTTAAATCATGTTATCTTTTAGCTCTGAGTGCATGTTTATTATCGCTACTTTAAAGTATTTATTTTTCACATAAAGCTGACATCTGAAATTATAGGTAATTTTTGTTGCTTGCCTCTCTCCTCCCCTCCAAGTATATGGGTCATATTTTCCTATTTCTTTTCCTGCATATTCTTCCAATTGGATACTCTATATAATATATTGCAGCAACTTGGGACTTCCCTGCCCTTTTGGATCATGTTGTCTCTTTTATTTGTTCAGCTGCTGACTGTGTATTTCCCCTCTCACAATATTTAGACTCTGATATTCCTCTGGGAGGTGCAGCTCTGGGCATTCCTGAGTTGCCAGAGTCCAGCTCTAGCAAGTCCAGGGGTCCCTGAAGGATAGATAGTGTTGACAAGAGAGAGTAAGAGGGCCCTGAGATTCTTTCTGAACACCAGGCAGACATCTCTGTCCTGTCAGTTTTGGTGTCTTTATTTATAGGTCAAAGAATAACAAGACATCAGAAAATGGAGTTTTTACAATGGATAGTTCTCTGTGATAAGATGCTTTGGAAAGTGTACAGAAACAGGTTATACAGAAGTATTCTTGCAGAACTACTCCAATTATAGTGAGGTTGAGTAAATCTTAAAATTAAGAAAATAACAGGGTGTTCTTAGTGAAAAACAGGATAACATACACATTTGTTTAAGTCAATAATGCTAAGATTAAATCATAGGTTAAGATAGTCTAGGAGTCATTCTGTCTGGCTCACAAGAGGAATAATGTGTTTGAGCTGGTTAATAACTATTTGATTTGATGCTGAATGCATAAACACTGTGGGGGCCTTAAATGTCTCAGCCTTTGTATTTGGGTTTATGTTTTAACTACTCTTTTCCATCCTTATCACAGCTGCCAGTGTAAGGGAGAATGTTTGTGGAATGTAGGCCTTAGGGAAGGGACTGCTATACATCACCAGTTAGCAAAGGTGTATGTAGTAACTTATGTTCTGCCCTTATCTGTTCCTTATCTCTGAATTAGGCTCTTTGTCTCCCGGCCAGACTTAATTGTCCAGTTATATTCCTTATGGCACCAGAGAGCCAACCTTACCTTTAAAGAGTTTAGCTCATTTCCAATACATAGAATAGCCTCTTTGAGAGCATTTACAGTTGTGTCTAGTTTTTTGTCTATGATTTCTTGAATAGCTAGGGCATGAGAAACATTTTTGGTTAGTTAATTTACCTGTTGAGCTGTATGAACCTCTTGGAGTAATGCAATGGTAGAAACAGAATTGTACATGTAAAGGTCAATCTTTTATGAGTAAGGGTCATTAGCCTGTTTATAGCTCAAGGGAAAGTATGGAGGAAAACAGGACCTGCTAGAGACACGATGTCTGTTCTCATAATCACAAAAGAAGTTCCAACAAAAAGTCCCTTCACAAGATGCAATCACCATACCACGGCCAGAATAAGGGGACAAGTCACTCCAATCAACAAGGTGCCTTGGGGGTCAGTGCTCAAGCAGAAACAATTGAGTGGGGGTGGATATTTGTTGTCATCTGACGGCAAGAAACCATGTAAACTTGCCTTAACCTCACAAGGAGTTTTCTTGACTAGTGAGTTCAAAATGGCTCCCAACACAGAGTAGCCGTGGGATGGCACTGCTACTAGTAGGGTTCTCTTCTCTTTTTCTTACCATACCTCTTAAACTACTGATTGAAGCTGGTTATTCTTTTATTTTCCATTATATCCTGAGTTGTCTTGGTTCAAATACCACGGACTCTGGCCACTCCTCCTGAATTTCATAGATGGCTTTGAAAAGATTTTATTTTTTTCATTTGCTGATTCCCCGAAGAGCACTTCTGGAGGTCTTTTTTGATTTAATCTTTTAAAATAGTTCTTACCAGTTTTACTAGGAAGAGTCTCAGTGCATCCTTTCATGATGTCCTGATGAAAGTTGATTCCCTCTGTGTGTGATTTTTAGTTTTCAAATATTTGGGAATTTCCCAAGTATCATTCTGTCTTTTATTTAAAATAGAATTATTTTACCCTCAGAACGCATACTATGGCTAATTTCAATGTTTAAGAATATNGACTTAATTGTCCAGTTATATTCCTTATGGCACCAGAGAGCCAACCTTACCTTTAAAGAGTTTAGCTCATTTCCAATACATAGAATAGCCTCTTTGAGAGCATTTACAGTTGTGTCTAGTTTTTTGTCTATGATTTCTTGAATAGCTAGGGCATGAGAAACATTTTTGGTTAGTTAATTTACCTGTTGAGCTGTATGAACCTCTTGGAGTAATGCAATGGTAGAAACAGAATTGTACATGTAAAGGTCAATCTTTTATGAGTAAGGGTCATTAGCCTGTTTATAGCTCAAGGGAAAGTATGGAGGAAAACAGGACCTGCTAGAGACACGATGTCTGTTCTCATAATCACAAAAGAAGTTCCAACAAAAAGTCCCTTCACAAGATGCAATCACCATACCACGGCCAGAATAAGGGGACAAGTCACTCCAATCAACAAGGTGCCTTGGGGGTCAGTGCTCAAGCAGAAACAATTGAGTGGGGGTGGATATTTGTTGTCATCTGACGGCAAGAAACCATGTAAACTTGCCTTAACCTCACAAGGAGTTTTCTTGACTAGTGAGTTCAAAATGGCTCCCAACACAGAGTAGCCGTGGGATGGCACTGCTACTAGTAGGGTTCTCTTCTCTTTTTCTTACCATACCTCTTAAACTACTGATTGAAGCTGGTTATTCTTTTATTTTCCATTATATCCTGAGTTGTCTTGGTTCAAATACCACGGACTCTGGCCACTCCTCCTGAATTTCATAGATGGCTTTGAAAAGATTTTATTTTTTTCATTTGCTGATTCCCCGAAGAGCACTTCTGGAGGTCTTTTTTGATTTAATCTTTTAAAATAGTTCTTACCAGTTTTACTAGGAAGAGTCTCAGTGCATCCTTTCATGATGTCCTGATGAAAGTTGATTCCCTCTGTGTGTGATTTTTAGTTTTCAAATATTTGGGAATTTCCCAAGTATCATTCTGTCTTTTATTTAAAATAGAATTATTTTACCCTCAGAACGCATACTATGGCTAATTTCAATGTTTAAGAATATCTTAATATTTGTTTCATGGTATATGTTAAGTAACTGTAACTAAAAAACTATTTAAAATTTTAAAAAATTTGTTTCATGGTCCAGGATGCAGTCTATCTCATTAAATTTTTTATGTAAACTTGAAAAGAATGTCTATTTGTTTACCTGTTAGGTTCTATAAATATCAACTTGGTTATCAGTGTTGTTCAAGTGCTCTATATCCTTTATTTTTTAAAAATTTTTTAAATTGTTTTTTATTTATTTCTGAGAGAGAGAGACAGCATGATAGAAGAGCCTAAGGAACGTCATTTTGAGATTAAGGCCTCCATTAAGAGCAACCTTGGGCTACATGTAGCCCTAGTTCCAGAAAAAGCCTCAGATTGTTCAAGGCTAAAGCCACCCTCGGACCGCTCTCAGATCAGCTAAATATTCCTGTGGTCTGAGTCAGGGCTGGGAACTACAGATACTTTGTACAAATTAACCAATTACTCACCACTTGCCTAAATACCACATAGGCTCTTTGAGCTCATCTCATAATTAGTCATTTTCAAAAGATACTCAAAGGTCATGAATGGGTCCCCACCAAAAGTAACAGACACCTCACAGATACCGAATAGTCAAAACTATTACCATGGGTGCTGTACGATTGTAATTAGAACTTATGTGATGATGCCATATGTACAACGTGTACACTGTAACACCCCCATCCCTTACCCCTTAAAAACCCTGCTCACTATTGTTCGGGGCTTCACATTGCTGCCACTACACTGGTAGGCGGGTGAGCCCCTGCTCGAGCTTGTAATAAAGACCCTATTGTACTTGCATCGGTGTCGGCTCCTTGGTGGTCTCTGGGGACTCGCGAATCGGGAACAACATGAGCAGGGGAGGGCCAGAGAGAAAGGGAGACACAGAATCTGAAACAGGCTCCAGGCTCTGAGCTAGCTGTCAGCACAGAGCCCGGTATGGGGCTCGAACCCACAAACTGTGAGACCATGTCCTGAGACAAAGTCAGACGCTTAACTGACTGAGCCACCCAGGTGCCCCTATATTCTTTCTGATTTTCTACTTGTATCAATTGAGTGAGGATTGTTGTACATTTATCTATTTCTTCTTTCAGTTTTAATTTCAAGGTTTTTTGTTTTGTTTTGTTTTTGAGAGAGAGAGAGAATCTTACGCAGGTTCTGTGCTGAGCATGGAGCTTGATGAAGGGCTTGATCTCACAACTCTGAGATAAGGACCTGAAACGAAATCAGGAGTGGGACACTTAACCTAGTGAGACACCCAGGTCCTCCTAATTTAAAGTCTTTAAGCCTTATTATTACATACATAAACATACAGTATTGCTATGTCATCTAGATGAATTGACCTATTAATCATTATGAAATGAGCTTCTTTATTTCTAATAATATTGTTTTCCTATCTACCTTTCCTGAAATTAATATAGCCACTTACTCTTTCTTTTGACTACTGTGAGAATGATACATCATTTTCATTTCTTATATATTTAAGCTATCAATACCCTTATATGAAAAGTGAGTTTCTTGTAGACAGCATATAGGTGGGTCTTGCTTCTTTTTTTAAATCAAGTCTGATAAACTCTACTTTTAACCATTTACATGTAGTGTCATTATTGTTATAGTTGTGTTTAAATCTACTGTGTGACTATTATTTTATGTTTTTTTTTCTTCTATCTATGCCAGCATCCTATGTGAGAAATCTTACTACATCTTAGAGCCAATGGATGTTACATGAAAGATATTTATCTCACATACATTCATAAAGAAGCAATAATTTTACAAACTATGTTCGTATGTAAAAATTGAATGGTTAAATATATATGGGTGAAAACTAAACCTTCTAAAGAAAAAACCTATAAAGAAAAAATTAATATGTCTGGAAGTAAAAAGAAAACATAATAAATCATAAAACAAATACTAGAATTAAAATTAAATTAAATAATAAAAGCCTATAATTGTATTTTCTGATATTATTATAAATCAAAACAGAAACCTAAGGAAAATAGACATAAAATACATCATTATGTCAACCACTGTGGTAGGTAGAATTCAAGATGGCTCCCAAGGAATCATGTTCTTATGTAATCCCCTCCCTTTGGGTGATGGCTAAACCTGTCACCACTTCTAACCAAAGGAATTTGTCAAAGGTAATGGGGTAGCCACTCCCTTAATTAGGTTATAAAGCAAATGTGATGGAATGATCACTCCTATGATTCTATCTTGGCTGACAGGAGATAGATTGCTTTGCTGACTTTGAAGCAGGAAATCCTATGTTGTGACAAGTCCTGTGATGACAAGGCAAGGACAGGGAGCAGCCTTTTGGAGTTAACAGTAACCCTTGCCATTAGCTTGAAAAACACAGCATGTCTGGGGCGCCTGGGTGGCTTAGTCGGTTAAGCGTCCGACTTTCGCTTAGGTCATGATCTCGCGGTTCGTGGGTTCGAGCCCCGCGTCGGGCTCTGTGCTGACTGCCAGCTCACAGCCTGGAGCCTGTTTCAGAGTCTGTGATTCCCTCTCTCTCTGACCCTCCCCTGCTCACGCTGTCTCTCTCTCTCTCTCCTAGAAATAAATAAAAACAGTATAAAAAAAAAAGAAAAAGAAAAACACAGCATGTCTCTCTTACAACTTCTTCTAACTGAATTCTGGCAACAAGAGGACCTGAAACTTCAGAAAGGTATGCAGCCCTGATGAAACGTTTATTTCAGTCTGGTCAGAAGAGGATCCAACTAACCCATGCCTGGATGCTGGACTCACAAAAACTGTGATATAATAAATGTATGTTATTTTAATATCCTAATTTTGTGTTCATTTGTTATGCAGCAATAGAAGACTAATGCATCTATAGCAGAATAAACATCACCAAAATGTGTAAAAACATAAAAAACATGACTTAAATGATGAAGATATGTCATTGTTCATTTAAAACATAAAATCATAGCATGTATAAAGCATTAATGTATGTATTTATACAACCTTATTTTTGCTCCTGTATTTTATTATGATTGAAACTGATTTTGAAATTTTTATATTTATATTTAATCTATTCTACTTGCACATCTATTATAATTTTTATATATGTTTGTAATCTCTATGTCTATATGCACAATATCAACCCTTTTGACATGAATGTAGAAAATCAAATATTTTCATATTCTACTGATGAAATCCACATTGGATATACATTTACAAAATTCCTGACAAGGCTAAAAACTCTGAAAATATTTGGTACCTATTACAATGTTAGCTAGAAAATACAGAAAGTATAAGGAAAATGAATTACTATTTGAAATAGCACATGACAAAATCCAAGTTTTCTATTTATATAAAAATGTATTTATTACACATAATTATCTAGTATATACACATATTTGTTATGGATTCTTCTTAAATAAAAAATATACATATAAGAATATATGTGAATTTATTTGTCATTTCATTGACAGAGGTTATTTTTGGATAACGGGAATATGCATTATTTTGTGAGCAGTAATTTTTTCTTCTAACTTATTTTTATTTTTGGGGTGCCTGGGTGGCTCAGTCTGTTAAGCATCTGACTTTTGATTTCATCTCAGGTTTTGATCTCACAGTTATGAGATCAAGCTCCACATTAGGCTCCACACTGGGTATGGAGCCTGCTTGGAATTCTCTCTCTCCTTCCGCCCCTCCCCTACTTGTGTGTGCTCTCTCTCTCTCAAAATAACTTTTAAAAAAGTAGTAAAATAAATAAATAATTTTTATTTTAGATTTTTTCTTCAAAGTACATTTAGTTTTTAATATAAAAATTAAAGTTTTCATTTTATTTTAAATAATTAGGTGATATTTTATTATCTTATCTTGGTTTTATAATTATTTTAGTACCACTAAAATGGTATGATTTATGGTTATTTATGTACAGATTTTATCCCTTTCCCTGTTTATAAGTTCACTGAAATGAAGAGAGGCATGGTCATTTTTTTAGGTACTCAGTCAATATATGTAGAAAGAATAAGTGAATAAATCTCATGATGAGCAATGGCATGGCTCTTTACACTCACAAATACTGTCTCCTTCAAATAGCAATCTTTTCGAAAAAAATTCATTATATTGAATAACTACTGTAGTCCTTCTTTATCCATGGTTTCAGGCAACCACCAGTGGTCTTGGGATGTGTCCCCCACAAATGAGGGGGGACTACTGTAGTTAGATTTTCTTTCTATGATTTGATAATATAGTTACTTTACAAAACACTAGGGATTGATTTAGCAACTTTTTTTTAACCTTGTAAAGTACCATTACCACTCAAAGGCACTAATTAAACTCAACTGAACACATGGGAGGCATTAAGCAGAGATGCAGTCTGCTGTGAGCCTACTAATATTGGTCTAAGAAATGTTAAAAAACAAAGTTCAACTGAGTAAACTGTAAAGATCGTATTGGCTTTATTCAACCATTCATGAATCTAGCAGCATCCCATCTAGCTGATAGAAAGGAACTCTGAGGAGCTATACAAAATGAAAGACTTTTTTGGCAGAAGGGAGTGGGATAAGGAAGTCATACTAGAAAAAAGCAGATTGGTTTTGACAGGGCCACCTCCCTTTAGAGGCATTAATGGTCCCTCTGTCAGGCAGATTACCTCACTAGTGCTGACTGGCTGTTTAAGATTCACTCCCGGACGAGGCCAAAACACTAAGTTAGGTATTAAGTCTCAGTTTAGTGACGTGAGGCCTAACATTAGTGACTCCATTTTAAGCCTATTGTCTTGTTTTTAACAGGAGTATTATTAAGAAGGAAGAAGGAAGTTTGTAGATATGAAGAAAGATTCTGTAGAAGTCACTCTACGCATTGTTCACTTCTTCACAAGTAAACTTTTTGTACTTTTGCATGCTTTCCTTTAGAATTCAAAAATTCCTCAGAGCATACTATCATTCTAACCACAGAAATTTGAATTATCTTGGGACACTTGGGTGGCTCAGTCAGTTAACCTTCAACTTTGGCTCAGGTCATGATCTCACGGTTCATGAGTTCCAGCCCTGCATTGGGCTTTGTGCTGACGGTGCAGAGCCTGGAGCCCCCTTAGAGTTCTGTATCTCCTTCTTTCTCTGCCCCTTCCCTGCTCATACTCTCTTTCTTTTTCTCTCTCTCAAAAATAAATAAACATTAAAAATTGTTTTTTTAAATATAAAAAAAGAAATTTGAATTATCCCCAAGAATGCCAAGACCGCCACCCTAGTTTCTAAAATAGCCACTCTTTCTCTGTACAGGAAAAAGAAATGTTTCTTTGTGGCTGTTATTGACAAATATTTTAATAGAAATCCACTAATAGAGTACTAAGAGGCACAGAAAGAGCATATCTAGAATATTACTATTAAAAGTCATTAACAACTGGTGCTTATTAGGTGCTCCAAATACTTTACATGTTTTAAGTCATTTAATATCTCTCGAGGTAAAAAAAAAAAAAGTCTTTGTTACAAGTTTAGATGCCAAAATGACTCTAAATTGTCTTTATTGTCTTTTGTATGACCCTTATTTAGCTATCAATAAGCCTGAGAAATGAATGAGATTTGTTTGCCCTGTAAGAACATTAATTTTAATACCTACCTATGATGTGATAGAATTTAAAAGGGGGTTATCACTTGTTTAGTGCTCATCCACTTAACATCCATGTGAAAAGAAATCTGATATTCATTTATGTGGATTTTTAAATTGATTTTGATATTGTACTGGTAGTTTGCTGTGACCTAGAACCTATTTCTCTTAATAAAGGTGAGATTAAAAGGCAGATCATTTCACTGAAACTACGCAATTATTAAAACTAAAAAACTGTTATTTTTATTCACAAAATCATGCCTATTTGAGCAATACGTACAGTTGGAAATTTGCAAATTTTAAAACCCCATACAGTCTTAAATCAACGGTGTTTCAGAGATAGATAGATATATATCTCCAATTATTCTTATTTGGGTAGAAACTATATTGAGAGAATATTATTAATTGGATTACTCATAATTCGATTTTTTTCCACCAAGGATGATGAAATGAGCTTTTGGATATACAATGTTGACAGTTTTTATTAAATTTATTTTGGGGAAATAATAAAAATTTAAATGTCACAATATCCCTTTCACATAGTGTTTAAATTACTTTTTTGGATTATTATCATGTCTTTAAATTAGAAAAACTTAGTTTTGCACCTACTGTACAGGGAAAAACCCAGTTTTTGCTGCTGTGTGTTTCTTTCCTGTGTATCTCTTTTACCACTCAAAGTACAAGCATACTCACAAAGCACTTCACTCTGACACTTCCAGTCTCCAAATGGGTGGATAATTTCTTTGTGACACCAGCTGGATATCTTACAGTTTGACTCTCTGACACTTACATGCCTGTAGATAGTGTCAGATCTCACAGGTTAAGGACTCAGTCACTCAAGACTGCTCCTGCCCCACTACGGAAGGAAATCTCAAGTTACATCTCCACGTTATACACAACTTCTGTCCAGTTTGGCTGCAAATTGGAGTTTATCATTAAGGTTCCCATAGACAGGATCAATGAACTTGTTAGAGTGGTTCACAGCACTCAGGGAAATATTTACTTACACTTACCAACTTATTAAAGGACACGATAAAGGATAAAGATGAAGAGATAATAGGGGAGGCCTGGGAGGGTCCTGAGCATGGGATATTCTATCCCTGTGGTGTCAGGGTGTTTCACCTTCCTGGTCTGGCTGTGTTCACCAATATGGAAGCTCTCTGAACCATATAATTTTGGAATTCTATGGAAGCTTCCCCATGTAGGCATGATCAATCTTTAGTCCCATTTTCAGATTTTCTCCCCTCTTAAGAGATGGGGGTATGGGGTTAAAAATTCCAATAGTGTAGGGTGACTGGGTGCCTTTGGTTTGGCGTCCAACTCTGAATTTTGGCTCAGGTCATAACCTTGCAGTTTGTGAGTTCAAGCCTCACATCAGGCTCTGTGCTGACAGTGAGGAGCCTGCTTGGGAATCTCTCTCTCTCTCTCTCTCTCAAAATAAATACACTTTAAAAAAATTCCAATTGTGGCTTGTTCTTTCCTATGACCAGCCTCATCCAGGAGCCATCTAGGAGCCCACCAAGAGTCACTTCATTAGGATAAAAGACATTCTTATCACCCAGGAAATTACAAGGGTTTTGGGAGGACTGTCAAAAGACCAGATATTAGACCAAGAAATGCTCCTCATGTTCTTATTACTCAAGAAAAAAGAGGTTTCAAGAACCCTGTGTCAGCAGCCATGGGCAGAGACCAGTACATATTTCTTATTATAAATCACAACATCATAATCTTAATCTGAAAGTGACATACAGGCTACTTAAGATTAACAATCATTTGTAAAGGTCTCCAGCTTGCAATATGCACTAATTATATAAGTCATAATTGTTAGTCTAGTTTGTGCCACATAATAAAATAGGAATAGGGTCCCTGATCTCACTGAGATTATTCTCCAATGGAAAAAAAAGTAAGTTTTAATTTTTAAAAAATTTTTAAAGAAATATATAACAAAATCATAATAAAATGCTAAAAATGTTCAATCTATTTTGAGAGGGTATTACAAGTAGATACAATTTAGAATAAGGGTTCAGAAAAAACTTTTCTGATGAAATGACATTTAAGTCTGGAAAAGTGGGTATGAATTAGGCAGAAAACATGCTTGAGTCAAGAAGCAGTCTAGAAGCACAATTTGAAAGGTCTCTGAAGCAAAAAGAGCTTGATGGATATGGGAGCATACGAGTTCTGATGTGACTAAATTGTTGTAAAGGCTAAAGTGGCTTCAACCCAATTCAGAGAAGGACATACAGGTCAGAATATGCCAGGTTTTATTGGTCATGTTAAGGATGTGAAGTTTTGTTACATGTATCACTGAGGACCGTTGGAAGGTTTTAAGAAGGAAAATTATATGTTTGGGTCTGCACTTTAAACAAAAAGAATTGCTCTTTTTCTTTTGTAAATAATTGTTTAAAGAAGAACCAAAAACAGAGATGAGAAGCCCAACCAGTTAAGGATAATAGTACAGATGACAGCACCGGGGAAGAACTGAGTAAAGTTGATATACACTGGAGGACAACTTGAGGATTGCTGATTAATTAGATGTAGTGAATGAAGGAGAGGGAATGTATCAAAAAGGTCCCTATATTTGTTTGTATCAGCAACACCAGAGTAATTTTTTAAATTTGTATTTTGTCTGTTGGCTATCTGATCCACGTCACTGTCACTGTCAAACCAAGAAAATTCAACATTTATTAGATCAAAATTTATTTGGTTCATATTCTTCCAGAAATGGTTCCATTTGAAATGGCATAAAATCAAGTAATGTATATTTGACTAGAATTTATTAGTGATGATAGAGATATGACCCCTGAAAATGGCCAATAATGAATCTGACTCTCTAGTCATCTAAGTGCTTAGGATTAGACTCATTGCTTAAAAGACCTTGAGCCTCCTTCAACTTTATGCCAAATAATGAATAAACTCAAGGCAGGAAAAAAAAAAGACCTTGAGGCTCAAGATGGGACAAAGCTGGACATAAAACCATAGGAGAGAAAAAGAACAGAGATACAGATTCCAGATTCACCAGGCTTCTCCCAGTTCATACCTTGTCAAAAAGCAAAAACTCAGGGCACCTGGGTGGCTCAGTTGGTGACTTTGGCTCAAGATCTCATGGTTCATAGGTTCAAGCCCCGCATCGGGCTCTGTGCTGACAGCTCAGAGCCTGGAGCCTGCTTCAGATTCTGTGTCTCTCTCTCTCTCTGACCCTCCCCTGCTCATGCTGCCTCTTTCTCTCTCTCTTAGAAATAAATAAAACATTTAAAAACAAAACAAAAAACAAAAAGCAAAACCTCAGGTTATAGAAACTTTCTTAAAGTACTATTTTTTAACATTTAAAAAATTTATTTGACACTTAAAGCTTTATATTTTTGAGTAAAAGATATGTAATATTTTTATTCTTATACAACCTCTAACAGGTGATTATTAATTCTCCTTTATCAGAAACTCTGAGTCAATGGATGAAGAATAAGAAATCTCTTTCTAGAACATATATTTAACCACAATTATGCAAAATGTTCATTCATGTTCTACTCTCTGTATTAAAAATTCTTAGAACTGGACAATAACATGAAGAAGAATGAAACTAGACCACTTTCTTATACCATACACAAAATAAACTCAAAATAGATGAAAAATCTAAATGTGAGACAGGAATTCATCAAAACCTTACAGGAGAAAACAGGCAACAACTACTTTGACCTCAGCCACAGCAATTTCTTGCTCGACAGGTCTTCAAAGGCAAGGGAATTAAAAGCAAAAATGAACTATTGGATCCTCATCAAGCTAAAAAGCTTCTGCACTGCAAGGGAAATGATCAACAAAACTAAAAGACAACCAATGGAATGGGAAAAGATACTTGTAAATACATATAGGATAAACCGTTAGTATCCAAAATCTATAAAGAATTTACCAAACTCAACATCCGAAAAACAAATAATCCAGTGAAGAAATGGGCAGAAGACATGAATAGACACTTTTCCAAAGAAGACATCCAGATGACCAGCAGACACTTGAAAAGATGCTCAACATCACTCATCATCAAGGAAAGAACTGAAATGTGTTAGTAGTCTAGCCATGTGCCCCAATTTCTGTTTTACAGCAAAAGTGGAGAACTGCAAGTAAAGGAAGCAAAACAATTATTTCCTTGTATTTTAGGAAGCTTTAACCAGGATATCATCCTCTAGTTGGTGTTAGGAATGTTTGCTTACTTTTCAAACCATTTTTTTTAAACATGTGGGTTTTTTGAGGCTCCCATCTGATTAGTGCAGGTCAGCTGTCAACCAATACTGAGGTATCTTTGACTGAGGTGGTTTTATTTGGTTTTGTTTTTTTAAATTATGTATCTGCTACAAAGTAATGTACTCATCTCAATGGGAATGGTGTAAAACCTGAAAAGGCCTTATGTGATATGGATCATAGCTAATAAATCAATCTTGTAAATTGATAAAACCAAAAAATAATAAAAAAATAAAAATTCTAAAATTTATGAATGAGCTGGGCTTTAGTCAATATAGATAGATGTGGGGCTTATTTAATTTCCTAAAGCATGTCCTTTTAGCTTTAAAAAACATAAACTCAGTATTCAAAGCACCTTTGGCTACAAATATACCTCCCATATCCATCACCTTCATGTGCTCTCTATTTTCCTCTGACAAAATGTGCATTCCGTTTAATTTATTCATGTAAGGTAGAAATAACTGCCACAGTGTTTCATCCTCTTGAAATATTTGTAATTTAACACTAAGCAAAGACTGATATCAAAGCATAAAAACTGTGGAATTTTAGGCATTAGTTCACCAAATATAAATGAGGACAGATACATTTCAAAGATATATAATTCTTGGGTCTATCAGTAGGATTTGAGCTGACCAATGGAGAGTAGCATCTATATATGTTGGCTTCAGAGATTTATCATGAGATTGATTGGCATCTTTCTAGGTTTGTGTATCATTTTACTTATTAACTATGCCACATTAACTCCTGGGATTCTCCTATCCAATTTAGGAATTCATATGCATGCCAAGATGTGAAGCACTCTGATTGATTTTATACACATCCACTTTAAATTCACTTGGCACTTATATTTTACTTTTTAATCCCTAAATTATCATTTTGTTCCCATTTCAGATTTGTCTGACTCATCTTTGCAATTAAGTGCTACATTACATTGCATGTTGGAACTATTTTTATTCTCTTCTTTCTTGTTGCCTTGTGGAAATCATGATTGTTTAATGTACTTGTAGAAATATTAATGAAATAAAAGATTGAAGTCAATGATTTCAGAAGATTCTGTGGCTACGGTGAGAGAGGAAAATGATATTGTAGTGGGAAAATGTGGTTTCCTTTCACTCAAAATGATATTTTCTCCAAAATGTGATTTTTTTTATTCAAAATGAAACTTTTCCCCAAAGAGATTTGTTTGAGAATCACAACTGTAAAACAGATATATTCCCTAATGTTTACTTACTTTCCAGGGAATATATTATAAACTTTTACATATTATAAAAGTCAATGAATCTTATATGCTTTCCTCTTAATCTGAATTTCTCATTATTGTATCAGCAGATGGCACTGTGTGAATAACTCATTTAAATTAATTTCTTTGGTACTTATGCTATTTTTAAATTATTTTAAGTGTACTCATGGGGAACAGGATGGTTTTGTTAAGAAGCATAAGGAACACTCATTCTATATTTAATGCAGAATGTAATTATTTAGTTGGCACACCCAGATTGACAATAAGCTTCTTGTCTTATCTTCATAGCAGAAATTGAATGTTTCCCTTGTTATCAATGGCCAGGCCTTGAAATTTTGCTTTTGTATCAACAGGAGGTTTTCTATTTCATTTCTTTCTAAATATGAAATTGCCTATGTCTTGGGCTGCTATAACGAAATACCACAGACTAAACAGCTTATAAACAAAACAAGTTTATTTTTTACAATTCTAGAGGCTGTAAGTCCAAGATCAAGGTACCAGATGAAGGTCCCCTTCCACGTCAAAGACTTCTTATATATTCACACATCAGAATGGATGAGCCAGCTCTCTGAAGCCTCTTTTATAAGAGCACTGATTCCATTCATGAAAGTTCCGCCATCATGACCTAATCATTTCCCAAAGCCCAAACTCCTAATACTGTTACTTTGGGCATTAAGTTTTCAACATAAAAATTTAGAGGGTCAGGGTGAGGCAGTCGTTCAGACCATAGCACCTTAGGTGAGATACTATCTTGTTTCTCTAAGTCTTTTTGGGGCCTAGAATCTATACCTAAATCCACAATTATAATAGCTGATCCTTTACTCTCTTCTGCCTACACCACTACATTACCTGCCTTAATACTTTATTTTTTCTTTCTGATATTGCAAGTGATATCCAGAAAGAAGTTTTAGATAATTTGATCAGTTACTCCTTCCATGACCTCACAATATCTATTCACCCATTAGGATACACCTGTAAGGATTTTACCACCTGCCTGAATTTTCTCTTATTGTCCCCAAGTTTCCTTCTCTTTAAATCTTGTCTCTGGTCTCCATCTCATGCAAGTAATTCCTTAAATAATCCATTCAATTGCTGAAAAATTCCCTTTACGGGCAATGAAGGAAGAAACTGCTTTTACACCCATATAATTGGGTGTTGATTTTAGTAAATGAGTTCAGGAAAGTGAAATCTACTACTGAATCCTTATTTTTTTTAAGTGTATTTATTTACTTTATGAGGGGTAAGGGCAGAGAATCCCAAACAGGCTCCATGCTGTAAGTACAGAGCCAGGGCATGGGGCTCAGTCTCAGGATCTGTGAAATCATGACTTGAGCCGAAATCAAGTCAGATGCTTAACTGACTGGACCACCCAGGTGGCCGTACTCCTGAATTCTAACTTAAAGGACAACTTCAACCTTTAATTGTGGTAGTTGTAGGCTCAATATCTTAGAAAATGAGAGGTTTTAGAACAGATACAACTATCATTGTCTACATTACTGTCTAAAAACAAATTGCAGTGAGATCTTATCTTCAACTATTGGATGAACTCAATAAAAAAGGCTGGAAAAACACAGAAACTGCAAAGATGTGAAGAATTGGTCACACATACTCATTTCTGTTAAGGAAGTAAATTATAAAGATGTGTAAAATTTTCTGGTCATTACTATCTCAATTTTAAGTGTACCTAAGCTTTTATTCTGTAATTACACGTTGAAGCCTATCCCCTACCAAAATAAAAGCAATATTTATAACGATATATGGGAAAGATGTTTATTGTAACAATATCTGTTTTGGCAAAATCAAAAAATATATTGACAATTTTATGTTTATCACAGGGAAAGAATATGTATTTTGTGGTTTAGTATCATCTTTATACATTAAGCTACTGTTGAAAAGATCGGATTAGATCAGCAAGAATTAGATCAGAAAGAGATCTATGATATACCAAGTTTAAAATATTGCAAATTAATCAGTATAATATTTTACAATTTTTATAAAAGTTTTGTTTATTTATTTATTTATTTATTTATTTATTGAGTATGCACGCAAGCAGTGGGAGGGGCAGAGAGAGGAGAGAGAATCCCAAGCAGGCTCCTGTTATCAGAGCAGAGCCTGAAGTGGGGTTTGAGCCCATGAACCATGAGATCAAGGCCTGAGCCAAAATTAAGAGTTCAACTGACTGAACCACTCAGGAGCCTTGCCAGTATCTTTAAAAAAGAAAATCTCTCTCTCTCTCTCTCTTTCTCTCTCTGTTTCCTCTCTCTCCACCCCTTTCTCTACAACAATCATAGAAACACACACACACATACAAACATATATGCGTATTTTTTCTGAATAAGTATAGAGAAATTATGAATGTATACATAGTATACTTTTATAAAAATAGTCTAACAAAGCACTTACATTGAATATACATAACTTTTATAACTTATATAATAACATTTATATCTAAATATATATAAATAAGCATAGTTTAAGAAGTAGTATTGGGGGAATAAGAGAAAGATTATTTTTTCATTTATATACAATCTGTATTGTTTAAATTGTTACAACATCATTAAATTTGAAGTTATAATAATAAATCAATAAAACTTAAAAATAACTAAAAGAAATAAATTAATATCTGAAAACTGGTAATATGAAAGATTACAAGGATACAGTATTTGAAAAAAGATTCAAGTTATTTTTGAAAGGACTGTTTTTAGAATAAATGACAAATAGCAATGTTTGAATTTCTATTCCCCACTTTCCCACTGAAATACCAAAACATATAATGTATAGTTCTGACAAAGTCATTACTAGAAATATTATGTAGGGAATCTAAAAAAAAGTCAAACTCATAGAAGGAAACAGGAGAATTGTGGTTGCCAGATGCTGGAGAATGGGGGAAACAGGAAGATATTTGTCAAAGGGTCAAAGTTTTCAGTGATCAGATGAGTAAATTCTGAGGATTTAATGTACAGCATGGTGACCATTGTTAATGATACTGTATTACATACCTGAAGGTTTTTAAGAGAGTAGATTTTAAGCATTCTTACCACAAAGGGGGGGAAAAAGTAACTATGGAAGATGATGGAAATGTTAATTAACTTGCTTGTGGCAATCACTTCACACTGTATACGTCTATCAAATCATCACTTTGTATACTTTAAGTATGTACAATTTTACTTGTCAATTATCATATATCTCAATAGAGATGGCAAATCAATCAACCAATCAGTTAGTCTCTGATAAGAAAAAAAAATCTAAGTCCAGGTATGAGAGATTCAAAATTTCAATCATCCAAAGGTTAACAAGATGGCTATATCAAAGACATTTGCCCCAATTGATACTTTTTGTGCAGCCCATGTTTATTTGATTTCTCCACTCCTCTAGCATCTCTCTATTTCTAAAATTATTCCTGTATCCTTTGGGGAATTCCTAGTAGTGCTATTACTGGGTTGTATGGTAGTTCTATTTTTAATTTTTTGAGTAAGGGATACAGGAATGCTAATCCATAGGGACACATGGACCCAATGTTTATAGCAGTGCTTTCAACAATAGCCAAATTATGGAAAAAGCCTAAATGTCCATCAACTGATAAATGGATAAAGATGTGGTTTATATATCATGGAATACTACTTGGCAATGAGAAAGAATGAAATCATGCCATTTGCAGCAACATGGATGGAACTAAACTGTATTATGCTGAGTGAAATAAGTCAGTCAGAGAAGGAGAGATATCATATGTTTTCACTCATATGTGGATCTTGAAAAACTGAACAGAAGACCATGGGGGAAGGGAAGGGAAAAAAGTTACAAATAGAGAAGGAGGGAGGCAAACCACAAGAGACTCTTAAATAAGGAGAACAAACTGAGGGTGGACGGGGGTGGAGGAGAGGGAAAATGGGTGATGGGCATTGAGGAGGGCACTTGTTAGGATGAGCACTGGGTGTTGTATGTAAGCCAATTTGACAATAAATTATATTTAAAAAATAAATAAAAGTATTCCAAGACCAAATGTTTCAGTAATGCTTTGTGAATTAGCAATAAAATTGGACTGGAGGTGGCACATTGTCTATTATAATATGAAGTCATAATAATGTCCTACTCAGGTTTTATGGGCTTTTTTTGGTTTGTTTGTTTGTTTTTACTACACTACTTTTGGGAAGAAACAAACTGCAGATATAGTAGAAATGAGTTTTATTTTTTATCTAATAGATCCCAAAGAGTTCTGTTTATTGATTTAGTGTTTATCCTATCATTTATTTGACACTTATCTCAAGGTAAGAAAATATACATCCAATGACAATTGTCTCTCCCACAGCCTGATCCTTCCTCCAGACCTTATCTTTCGATGTGTTATTATTCTTTTAAATAACAGCTTCTGTTATGTAAATCCAAAAAGTGAACATCCTGTTCCTGAGCAAGTGAGAGCAGAGAATAGTCTCAGAGTTGCTGCAAAATCTTCCCATCATTACGACCAAGGAGTGCTGTGCGACCAAAGCAGGAAGAGAATTTCCATTAAAATGCATGTTTCACTGGCAGGAGTGTGCCAGTCACCCCAACCATCCCTCTAAATTATGTTATATTTGTTGGTTTTGACTAGGCTTATTATGCAAAATCCTTTGTTAGTGATTCTTTTTTGGAAATGAGAATTAAGTTTTGGCTCCTAGTGTCATCTTTTCAATATCCAGTCTCCCTGCTAATTGACAAAAATGTCTTAGAGTTTATAATATGTAGGTAGCACTGTTTCTCAGTTTCTGTGAGAAATAGTGCTTTTACTTGTATTCTTTTATTTGTATTCTGTTTGCTCTTTTGGTTGGTAAGTCTAATTTGGAAGGTTTAGTATTCCATAATTCACTTTCCAGAAGTCCCACTATTTAAATATATTTCAATATTAATAAAACACTGACAGAGGGGAATGATAAGGTAAGGAGGAAGAGGAGATATCAACAGAGTATAGAATCAAGATGGTATAGGAGTTACTTTCCATTAGATGGGACATTTAAATGGACAAAAGAGGGTTACCTCGCTGGTTCAGTCACCACCACTTGACTTCGACTCAGGTCATGATCCCAGGGTTTTGAGGATGGGCCTTGTCAGGCTCAGCACTGGGCGTGGAGCCTGCTTAAGATTCTCTCTCTGTGTCTCTCTGTCTCTCTCCTTCTGCTTCTCCCTCTCCCACACACGGATGTGCGCTCACTCTTTCTCTCTCTCAAAAAAAGGAATAAAGGATCAGTGAGGACGTAGGTTAGTTTAATGCTTTGGTTACAGGATGTTGAGGTAATGAACCAATTATGGCCCTACTTTTTTAATGAAATAAAAAGGGAGGTCATTTGCTCAGAAAGAATACAAAAGAACCACATAATGTCTTAACTTTGAGGATCACCTTTTTTTTACATTTCTTATTTGTTATTCATTTGTTTTGTTTTCTGAGTTGTAAAAGTGCATGTATATCATATGATTATTAATCTTCTAGCTGCTGATTATGGTGGTGGGTTCCTATTTATTTTTATTTTGTCTAGATTTGTTATATCTATCACTAATTTTATTTATGCTTTTAAATTTGTGGCCAAGCTGAGAAACTTGGTATTTTGCTATTGTTGTTACTTGTTTGTTTTCTTACTTAGTATTTTTTCCCTTCCTATAGCAACCTAATTAACTCTGGGGGCATTGACTCTTACCTACTGTATGTAGCATTTATGATTCTACAAACTAGATGTCATGGGAGACCCAAGTTAGACTTACCACATCATTTCCTTAGGACTCTGAACCTAGATGGGGCAAATATGAGTGTGGAAGGAAATGGCTGGAGCACATTTGTTTTATCTTGGTGCCCATGAAAATAATTTCCCTAAACCAAATCCCTGACCAATATGTTTGGATTAGTCAACAATTATAATTACTACATTTGTACATATATATATGCAAACATATTTCTCATTCTTACTTATATGAAAATATATATTTATCTGTAAAACTAATACAGAATATTTTCTATCTCTCTGTAATCTTATATCACTTACTGATTTATATTATAACCTAATTTCCCTGACTCATTGCATGGATTAAAATTCAGGAAAGAGCAAGTCTCAGGGACAATGTGTCAAAGATGCCTGTTGCACTGACTACTTGGTAATAAGACACTGTGTTTTACATTATTAAAAGGGCTTTGTCGAAATATCTAACACATTACAACAGTCCTGTCAAAACAGCTATGACACAATGTTGTAGTCTCTTTGTCTAGTTGGATTTACAAAAACAGGAATGGTCTGACAGTCCTTTTAACCAGGATACAATACTGATGTCCATTATACTATATTATTCCTTACTGTTTATGGATGCATGTTTAACTACTAAAATGAGTGTGACAAGATAAATTTCCTTCAAAATATTCTTAAAATTCATGGTCTTTGCTTGTTTTATAAATCAAAACATATGCATTATTCTTTTCCATTTCAGAAATAATAGCCTAAATTAGATTTATCTCATTTACTGTCCTATGGAAAAACTAAAGAAATATCAGTATAAAATCTTCCTGTTTCATATATTCATTTCCCCTTAAAAAGTAAAACTTAAAACAGAAAGATTACATAAATGGAGCATATATTCAATTCTCTTTTCCTGATATAATCCTATAAAATATTTCATCTGAATGAAATCCCCAAGTGTCACTGTTAATTAATGAAGTATAATATAATTTTTATCCAATTATATGCATCTTTTAAAGAGTATAGATTCAAAGACATGTAGTAAAATATTCAAGAACTAACCAAATATTTTTTGTCTAGTACACTATTATCTTTTTATCCAGCTAGATGCTTCATTTTGTTTCCATTGTACTGGAGAATGACACATTATTCAACTAATATTGACCAATCACTAGCAGCAAAATAAAAGTATAAAAGCTTCATTTCTCAAGGATAATATAAAAGTACGAGAGTTTTATCTAATATAGACAGAGTAGGAACTATGCATTTAAAATCTCTACCCTAATCGATGACATATATAACAACCAACATTTGTTATGTAGTTAATATGAGATACTATTTCTAGTGCTTCACATAGGCTTATTTTATTTAATCTTCTCATAACTCTTTATGGTCAGTAAAAGTATTATCCACTTTCTAACAGACCAAGAACTGAGGCACAGAGGTTAAGTATCATGCCCAAGGCCACACAACTATAAAACAGAAGAAGAGGGATTTCAGTACAGATTATCTGGCTCTAGCCACTCTACTAAGCTGTCAGCCAAGGCTAAGCATACTATCAGATATAGTTGGTTTCCACTAACTACTTACTAAGAAGTATTTTCTGACATAAGGAATGGTATTTTGCACATTGTAGTATAATTGCTATTAGTAATACTGTATTTCATCTAATTGAGGGTGCCATCAAATATAATTCACACCATTATTTTTATGTACCACTAAAGAAGAACTGTCAATTTAATTATAATACAGTCGCCTCCAAACTTTTATTTTGTAGTTATTACAAGAATTCTTTTGACAGATCTGACAGAGTATTTAGAATGATATGACACTAAACGTTAACACATGCTGATAATCTCGACCTTTTTAGTGTATTTGCCACCAATAGTATAATTTCAAGGTGCTCAATAAACATCAATTATAATAGCCATCTCAGTTTGAGATATTCTAAAATGTGAAAAATAAATATTTGGTATCAATAAAATATAAAAGTAGTTGTAATTTCTTGAAGACCTACAAAAACTGTAGCATTCTACTTTTTGTCTTTATATGAATTATATCATCAAATTTCACCAAATCTCTTTGAGATGGTGTGACATAAACCCAATTCAAAAATGAAACAACTTGGGGTACCTGAGTGGTTCAGTAGGTTAAGCATCCAACTCTTGTTTTCAGCTCAAATCATGATCTCACAGTTTGTGAGATCAAGCCCTGTGTCCGGGCTCTGTGCTGACAGCATGGAGCCTGCCTGGGATTTTCTCTCTTCCTCTCTTTCTACTCTCCCCCACTCAAGGTGTCTCCCTCTCTCTCAAAATAGATAAATAAACTTTAAAAACATGAAGAGACTAAATATAAAAGACATTAAATGATTTAACTTTAATTATATGCTGGATATGCTAACCTAAATATTTCATTCTTTTTTAGAAAATATTTTAATGTTTATTTACTTTTGAGAGAGAGAGATATAGAAAGCAGGGGAGAGGCGAGGAAGGGGGGATGGTTGACAGAGGCTCTGAAGCAGGCTCCGTACTGGCAGCAGAGAGCCTGGGCTTCAACTCATAAACCATGAGATCATGAACTGAGCTGAAGTTGGGAGATTAACCAACGGAGCCACCCAGGTGCTCCTAAATATTTCTAGAATAGAAGTCTACACTGTATTTCTTTCACTATATTACTAGCCTTGGTATCAACACACAGCCCTGGAGCCTCACATTTAGTATAAGCAGTGAGCTTCCTCAAGGAACCAAGATATCTTATGAGACAATAATAACCTCTCTTCAAATAAAATTATGTAAGTCTTACAGGTCTAAGAGAGCAAGAAATAAGCAAAATGAATAGAATAAAAAAAAAAAACAGGACTACTAAAGAGCTGTAATGAACCCAATGTAAAGAAAGGGTTGACAGCTATAAAGTGAGTCCTATCATGCTGGATAATTGTTTCATCTGTAGCATTATTTTTTAAAAAGAAGTGTAAGTAATAATAGTCCTTTGGGACTAAAAAATAGATTCATAACCACCAACTTCCAACATACCAAACATAATGTGTTCTACTATAAGAGCAACTTGATTCCTTTAAATCATGTTTATTTATTACCCAAGTCAAAATTTAAGTGTTCTTCAATTGAGCTATGATTCAGCTGAATGCCTTTTATTTCTTAGAGTACAATATACTCTATAGCACTCAAATGTTCCATAAAGTTACTTACAATCATAAATTTAACATATACAAACTTAGTCATTTGGATATTATTAAAGCCTTTTAAAGACTTATCAAAAGTATGTCATGAATTGTAATAATGTCTTAAATTACAGTTTTGATATTTTGTTTGACTTAAAAGGTATTATAAAAGGAAAATGAATGAGAAATGAAATATCAGTGGGAACAAGACCTTGTATAATAAAGTTTTTCAAAATTCTGACCTCCTTTCTCATGTTATGTCCAAAAATTGGAAGTGCAGAACCCCTGAGGCAATTGTTGAAAATTTTTTATGAGCAGGATTTTTAGGTGGGGACTAGCTTTTTGTTTAGGCAGTTAAGTCCATAGTATCAATGAAGAGGGATTTCAAGAAGCATTTTGGGGAAAATCTGATTAAAAATATGGACAGCTGGTTCAAAAATTAATGGAATATTATGTGACTAGACAAAATTTGATTCTTCTTTGAAATGTCATTTAATCCAAAAGAAGACAAGAAAAGGAGAAAAAGAAATGGGGGGGTGGAAAGGGAAAAATAACAAATAGCAAAGGGATATATTCAAATCCAACCATCTTGGTGACTGCATTAAATATAAGTAGGTTAAACACACCAACTATAAGGTAGAGGTTGTCAGATTGTATTTTTTAAAAGAATCAATTATATACTGTCTGCAGGAAATGCACTTTATATAACAAGAGAAAGGGATGACTGGGTGGCTCAGTCAGTTGAATGTCTGACTTCAGCTCAGGTCATGATCTCGCAGTCCATTAGTTTGAGTCCTGTGTCGGGCTCTGTGCTGACAGTTCGGAGCCTGGAGCCTGCTTCAGATTCTGTGTCTCCCCCTCTCTCTGCTCCTCCTTTGCTCACACTCTGTCTCTCAAAAATAAATAAAAATTTTTAAAAAATAAAAGAGAGATGGATTAAAATTTAAAGGATAGAACAAGGTATATCAAGTAGACATTAATTAAAAGGAGGACTGACTGGCTATATTAATATCAAATAAATTATATTTCATTAATGATAGAGAAGGACATTTCATAATGACAAAATATCAATTTGTCAAGAAGCAATACCAATCTTTGAATGCAACTGATCAAGAGAGGGAAGGAAAGATAGAAAGAGAGAGAGAGAGAGAGAAGACCATTTATCAACCCGAAAAAAAGACAGATTGTCACCAGATAGCTTACAGAATTTAAAAGGATAATAGTGGTGCCTGGGTGGCTTAGTCGGTTAAGCGTCCGACTTTCGCTTAGGTCCTGATCTCGCGGTTCGTGGGTTCGAGCTCCGCGTCAGGCTCTGTGCTGACAGCTTGCTCAGAGCCTGGAGCCTGTTTCAGTCTGTGACTCCCTCTCTCTCTGACCCTCCCCTGCTCAGGCTGTCTCTCTCTCTCCTAGAAATAAATAAAACATTTAAAAAAAAATAAAAGGATAATAAAAATATGAACCAACATTATGGCAGTAAATTTGATATATTATATGGGATATATTTGAGAAAATAACCACGGGAATATATTACTTACTAATTAATTTAACAGATATATATCTATAGAGCTCTTCTTCAGTAATTTTAATACTTTGTGTTTTTCAAAAAAGTTACCTATCCCATCAAAATTCTCTGAATGTTTCTTTAAAGACAAGATTAAGTTATTTTTAAGATGTTAATTAATCATAAACTGTTCAATACAGGCATGACCTCATTTTACTGTACTTTGCTTTACTGAGCTTTGCAGATATTGTTCTTTTTTTTTTTTTAAGAAATTGAAGGCTGTGGAAACCCTGTGTTAAGGATGTCTATCAGTGCCATTTTTCCAACAGCATTTGCTTGCTGTGTCTCTGTGCCACGTTTGGTAATTCTCACAATATTTCAAACTGTTTTGTTATTATTTTACTTGTTATGATGATATGTGAGCAGTGATCTTTGATGTTACTATTGTAATTAAGGTGTCCTGAACCACACCCATATAAGGCAGCAAACCATAAATGTTGTGTGTATTCTGACTGCTCTACTGACTGCCAACCCCATATCTCTCCCCCTCTTCAAGCTTCTGTATTCCCTGAGACACAATGCTGAAATTAGGTCAATTAATAATTCTACAATAGCCTGTAGGTTTTCAAGTAAAAGGAAGAGTCACATGTATCTCACCTTAAGTCAAAAGCTAGAAATGATTAAGCTTAACGAGGAAGGCATGTCAAAAGCTGAGATAGGTCAAAGCTAAGCCTCTTGCATCGTTCAACCAAGTTGTGATTGCAAAGGAAAAATTCTTAAAAGGAATTAAAAATTCAACCCCAGTGAATACACAAATGCTTAAAAGTAAAAAAAAAAAAAGTCTTATTGCTGATATGGAGAAAGTTTGAGTGGTTACCATAGAAGTCATACCAGCCTCAACATTCCTTTAAACCAAAGCCGAATCCAGAACAAGGCCCTAACTCTATGTAATTCTCTGCAGGCTGAGAGAAGTGAGGAAGCTGCAGGAGAAAACTTTGAAGCTAGCAGAGGTTAGTTTGTGAGATTTAAGGAAAGGAACCATTTCCACAACATAAAAGTGCAAGGTGAAGTAGCAAGTACTGATGCAGCATATTGTCCAGAAGATCTAGCTACGATAATTAATGAAGATAGTTACCATAAACAAAAGATTTTGAATGTAAACAAAACGGGCTCCCCTTGGAAGAAGATGCCATCGAAGTGTCTTTTGCAGCATTCTAAGTGGCTGGAGAAACCAGACACATACTTACTATCTAGCCTCTGGAGTAGAGATTACTGGCCTCCTGAGAAAAAATGTGCCACTTGGGAAGAACAGTGATGCTGGTAAAGGCTTCTTACCCACTCTAATGCATCCAAACTCATATACATGTATATCTGAAAACCTGGACTTCTACAGAGGCTCAAGCCCATGGGTGATTGCCCAAGTAAGCCTTCTCCACGTGCTCCCAGACCTGCCCAAGAGGAGCTGGTACCACAGTCTATAGGAAGGTCTGTGTGCCTGTTTCCCACTGTATAGGTGGGCAAGACTCCTCCCGGGTCTTTGGCCTATGATGCCTGGAATCCACACTTCCTAAGAGGCACTTTTGTTTGGAAATGCATGTCACATTTTAGTTGTCAAAGGAGGCATGTCTCCTGTCACCATGAATGTTGACATCACTTCTACATTTCTTGGTTATATTTGATTATAAACTGAAATCATTGATTTTAAGACTTTTTATTCTCATAGGTACCTTTTTTACTGTCAAGTTTTTATTTAAATTCCCACTAGTTAACATATAGTGCAGGTGTAGAATTTGGTGATTCAACACTTACATACAACATCCAATGCTCATCACAAGGGCCCTCCTTAATCCCCCATCACCTATTTAGCCCATCTCACCACCCATCTCCCCTCTGGTAACCATTGGTTTGTTCTTTATAGTTGAGAGTATGTTTGTTGGTTTTCCTCTAAATAGCCCTTTGTGTATCACTTTAACAGCTAATACCCAGTTTTGACACACCAAGTTTATTATTATTCATTTCCAAAATTTGTCTGTGCTTGCAAATTATATATTACTTAAAATTGTTTAATTGAATTTCAGGCAATCAGAGATTTTATATATATATATGTGTGTGTATATATAAACACACACATATATATCTTTTTATTCCTTTTTATTACTGTATATATATATATCTTTTTATTACTGTTTTCCAATTTAATTCTATCACAGTCAGGAAAAATTACTTTGTTTTATTTATTATTTTTTAAATTAATATCTTTATTTTGAGAGAGAGAGAGAAAGAAAGAGAATCCCAAGCAGGCTCTGCATCCCTAGCACGGAACCTGATGCGGGAGCTGGAACTCATGAACCACAAGATGATGACCTGAGCCAAAGTCTGACACTTAACCAACTGAGCCACCCAGGTGCCCCAGGAAAAAATTGCTTTGAATGATTTCAGTCATTTGAATATTGCAGAAGCTCTTCTTAGGGCCTAATATGTTTCAGTTCATATACATTTAATAAGTTTTCTGTCATCCCTAAGATTTCCTGTATCTTTACTATATTTTCCTATTTCTACTGTTAGTACTTTTATTTATCCCATTTGCTTTATAAAACTTGCACCCAAGCAACATATGTCATCTGAATTTATTCTTTTCCAAAACTGTTTTGTATCTTCTACACCATTTTTATTTTCATAAAAAATTAGAATAAACTTGCCAAGTACTACAAAGATGTCTTCTTGGTTTATTTGAATCTATTGGTCTATTAGATGATAAAATTATTAAACAACTTTGAGTTTTCTGATCCTGTATAGTTTATAGTTGTATTTTATCTCCTGCACAATATTCTCTAGTAATTCTTTCACTGATATTCTCTTTTTATATAACGATTGTTAATTTGTTTTGACATATAAACCACATGGGTCACTTTTGAATATTTGCTCAGTTATATGGCCTTCTTCTTAGGCCACACATCTCTAAATATTAATGTAAATGAAGATTAATTTTTCATTAAGACATTTATTACTCCAGATTCTTTTTTCTTTTTCTTTTATTTTATTTCTGAGAGAGAGAGAGAGAGACAGTGTGAGAAGGGGAGGGGCAGAGAGAGAGGAAGACACAGAATCTGAAACAGGCTCTAGGCTCTGAGCTGGCTGTCAGCACAGAGCCTGATGTGGGGCTTGAACCCACGAACCGTGAGATCATGACCTGAGCCGAAGTCGGACGCTTAACCGACTGAGCCACCTAGGCGCCCCTATTCCAGTTTAATTACAAGTTTAAAATAAGTGATTTTGGGGTGCCTGGGCGGTTAAGTAAGTGAGGCATTAGACTTCCACTCAGGTCATGATCTCACGGTTCATGAGTTTGAGCCCTGTATCAGACTCTGTACTGGGGGTCCAAAGCCTGCTTGAGATTCTCTCTCTATCTCTCTCTTTCTCTTTTCCCCTTCCCCACTTGTGTGTGCACCCTCTCTTTCTCTCTCTCAAAATAAGTAAATAAATGAATAATGTTAAAAAAAGTGATTTCTAGATATTAACTTTTATTTGACCTATTTAAAAAGTGGACAGAAAAAGGCAATCACTGTTCTTACTTTGAAGTCTAAAAACTTTTTTAATTTTTTATATTTTAACGATTTTGTTTTGTTTTATTTTATTTTATTTTATTTTATTTTATTTTATTTTATTGAGAGAGAGAGAGACAGAGCATGAGCAGGGGAGGGGCAGAGAGAGGGAGACACAAAGTCCAAGGCAGGCTCTAGGCTCTGAGCTGTCAGCACAGAACTCCACGAGGGGGCTCAGACCCACAGACAAGGGATCATGACCAAAGCCAAAGTCAGATGCTTAACTGACTGAGCCACGCAGGCGCCCCTGCAGGTCTAAAAATTTTTCCTGTTGTAAGGATTTCCACCCGAACTTATTCCTAGCCACGGCTGAGGTACTTGTAATGCTGTGTGGCTGACTACTTCTATTTAGTGCTGGGATGTCACATGTACTACATCCACAAGCCAAGATTTTTTTCTCCTTCTTTAGGAAAATAAGTATTTGTAACAATTTCATGGGTATGTAGATGAAAACAAGGTGAAATTACTATAGAAACAAGTGAATTAGGTGAATAAGCCACATGCTCAAGTACATTATTTGTGTTTTTGGGAATTTACCTCTAATCTTGAATATACTTCTAATGAAGAATGAAGAAAGGAAACTATCACACACAGTCAGCTTCATTTTGCTAGATTAGATTTGCTAGATTAGATAACATTTAGGTCATGATAAGCAGGCCAGTTTGCAAGGGTTCTGTCATTCTGTGCTCTGATATTAGGTTCATTCAAATAACAATATAAGAGCTGTTTCACAATAAGGAAATATTAAGTCTCCAATCCTAGAAGCATATTTTGTGATTCTCCTTTTAGAAACTGCTTCAGTCTCCACAGAACACCCTGATCTGCCACAGACACTTCAAACAACATCTGATCTGCTCAAGGTTAGAACTGCTTGCACCATGCCTAAGGGGATGGATAGAATTATTCTCCTCTAGGGATTTTTTCCAAAAGACATACTCCCACCTCCTGAGAGAGATCAGTACACACAAAGTGATATGTAGTATCCAGGGGAGACCTGAGACATTGTGCTATGATATGTACAAGAGCAGCAAACTTTCTCTCTCTTCTCTCTGTACATTTTAGGAGCAGTATCCTGACATGCTCAATACTTCTGGCCCTCCAAAACTACTCTGTGGTGTAAGTCTTCAGATTTGTTTGACCCTTTCCTCCTACTTTCTAACAAATATAGATATTACTGAGACTTCTATGGAACTTTTTATTCCTTCTCCTCAGGTCACATCATTTTGATGTTATCAGTATAAAGGTAAGTATAAGGAAACATGGAACTAAGTTATAATGGAACCATATACTTGTCGATCTAATGACAAAGAATTAGATTACATTCCTGTCCCTTCCAGGTTGAAGTCAACTGTTTCTGTTATTCTCTGTTTATGGGGATAGAGAAAAACCAACACTAGTCAGCTCAGTGAGAGTGAGCCACATGGAAGGATGTAGACTGGTAGACTGACTAGCTCCAGTAAATGAGAGACTCTGAGAAAAGCATTTCCCATTGCTTGTATCACCTAATTACTTCTATGGTATTTTTAATGTTTATTTATTGATTTAGAGAGAGAGAGAGAGACAGAGAGAAGGAAAGGGAAAGAGAGGGAGGGAGAGGGAGAGAGAGGGAACAAATGGGGGAGGGGGAGAGAGAGAGAGAGAATCCCAAGGAGGCTCCATACTGTCAGACAGGGCCTGATGAGGAGCTTGATCTCATAAACTGTGAGATCATGAGTTGAGCCAAAATCAAAACTCGGACTTTTAACTGACTGAGCCACCCAGGACCCTCTATGATAATACTTTTATTTTTACAAGATTCAACTGCCTTCCTCACAGGCCATATGAACAAGTAAAAATATATATATATAATGTTAGGAACATTCTCTTCCTTCATATCTTCCTTCCTAGAGTTTACTGCAAGATGGACCTGTGTCCAAATCCCATTCGTTTTCTGACTTTCATGATAGCCATGCAAACTGGAGACCCATTTTGGCTTCCTACATTATAAAATATTAGTAATACCTCAAATCTAGGATACAGTCTTTACCTATATCAATCTTCCTCAAAACAAAAACAAAAACAAAAACGCCCAGTCACTCCTGTATATGCATGCCTTTGAAGAAGACAGGGTGGAATTATGTTTGTGAAAACTTGTGGTGGTATCATTCAAGGTACTTTAGGGAAGGGGCATGGATCTTCATCATGGAATGATTCAAGTTTCTCTTTATCATGTTTAGATTTTGTTGTAGCTATTGCTTTGTAGATATGTTAAGGCTTTTAATCATTGCTTCTCTATATCCTTTATGGATTCCTCAACATCAATTCAACATCACCACTGATTCTACTGGTGCAGTCTTCTGATTACCTCTCAGAAGCTTTGCCACTTATTATAATCTCCATTCTCACTTTTATTCTGCTGGTTTGATGCTGTCATTTGGGCTCTGCCACCCAATATATTTGCCCCTTTTTGATTCAGGGAGCTTATTTTCCATGGTAGCTTCTCCTACACTTCTCTCCAGCCTTTAAAGGACAGTTATGACAGAGTTTTGAAAGAATGTTGGTAATTCCCCAACCTTAGTGCCTTGTTGAAGTTTATTTTCAGTGTTCTCTCAGAAGAGAAAGGTTATGTGAACTCAGGTTATAGGAAGTTCCTGTATGCCCGTTTGAATGTCTTCCTCAACATGAAGGCAAGACACCTTTGACATCCAAATATCTTTTAGTACGAATCATTATTAANTGAGAGACTCTTGAATGCTGACAAAAACTGAGGACTGATGGATGTGAGGGGGAGGAGGGATGGGCATGGAGGAGGGCACTTGTAAGGATGAGCACTGAGTGTTATGTGGAAACTAACTTGACAATAAACTATTTGTAAAAAAAAACAAAAAAACCCCAAATCATTATTAAATTGAGATTTCAAACAATCATTTGAGTAAGTGGTTGTTTAATTAATGCGCTACATTCAGAAACTATAGGAAGTATCCTAATATCAACATATTTATGTCAAAAATTCTACCTTTATTCTAAAGCTAGAATCCACACGATGTGTTCTATCTTCACATACTAGCCATTTTAATAATTGAATTAATGCACATGTTAATTTTTAGATAGAAACATATAAATTGTCATATTTATAGGTCAAAAATGGTCAAATATAATTTCATGTGATTAATAAACACAACCTTATTTTATTTTAAGGAACATTTGATGTTTCCTTGTATTGTCTGAGACCTGACTCTAATTATAATGGAAAAAGTAATGGGAGCAACCTGAGTAAAAGTCTTTTGTAAGGTCATTACTTCAAGTGAGTTAATTATAGGGTTTCCAGACAAGCCAGGTGTAGCTTTCCCAAGTAGCAGATGGAAGGCTGTTTATGCTGGCAATGGTGTTGGGCATTTGTATCAACTGAATCCACCTAAATATGACTGAAAGAAATGTCTTATCCCTGCAACTTCAGTGATTTGAGTTTTACTGTTTCCAAATCTGTGACTATTTTTTTCTGTAAGATACCCAGAAATATTTGTAAATTCACCTGATGCTTTAACTCAGCAACTCAGGGTATCAGATTTGCATATGAGTTTAAGTATGTCACTTCTGTGGCCACTGTCAAATTATTTCAGGACAATAATAAAATCTTCTTAGTTTCTTCTTCATGTTTTAAACTAGGGATTTAACGCTCTGAGCTTGCCTCTTTTCTTGAACTGCTCCAATTCAGAAAGAAAATGCCACCCTATCCCACCTACCTTTGTTGTTTATTTGCAACAAAATGGCCAATCACATTATTATTTCATTCCAGGTGACTATGAATAATAATTCAAGTATTTTGCTGTTGCATTCCATGAACTACCAATTTCCTATTTCCCAGTGATAATTGAGTCTCACTGAAAACCCAAAACTGTCAGATAATCAATCTCAGTTTCCCATCTTTGAGTAATATATCCCCACATCTATTTCCAGTTACACAATAGATTGTCATTAAAGGTACATGAAAGGAAGATAAATTATCTTAGGTATTATAGGAGTTATTTAAAACAGATGCTTATAAGATTATTAGAACTTTTTAAGAAGTTAGCTTCAGGCCAGGGCTTCTCAAATGATTGCTAGGACACAAGAGAACAGACCTCTGTTAAGAGTATCTCTAGGGGCATTTGGGTGGCTCAGTGGATGAAGTGTCCGACTTCAGCTCAGGACATGATCTCACGGTTTGTGGGTTTGAGCCCCCTGTTAGGCTCTGTGCTGACTGCTTGCTCAGAGTCTGGAGCCTGCTTCAGATTCTGTGTCTCCTTCTCTCTCTGCCCCTCCCTGCTCATGCTTTGTCTCACTCGATATCTCAAAAATAAATAAATATAAAAAATTTTTTTTAAAAAGAGTTAGTATCTCTGCCACAATTATGAACACAGATCACAAGGTCATTGCTATGACTACTGTAGTCAAGTATGCACACTTTACTTGAAATTCAAGCATTCAGAATCAAGAAATTAGTACCAGAACTTCCACAATGTCATGGACACTGGAAAGTGAAACCCAACAGTTTTTAGCACTGCAATCACCTTCTAATATTCATGGAGTAACTCATTATTGGAACCTCCGTAATCTTGCTCAATAACTCAAAGTAACATAACAGGAAGTTAGCCTCTGCTTAACCACTGTTTCCTAATTTTATAAAATAATATAATTTGTGGAATTGTAATATATGTGAGCCAAAAATGGTTTGTTTGTTTTTTTTTACATTTTTAAAGTGTTGGGAAAAAGTGTAAAAGAAGATGACTTAGGTGGCATGTAAACCCTAAACTATTTATTATTGGGCCTTTTTCCCCCAAAATGTCTGCTGACCCCTGTGTTAAATGATACCAAATAGGTTAGAGAGGACATAATTCATTAGAATTTAGCATTCATGAAGAAACAGACTTTGCCCTTCCTATACTCATTCCTAGTATGGTATCTGATACCTGGTACACAGTAAGTACTTAAGTGTTGAATCAACATAATTTACAACACTACCAATCTTTAGCAGACTTTAGCATGATCTCTGTATATTGTGTGTGTGTGTGTGTGTTTTGGTACACACACATTACCACTGTCATTCAGATTATGAAATAACATAAGTAATATATTATTCTAGATTGGTATCCATGTCAAAGTGGCACATTGACTCATATCCAACCATATATAAAATCAGGTCTGATTTCGAAAGATCTTTATCACCCTTCAGTTTCTATACAACCTGGGTCTTTTCTTGCTTGGTTAAATTTATCTCAAGCAATATATTCCCTGTCACTGAAACCTATTAATCTAGTTTAATGGTGACTTATTCACACCTCTGTATGCATTAGAAAACAAAAACAAAAACAGAATAACAACCACATCAAAACTTTATTAAGAGATAGATTTACCTATGTAACACCCAAGGGCTCATATGCAGAATAAATTCTTTTTTATTACAGATATGAAGAATAATTAATTAGGAATATAGTGTGCTTTTTGTTCTGTTTTGTTTTTAGTTCAAACTCATGTCCCTTTTATTAAATTCCATGTTACCATGACATGGTTTGGTACTCAATAAAGGAAATTTTGTTCAAATAAGGCAGTATGTTATCATCAGTATTTCCAGGTGATGGTTCAGAGTCAAGTAGCATTATGAATAAATCCTTGAGAAGCCCACCCAGGGGGTTTACACTTGGTCAAGGCCCAGTTCCTCAGGAGTGGAGATTCCTAGTTCATTTAAAGTTGGTCTAAGTTCCTGGACGATATTGTGGTAGATTTCCTTGTGAGGTCCTCCTTTGTCCTTAACAGCCTCTAGGATGCAAATGCAAACTGTACTAGCAAAATCATTTAGCTGTCTGCATGCCCACAGAACAGCAACAGTGATTTTGGGTTCTGGGACCAGATCAGAGCCATCAAGCACGTTCATCCATTTGCAGTTCCCAACCATCAATATCTGGCTTGTTGAAGTAAGTCGTCCAGCAAGCATCAAACTCCTCATCTGTCTTATGTGACCCATGGTAGTTATCAGTGGACTGACTGGGCAGCAGAGGCAGGGCTGGGGGACAGCGGTTGGGGGTGTGAGGGTGTGTGTGGGGGGTAGGGGCTGGGGACAGAGACCTCGAAGGCTGGCACCGGCAAGGGCAGCTGCTGCTTACAGGTCAAATGGGGAGAGCTGGCACCGGGCAAGACGGCGATGGCAGCCTTCATTCCAAGGCTGAAAGAAAGCCTGGTTTGAACTTATGGCTGGGGAGTTCTTGGGGGCCGGACTCTGACGCAAGGCAGGTGGAGCATCTATAATGTGCTTTATCACCATTTTCCTGTGTATTTTTCTTTGGAACACCTGAATTACCACATCTGTGTTTTTGAAGATATTTAACTCATACAACAATGTTGTTAAATTGTCTAAAACTAATACTTCAGATTTTATATTTACAAGTACACAATTTACATAATATAAAAGATACTCCCTAAATTTATGTATGAAAATTTTCAAATAAAGAACATCACAAATCCAAACAGCAGGAGGGGCATTCCAGTATTGGAACAGGTGAGCATGGCATAAAATGAAAATAGATTGTATATGGTGAAAAAGAAGAATGACGTCCAGTAAGCTCTGTTGTCTGTAGATATCTGTTATTGAAATTCCAAATGGACTTTACTACTGACAACATGATTTTTTCTTAAATATTTTGCCAATACAGAGAGGAATACTGATGTTGGGTGCCTGCTTCTTGAGTGAATTTTATGAAGTAATTTTTCTAAGCAAAAGCTTTGTATTACCAAGATTATAACCTAAAGGCAATGGAAAACTGATACTTTATTTTTTTCCATCATTAGGGAATTGGTTATTTTTTCAAGTTAAAGTCCCTTTGAATAAATATATAAGAACCTTTTTTAACTGAAAAATCAAACTACCATTATAATTAGCTTGCAGATAAATTCAGACTCACATTTTCCCTGAAAAATAAATTTGAACAATCATACTACTTTCTGGGGAAAAATAATCTTTTATTTTAAATATCTTCTATTTTCTTAAATGTCTCTTTACATTCAAAGCTACATTTATAGTTATTAAATTCACAGATGATATTATATTTCTTAATATAAGGCATTCAAGATATTAGCAAAATTTTGAAAGATGAAACTAATGTAAAAGTTCTCAAAATCTACCTATCCAGTTAGAAAAATGTAATGCATTTCATATTCCCTTAATACAGTCAAAAATATTTTTACAATATTGCTCACAGTCAATTTGCTTCTTCTTATGCTTTATGTTATATAATTTCAAATAAATTTACACTTCTCTGAACACTCTTAAATCTGACATTTGCTATTAATACAAGAAAGTAAATTTTGAACTATACTACTCAGGTTTTAGGGTAGGTGTCCTTGAGTCAACAATCAATTTTGACTTTTTTAAAATTTGGGAGGGTTTCTGGAATTTTTTAGCTTTCATTTACTAGTGTCTGTTCCTATTTGTAATAAATTATGCCCACTGTCTACCTCTAGTCATAATAACTTAGCCCAAGATGTTTCTTTCATGGAAGATTGAGAATGCATAGCTGTGGATTATTTTCCTTATGTAGTATAAATTTTCACATGCACAGCAGGATGATATAGTGATTACAGTATTTCTTGTGGACTGACGGCCAACATAAATGGCTCACACAGAACAAGAGCAAACACACAGAGAGGAGCAGAGTGCTGCTGGCATTCTGATGTCAACCTGCATTCTTATCTTCGGTTTTTGTGAAACACAACTCTATTTATAGAGAGTTTTCTCTAATTTATTGAACTATTAGGTATTTTCCTTCAAATTGGTTTTTGTTGCCTGAAGCAAAAGAGGCATAATTAATGGAGAAGCCCTATTCTCTACTTTATACTAGTAATGCTATCTGTAGTTCTCCTAATCAAAAGTTCAAACTTATTAACCTGGAATTATAATTTAATAAAATTTGGGTTTGTAAAAATCTTACAAAAACTGTATGCTTCAGTTTTTAAAAAAAATTCTGTTCTTTGTATATATTTTTTTCATTTATTTATTTTTTTTAAAGACTCTTTTAAACGTTTTATTAAAATTCCAGTGGGTTCACATACAGTGTAATATTCATTTCAGGTGTACAATATAGTGATTTAACTCTTCCATAAAGTGCCTTTCTTAATCCCCATCATATATTTAACTCAACCCCCCCACTCACTTTCCCTCTGGTAACCATCAGTTATTCATTCACTCACAAATATTTATTAAGCTACCACTGTGAAAATGACACCATGTTAAGTATCATAGAGACACATTTTTTTCTCTTGTATTTTCCCTGTTTTCTCATTAAAAGAGTTTTTAAATGTTTTTTTTAAAAAATGTTTTCTATTTATTTTAAATGAGAGAGACAGAGACAGAGCGCAAGCAGGATAGAGGAAGAAAGAGAAGGAGACACAGAATCCGAAGCAGTCTACAAACTTCAAGCTGTCAGCATGGAACCCAACATGGAGCTTGAACTCACAAACTGGGAGATCATGACCTGAGCTGAAGTCGGCTGCTTAACCAACTGAGCCACTCAGGTGCCCCAATTATGCCTGGTTTTTAGTTGAAAATAATTGTCTTGCTTTTTTGAATAACCATGCTTTATTATTTGTAATTTTAATATGATACTCGGTTTCTAACTTATAAAACGTGATTAATGTATATGACCAATCTCTTTTTCTAGACTTCAAGATTTGTTCATGCACCTTAATATATAAATATACCATAATGCATAATCAAGATATTTGTTGAAAAAATGTGGGTTATTGAACTTTAGCCTATTTTTATTGTTTTTATTGTTCCCTATTATATAAAAATTTTCATTTTATAGACTCCAAGTTCCTGGCTCTGTGGTTGCAGTTGTCTGTGCTAGAGATATAATTTTAATCTTCAGCTTCTGTCCTGCCTTCTGCAGTGGGAATGCATTTTTGCCCATGATACCTTAATCCATTACTCTCTTTGTATAAGCTAAGCACTGATTGCCTCAGTGATTCCTGATATTCATTTTAAACAATTATGCTAATCTTAGTCTAACTTTTGATAGTCTTTCAACTATTAATTTTATAATATTTTTCAAACGTCTTGACATTTAAAACTTCTGTAGTATCATTTACCATGTCTTTGTTTATGACTGGTTAGTCTGCATCTTTTGTGTTACTTAGTTCTTCATTTAATTTCCTCTGTTCCCATTTGCTTCATACATTCTTTGACTGACCAATTTGTGCATTGGTACCCAGCTTTCTCAATCTTGAAAAAGAAACTGAAGCTGGAGGCATCGCAATCCCATACTTCAAGCTGTATTACAAAGCTGTAATCATCAAACAGTATGGTACTGGCACAAAAACAGACACTCAGATCAATGGAACAGAATAGAGAACCCGAAATGGATGCAAAAACGTATGGCTAACTAATGTTTAACAAAGCTGGAAAGAATATTCGATGGGATAAAGGCAATCTTTTCAGCAAATGGTGCTGGGAAAACTGGACAGCGATATGCATAAAAATGAATCTGGACCACTTTTTATACTCAAAATGGATGAAAGACCTAATGTAAGACAAGAAGCCATCAAAATCCTACAGGAGAAAGCAGGCAAAAACCTTTTTGACCTAGGCCACAGCAACTTCTTACTCAACATGTCTTTGGAGGCCACGGAAACAAAAGCAAAAATGAATTATTGAGACTTCATCAAAATAAAAAGCTTCTGCATAGTGAAGGAAACAATCAGCAAAACTAAAAGGCAACCGATGGAATGGGAGAATATATTCACAAAACATATCAAATAAAGGGTTAGTAACCAAAATCTATAAAGCACTTATCAAACTCAACACCTCAAAAATAAATAATTCAGTGAAGAAATGGGCAAAAGACATGAATAGACACTTCTCCAAAGAAGACATCCAGATGGCAAATAGACACATGAAAAAATGATCAACATCACTCATCATCAGAGAAATACAAATAAAAACCATAATGAGATACCAACTCACACCTGTCAGAATGGCAAACATTAACAACTCAGGCAACAACAGATGTTGGTGAAGATAAGGAAAAAGAGGATCTCTTTTGCACTGCTGGTGGGAATGTGAACTGGTGCAGGCACTCTGGAAAACAGTATGGAGGCTCCTCAAAAAATTAAAAATAGAACTACCCAATGACCCAGCAATTGCACTACTAGGTATTTACCCAAGGTATACAGGTGTGCTCTTTTGAAAGGGTGCATGCACCCCAATGTTTATAGCAGAGCTATTGACAATAGTCAAAGTATGGAAAGAGCCTAAATGCCCATTGACAGATGAATGGATAAAGAAAATGTGGTGTGTGTATATATATATATATAGTGGAATATTCCTTGGCAATCAAAAAGAATGAAATCTTACCATTTCCAACAACATGGATGGAACTAAAGGGTATTATGCTAAGTGAAATTAGTCAGTCAGAGAAAGACAAATAGCAAATGACTTCACTCATCTGAGGAACTTAAGATACAAAACAGATCAATATTAGGGAAAGGAAGCAAAAAGAATATAAAAACAGGAGGACAAAACATAAAAGACTCCTAAATATGGAGAAAAACCAGAGGGTTGCTGGAGGGGTTGTGGGAGGGAGGATGGTCTAAATGGGTAAAGGGCATTAAGGAATCTACTTCCAAAATCATTGCTGCACCATATGCTAACTAATTTGGATGTAAATTAAAAAAGAAATAAATTATTTAAAAAGACACGGAAAAAAAAGAAGCAGCCAGCTTTCTTACTACTCTTTCCCCTCCCTGAAACAGAACCTCTAGTCACAAAGAACCTAAGAGTACAGCAAAAGAAGGCAAAAACTCCTGAAGTATCCTATTGGAAATGATGATAAGCAGGGCCAGTCATACTTCCAAATGTTGACATGCCTCCATTTTGGGATCTATTATGTGGAGATCTTGACTTGGAGATTGTCTAGACAATCTTGGATATTGTCTAAAACAATATAATAATTCTTTATTTTTGAGGATAAATGGTTTCTGTCCTGAAATGGTAACATCTCCAAGATAATGCACTTTCAAGGCTGATGACAAGGCTGTTTACACTTTAAGGCTGGTTCAATAAGAGGGAAGACAGGTGGATCCATGATCATGTGCCCACTTTCACACTACCTTTGTTGTAAACTAAGCCTTTTTTTAAAAAAAATTTTTATTTAGATTTCAGTTAGATAACATACAGTGTAATACAAGTTTCAGGTATACAATATAGTAACTCAACACGTACACAATACCCAGTGGTCATCACAAGTGCACTTCTTAATCTCCATCACTTATTTAAACTATCCCCCATCTCCTTCCCTTCTGGTAACCATCATTGTTCTCTATAGTGAAGAGTCTGTTGTTTGGTTTGCTTCTCTCTCTCTTTTTCCTTTTGCTCATTTGTTTTTTTCCTTACATTCTGCATATGAGAGAAATCATATTGTATTTGTCTTTCTCTGACTGATTTTGCTTTGCATAATACTCTTTAGCTCCATCCATGTTGTTGCAAATGGGAAGATTTTATTCTTTTTATGGCTAAGTAATATACCATTGTATTATATATAGACCTCATCTTCTTTACCCACTGGTCACTAGATGGACACTTGAGCTATTTCCAAATTTGGCTATTATAGATAATGCTGCTATAAACATTAAGATGCATGTATCCCTTTGAAGTAGTATTTTTGTATCCTTTGGGTAAATACCTAGTAGTGCAATTGCTGGATCATAGGGCAGTTCTATTTTTAACTTTCTGAGGAACCGCTATACTGTTTTTTCAGAGTGGCTGCATCAGGTTGTAAATCAGACCTTTTGGTTTGGGGCAATGTTATGTGTGATTCCTTGTCTGTGAGTCAAACACTTAGTTAGCCATCAGATCATTGCTCTTTAAGGCCCTGTGGAAAGAATGATATACCCATAACTGAAATATATGTGGATTCCAATCAAGATGAACTGTCACACCTTCCAGGAAGAAACAGTTCCAATTCAATAATCTCAGGATAAGTGACTAATTGTTTTTCTTAAGGGATGGTGCTATATTACAGACTCAACATGGATCTTTTTTGCTGACTTATATATTTGCTGTGGATCATTCTTAAGTGTAGGGTCACAGCTGTCGGGGCAATGAAAAGCCTACTCGCCAGCATGGGCACTCTGTGAATTAGCCTGTTGTCAGTATTGGAATGTCTTATGTAAGAAACCTTATAAGATTACTCAATAAATCTTTCAGTCCACTCATTACTTAGCCTTCTTGTGGTCAATACTATGTGATGAGTGTTAATAAGTAATACACATATATTCACCTACTATGCACCTACGTTCATAGAATCATAAACATGATCTTTTTTTTGTCATTCTCTAATATACTGATTATATTCAATTAGACCATCTAATTTCATAGTCTCTAAAATTACCAATCCTTTAGAATCAAGCACCTGAGATGTGCTATTTGTGTGTTCAGTTCTATCAATATCTTATCCAAATATGGCATCAGTGACATTTTAACAGAAGCACTGTGACTATATACTACAGTATGCCAGCAATTATTGTCTCTCAATCTGACATCAATGATGAGATTAGACTAGCAAGTGACCTTTACTCTCAGGAAGGGGACCTAAGTTTGAGAGAGGAAGTTTCCTTTAGGCGATGGTTATTCCACTTGAGGAAATCAACTTTGTGCCACTAACAGTCCCTTCAGTTGGGAAAACAAGTACCTCAGTCTCGGAAAGAGATTCTAATTATTGTATCATTGCATTCAGGATGCTTTCATTCTTATTTTTAATGCCATTCCTTGCTCATGTTCTTTTACTCTCCGATGGCTACTTTCAACATCCCGCTTTGCACTTTTCTTTCAATTTACTATGCAAATATTTTTAAAAATAATGTTATCAAGAATCAACATTGATCATGTCATTCTTCACTCAAAAACCCCCAGCAAATGTCTGTCTTCTAAGGGATTATATTCTCCTAACTTAATTTGCTATAAGAAATTTTGAAGCATCTTCTATTTGATTTGCATTACAACTGAACTTACAGTTTCATATTTTATCAACTCCTACACATGCCTCTTGCTTTATCCTCAATTTAATATTTGTATACTCCCTAGACCTCAAAGTCTTGCTGTGAAAATAATATACATTTATAAAAATGAAATGACAAAGACGCCATTTTATACTGAATTTTAAATTATTACAGTTATACTTTATACCGAAGTGTGAAATTAGTAGTGCAATTGGTAACACAGACTTGTGGAATAGTGATCATATTTTTCATTGTTGATTTGGGAAATGTGCAGAAGGTAAGAGGAAGGAGATGGTATTCTAAGTGTTGGAGAAGATAGAAAGATATACACCTCATGTATAGATACACACCTCATGGTTAGATGAGAATGTAGAAGACAGTCTGAACAAGAAAAAGGGATTCATTTTGTTGACTAATGGGAGATACACATAGAAAACAAGGATGGTTTTGATTATTAATGACCAGAACTACCATTTCACGAAATTTGGATTTTATTCCTTTTAAAGGAGTGGCATGGTATATGGGGTTTTCAGATTTATCTGAAAAAGACATATTTGTTCCAATTTTATTCAGGATTTTTCTTTGTATTAATTGGAAAATATGCCATTTTTACTTATTTCAATACAATGTATAAGTTCAAAATAATAATAATAATAATAAATAACCATTGTACAGTTTTTACTTTTCTCTGGTTAAATTAAGGAGCTCATCATATATTAATTTAACTCCATATATGAAGAAACGTTTTTATGACTTCCTAACTCAGATTTAAGCAATGGGATATCTCTGGAAAAGAAATATGGAGCAACTGGTGGAAAGAGAATAGGTCATCAATAATGTTATTGTTATTTTTGATGGGTCATCTAACTGCAGATATTCATATGTTTATAATGACATAAATATTTGAGGAAATAATACAGTACAGAAGAAAATTGCTTGAGCGATTATCTGTGATAATGGTCATAAGCTTAATCAAAACAAACACATTATAAGACATTGCAGTAGGTAGGTGGATGTGGTATGTGGAACTTTAGAAGTTCTTTTGATTACTTCTTTTTCTCCTTTTCAATGAAATAAAATGCAAAGTTATAAAATAAAAAGGAGGATGGAGAAAGAGTTGTTGGATGCATCAGGAGAGAAAGCAATGTCTGAAATTATCACTCAGGTCAGTGGAAAGATGAATGAACTGGATGAATACAGAAAAATGGTTTGGCAACGCTAGGGACATATTGAGGGTGATGCTAATGGACATATGTGATGCCAGTGAAAAATTTAAGTCAAGGGGTAAGCAACTTTAGTTGAAATACCCTGAAAATAAAGTAGCTTTAAAAAGCTGTAAGTTTCTTTTTCCAGTAAAAGATCTGAAGTGATTGCCCCAGGTTAGTGGGAAATTCTACTTCTGCTACTGACAATCATTAAATGACCTAGTTTCTTTCCAGATTTAATCTTGGCTTTTATCTAGGGCCTGACTTTATCTGCATGTTCAAATATAGCTAACAAATTTATTCTGGACTGTGGGAAAAAGAGGAACATCATTTGCTTAATGTTTTCTTATAAGTAAAAAGAAGATGTAAACATTGCTTCTGCTAACATTTAATTGGTGAAAAATTAGTGATGTCAGCACAGCCTGCCTTCGTGGTATGTAATGATGGAAAGTATATCTACCTGGACATGCATATCTATTGCAGAAGAGAAAGATAATAGATTGTACTAATATTCAATGTCTTCCATATACAACAGACATTGAAAAACATTCAGCCCATCTGTATTCAGGTGTGACATAATGTATGGATATAAAGAGTTTTATTTTCAAGGGGGGGGGGGGACAGGGAGGGAATAGGTGTTCAAGGAATTTAGGTGCCAAGCAAGATATGACTATAATTTTGGACAAAGGGATCCAAGCTTTGGGAAAAATGGAATAAACATATGAGATGGGGGCTGCTGCTGAAGGTTACTGAAAAAATGGTGAGAAATGCAGTTTTACAGGAAGGGTGTGTTACTATGGGAAATGACTTTAAAAGGGTGATATACCTTAAATCAAGGTTTTTAAAAAGGTAAGTAAATAATAATGAGAAGGAATAAACACAGACTATTTTTTCTAAGTTTTTAAAATTTATTTTGAGAGACAGTGAGTGGAGGAGAGGCAGAGAGAGAGAGAGAAAGGGAGAGAGAATCCTAAGCACAGAGCCTGATGCTGGGCTCAAACTCATAAGCCATGAGATAATGACCTGAGCAGAAGTAGGACGGTTAACCCAATAAGCCACACAGGCAGCTCATGGACTGTGTTATTAACTCATGCTGTTAGACAAAATAATTGGATGGCAGAAACTCGAACTGAGAGTCAGGATTCATAGATGCACTCACTGAAACACTACACTGGAGAAGTTACCATCTGTAGGTCTACTTAAAGGCTAATCATTCATCCCCTTTTCTTGTAGTAGGATCTTGGCATAGCTTTTTTGTGTAAATTCTCCTTGCTTACTTTTTGATTTTACTGATGAGCCATCCCCAGTCTTTACAAATAACCTCTTATGTGAAGGACTTAAAAAACAAACAAACAGAAACTAAGACTCTACATTCCTAAATAAAAAGGGGAAAAATGAGTTCCTACTCAGATTCAGACCGGGAGTCAGACAACATATCCTGTATCTCTCTGTTCTGGGTTGATAAAATAATTCATGCTATCTGCCTGTCAATGCATAGGTAATCCATAAAATAACGCATTTTAGTATTTTGTGCAGGAGGGCATTTAATGCTTAAGAAGAAAGACTGTTATTCTGTTTAGTAGTCCAGTCAGGAAGTTATGTGTGTGTTTTAATCTTTACTTGGCATAAATAACCCTGCCACTTTTCATTCAGACTGCATTGCCCCTAATTCTGCTTCCTCCTCAAGAATTCCTTTTGTACTTGTTATTTACATCTTTCAAATATTTACAGATCATTTTCATATTCCCTTAGCCCAGCTATAAATATTATGCTGCTTTAATCTCCCCCCATAAATCTGTCTTCCCTTCTCATTATTTAGTTGGTTTTTTCCCCCTGGACTCTTTCCAACCTTACTATGTATGCCTAGTATTGAAGTGCTCCAGAATTAACACAATATTGCAGCTGCAGTCTCACCAATGATGATATCAATTTCCATTCTGAGTATCGAATGTCTCTTCATTTTGTATTTACTATTATACTCATGGATTCTATTCCTTTTGTTTACTGTGCTATATCACTTTTATTTATGAAATATTAATTAAACTAACTCTTTCATATATTGACCTTTCTGATATCCATGGATAAGTCACAATAATGGTCTCTAAAATCCATGACTTTCTTTCATATTCAATTGTGATTTTAGTTTCTCTAGAAACTGTGTTTTCTAGTCATATTAGCAACACATCATTAGAGTATTCATTCCCTCTTTCAGATATTTGGAACTGTGTTAAATAAAGGACAACAAAAATCTAATTACTGAAGGTAAGTTTATTACCTACAGGTAAAATCTCTCCAGTACATAGTTATCCTTACTCTGATGACCATATTTCATTCGGTATTTAAACCAAGCAGAAATGTTTATATTCTCTACAAATTAGATTACGTGTAACTAGCATTTAATGAAGTTTTTTCTTTTCCAAAATAGGGTTCTGAATGACCTAGCATAGTATGCTTCCTAGGGAAACAAAAATTTTTAAGCACCCTGAAAAATATTACATAGTTTCCAGTTGGTGCTGTGATGCTATGTCCCCACCTCATTATAATTTTAATGTTCTAAGTTAAGAAGTACAACACTCTGTGTTGCCTGAAAAGAAAGTTACTCTCTAGATACAAATTTTCCTAATGAATTTAATGTATCTTTTAAGACTCAGGGTACAATAGTAAGTACATCATGCACAGTGAGATATTAAGAGTGGTAAACTGGAAATGCATACAGGCAGAGAGTCCTAAAACAATATATTCTGGACACTTCAGGTTTTGGCTGATGACAGGTTTTGGGGGATAAGAGAAAGTGGTTTCAACTAAAAGTCAATCACTTGGATGCTATTGGTTCCCACCCCAAATCCAATACCTACATTAATTTTGTTCGGGTGCCCACTCCTTTAACAAGTGATTGAGATGAAGATATGCCATATCCAGAGATTTTTCTTGGTTATTCACAGCAGATATCAGTCATCATGATATATGCAGGATAACTGATCAAAGTCCAAAATCTACTTCCGCTAAAACTTTCAGTAAACTAGGAGAGAAGAGGAATTTCTTCAGCCTGATACAAGCATCTACATCAACTCTATAGCTAGCATAATAAAGGCAAATGACTAAATGTTTTCCTCACAAAATCAGGAAAAAGACAAGTATATCCACTCACAACTTCTATTTAATATTGTGTTGGAGGTTTTAATGCATGTAATAAGGTATGAAAAAAATGGTATCCAGAATGGGAAGGAAGAATAAAACTATCTTAATTTGCAGACAACATGATCATCTATGTCGAAAATCTGATGGATTTACAAAAATGTTGCTAGAACTAATATACGAATATAAAAGGGTTGCTGTATGTAATGCAAATATACAAAAATCAATGTATTTCTATACTTGTAACAAACCACTTGAAATTAACATTAAAATAACATTTATAATAATATCGAATGTATGATAAATTTTAAAGAATATGTGCAAGACCTGCACACTGAGAAGTGAAAACATTGCTGATTGCTGTTAAACAATTAAAGAATACTTAAATAAAAGGAAAGAGGTATCTTGGTCATGTCTCAGAAGTCTTAATATTATGAAGAGGTCAAATCTCCAAAATAAATGATAAATGCAACCTATTAAAATCTCAGCAGGCTTTTTATAGAAATTGACATGCTGTTTCTAAATTCATTCAGAAATTCCAAGGACCTATAATTGCCAAATAACTTTCAAAGCATAAGGACAAAGTCAAAGGGCTGACCTGATTTTGAAGCTCATTATAAATCTACAGAATTATGACTGTGATTTTTACATCAAGATAAAGAAATAGATCAATGGAAAAGAAGAGAAAATCTGGATATAGACTGACACATATATGAACAACTAATTTTTTGCAACAGTTTTATTGAGGTATAATTCAAATGCCATGCAATCCATCCAGTTAAAGTGTACAATTCAATTGTATTTAGTATGTTTACAAAATTGTGCAGCCATAAACACAATCAAATTTAGAACATTTTCATCACCTCAGAATGAAAGGCCATAGTCTTTAGATTTCAACTCCGAATCCCCCAGTTTTCCCCAGCCCTAGGTAAACACTAATCTACTTTCTGTCTTCATAGATTTGCCTGTTCTCATTTTACATAAATGAAATAATATGTGGCCTTATGCAACTGGCTTTCTTCATACATGTTATAACATGTATCAAGACATTGATCTTTTTTTAAAAAATTTTTTAAATGTTTATTTAATTTTGAGAGAGCGAGACAAAGCGTGAGCAGCGGAGGGTCAGAGAGAGAGAGACACACACACAGAATCTGAAGCAGGCTCCAGGCTCTGAGCTAGCTGTCAGTACAGAGCCTGAGGCGGGGCTCTAACCAACGAACTGTGAGATCATGACCTGAGCTGAAGTCGGAGGCTTAACCGACTGAGCCACCCAGGCGCCCCAGACTTTGATCTTTTTATAGCCAAATCATATTGCACTGTAAGAGTATACTATAATCTTGTTTATCCAGTCATAAGTTTATGGAAATTTGGATTGTTTCCATCTTTTAGTAATTATAAATGATGCTATCAGCATTTGTGTAAACATTACATGTACATTTATTTTCATTATTCTTTGGTATATACATCGGAGTGTAATTATTGGGCAAAAGGTAATACTATGCTTAAAATCTGAGTCACTTCCAGATTGTTTTCCGAAGTGACTGCACCACTTTTATTTCCACCAACAATCTATGAGGGTTCTGGTCCTCCATATCCACATCCTTGTCAACATTTGTTATTATTTGGCATTTTGGTTATTTGGCATTATTATTGTACTGGGTTTAAAGTGGAGTCTCCTTGTGGTTTTGATTTGCATTTCTCTGATGACTAGTTATGTTTAGCGTCCCCTAATGTGCTTAGTAGCCATTGGTCTATCTCTTTTGGATAGATGTTTATTCAGAAACTTTGCATGTTTTAACCAAGTTATTTGTATTTTAATGAGTTCTTTATATACTCTTATCAGATATATAATTTGCAGATATTTTCGGCCATTCTTTAGATGTCTTTTCACCTTCTTGATAATATTCTTTGATGCATAAAAGTTTTTAATTTTGATGAACTACAATTTATCTATTTTTTTTCTTTCTTCTTTGTGCTTGCTGTCATATTGAAGAACCCATTGCCAAATCCAAGGTGACAATTATTTACCCCTAGGTTTTCTTTTAAGAGTTCTATAGTTTGAGATCTTACATTTAGGTCTTCATACATTATTTGAGGTAAGGTGTCTACTCCTTTCTTTTGTAGGTGGATTTCCAATTGTCTCAGCATCTTTGTAGATAAGATTATTCTAACTTGGTTGAGTGGTCTTGGTTCTTTTGTTAAAAATCAGTTGAACACAGATATGTAGGTTTATATTTATCCCTTTGATCTGTGTATCCATTTGCCTGTACCACATTATCTTAGTTACCATAGCTTTGTAGTAACTTTTGAAATGAGGAAATGTGAGTCTTTCTAATTTGTTCTTCGTTCTCAAGATTGTTTTGTCTTTTCAGTGCCTCTTGAGCTTCCATATGAATTTTAGGACCAGAATGTCAATTCCTATAAAGAAGGCAGCTGGGATTCTGATAGAGATTATGCTGAATATATAGATTAGGTCAGTTTGGGACATAATGCTGCCTTAAAAATATTGTCTTCTAATTCATGACTATGGGATGTCTTTTCATCTGTTTAGATCTTTAATGTCTTTCAACAATGTCTTCTATTTTTCAGAGTTTAAATTTTGCATTTCTTTTGTTAAATTTATTCATAAGTATTTTATTACTTTGGATATTATAAATGATATTGATTTTTAATATTTGTGTATTGTTATGGCTATTTTTATAGAAATACAATGAATTTTTTGTGTTTATGTTGTATCCTGAACATTGCTGACTTTTTTTAGATTTAAATATTTGTGTGTCTGTGTGTATGTATATGAATTCTTTAGGGTTTAATCTATATTAAATCATGACACCTGCAAACAAGATGTTTTAATTTTTATTCTTTCCAATTTGGATAATTTTTATTTCTTTTTCTGGCCTAATTGCTCCAGCTAGAACTTCCAATACAAGGTTGAACAAAATTGTCCCATTGGGCATCCTTGCCATATTCCTGATCTTAGGTTAAGATTATCAGTCTTGCATAATTGAGTAAGATATTAACTATAGGTTTTTTCTTAAATGTACTTTGAGTTTAAAAGGTTCTTTTAATTCTTAGCTCATTAAGGATTTTTATCAGCAAAGGGTACTGAATTTTGTCAAATGTGTTTTCTACATCAATCGAGATAATCATGTGTTTTTTATCTCCTTATACTATTAATGTGCTTTATTATATTGATTTTTTGATATTTTGAAACAGCCTTGCATTCCTGGGACAAATTCAACTGAGGACCCAATAATGGCAAGTTGTTTGGTCATGCTCTATACCCGCCCCCCTTTTATTTTGAGTGAAAGAGAGAGGGAGAGTGTGAGTGGGGGAGAAAGGCAGTGAGAGAGAGAGAATCCTAAGTAGGTTCTAGGCTCAGCATGGAGCCAAATGCAGGGCTTGATCCCATGACTGTGAGATCATGATCTGTGCCAAAATCAAGAGTCAGATGCTGAATTGACTGAGCCACCCAAGTGCCCCTATAATCCTTTTAATATAATGCCTGGATCAATAGCTTGTATTTTGTTGAGGATTTTTGCTTGTATCTTCCTAAGAGATATTGGTTTGTAGTTTCCTTTTCTTGGATTTTTGTCTGGTTTTGTTATTAGGGTAATGATGGTCTTATATGAATAAGTTTGAAATGGTCTTTCCTCTTCTTTTTTTGTAAGAATTTTAAAAGGATCATTATTAATTCTTTTTGAAGTGATTGGTATAATTTACCAGTGAATCCATTTGCACCTGAAGTTCTCTTTGTTAGAAGGTTTTCAACTGTTGATGTTTTTGTAAGGTTTTTTAGGTGAGTAAAAAGACTCCAAGGCAAACTTCTACAGAAGGATTTTTATTGTATGCACTCTCGGGCGAGGTTCCGGGACTCCAGAGAGGGGATTCAGGAAGTTGTGCCTGCGCCACGGTTGGGTGGTGAGGGTTTTTTATAGCCTGTTAGTGGGGGTGGGGGAAGTCCAGATAATAGGGGAGGTCTGTTGGCTGGAAAGTCTCGGGCAGAAAGTTTCGGTTTCTTGCCTAAGTTTCTATTTCCCGCTGATGTCGTAATGGTATGGTCAGGAAAGTCAGCCATCTTAAGGAGTCTGCCAATCTGTGGCGTCTTTGCCCTAACTCTCAGCCGGCCCAACAGTTTTTATTTGATAGTTCTGCTCAGATTTTCTATTCTTTTTTTGAGTCAGTTGTTAATGTGTGTTTTTATAGGAATATGTCTATTTCTTCTAGGTTTATTTAATTTGTTGTCATCTAGTTGATCACAATATTTTCTTATAACCCTCTTTATATCTGTAAAGTCAGTAGTAATGTCCCCAACTTCACTTCCTATTTTAGTATTTTGGGTTTTTTATCTTTTTTTTCCTTAATCAATCTACCTAAAAGCTTGGCACTTTTGTTGATCTTTTCAAAGGACCAATTTTTATCTCATAAATTCTCTTTATTGTTTTTTTATTATCTATTTCACTTATTTCTCTTCTAGTCTATTACCTCCTTTCTTTAGTTCACCTTGGACTTAGTTTGGTTTTCTTTTCATAATTATTTATAGCTTAAAGTTAGGTTATTAATTTGAAAACTTTATGCTTTTATTTTATTTATTTATTTTTTAAAGCTTATTCATTTATTTTGAATGAGGCAGAACTGGCGTGAGTGGGAAAGGGGCAGAGAGAGAGGCGGGAGAGAGATTGAGAATCCCAAGCAGGCTCTCCACTGTGAGCACATAGCCTGATGTGGGACTCAAACTCACTAAACTGTGACATCATGACCTGAGCCAAAACTGAGAGTCAGACAATTACCCAATTTAGCCATTCAGGCACCCCATGAAAAATTTATTTTTTTAATAAAAACTTTTACAATTATAAATTTGCTTGAGCACAGCTGTCACTGCATCCCATATGTTCTGGCATCCTGTCTTTTCATTTTCAGTTATCTCACAGAAGTTTCCATTATTATTGTTGATTTATTCTGTGACTCATTGGTTGTTTAATATGGAATGTTTTAGTTTTACAAAATTGTAAAGTTTCCAATTCTCTTTCTGGTCTTGACGTCTAGTTTCATTCTTTTGTCAGAGAGATACTTAATGTAATTTAAATCTTTTTAAACTTACTGAGACTTGCTCTGTGAACTAACATATGATCTATCCTAAAGACCATTCATTATATACTTGACATAATGTGTATTCTGCTATTGTGAGTGATGTGTTCTACATATGTCTGTTAGGCCTGCTACATATAATATTATTCAAGTGTTTTCTTTCCTTATGGATCTGTCATGTTCTTTCCATTATTGACAGTGGGGTATAGTAGTTTGCAAAAATTTTTGTAAAACTATCTAATTCTCTCTTCAGTCCTGTCAATTTTTGCTTTGTATATTTTGGAGCTCAGTTGGTAGGTGTGTATGTGTTGGTAAATGTCATATCTTCTAATAGATTGGCCTTTCCTCTGTTTATAATGTCCTTCTTATAGCTTATAGTAATGTTTGACTTAAATTCTATTTTTTGTATAGTAATATACTACCCAACTTTCTTTTTATTATTACTTGCAAGGAATTTTTCCCCCTTCCTTTCACTTTGAATCTATATTAGTCAAGTCTGTTTTTGGTAGATAGCATGTAGATGAATAAAGTTTTTAAAAATCCATTTTGCCTATATATGCTTTGTATTAAATAAATATTAATAAATTTTTATTTAAAGTGATTACACATAAAAATAGAATTTGCTTTTCATTTTTCTATTGGTTTTCTCTATGTCATAACTCTTTGTTTCTCATATCCTCTATTACTCTTTTGTGTTTGATTTTCTTTTTGTAATGTTCCATATTTGCTTCTTTTTAATTACTTTTTCTGTATATTTTTAAGGTGGTGTATATTATATCAGTGGTTATGCTGTGATTCCAATTAACCTCTTGGACTTATAATAAGTATATCTGTGTATATATAGATATGTATATGTGTGCACATATATTTACATATATGCATATATGTTTATATACAGCAGATAAATAAAAAGAAATATATATATACATACATATATATATATATACACACACACATACACACACACATACACATATACCTATATAATGGATACACAGTATATTGATTTTACTCAGTAGTGCTTTATATTAAGAGGAACATAAATTGTAATGTGAACATATAAGTGTGTAGTAAAAGTGGAGGAAGCCTAACAATCACATTATAAGGAGAGACAGAACTATACCATGGTTTAGAAATTATAATACACTTCCATGAATTGTAGATTATTTAATCAGTTCAACTATTCTGTGAGCTAGGTGTACTTTTGTTGTGGTTGTTGATAGTTAAGATAATTGACGCAAAGAGCTTGAAATTATATAGGTAGTAAGTGATTATACTGAATTTGGAACTGGTCTCTTTAAGCTTCAAAATTCTGTGCTTTCCCACTCTTTTATAAATATTTTACAAAAGAATCCATCTTAATTATCCATATGTGAATTATCAACATCATGATCACCAACTCATATATCAAAACTTTCTGATTGTGATTTAATTTGTTTGTTTACCTTCGATTCTAATTTCATTTATGTCAAGTTTTTATGTTTGGAAAATTAGCAAAATTAATTTTTATATGACAGTAGTTTGTGATGATTATCATTCTGTTTTTTTATAAATCTAAATTAGCGGATCATACATTTTAGGGATAATTTTTTTTCTTCAGTTTTGTACTATTCACAACTTGTCCAAATCTATGAGGCATATCTGGATGCAAAATGAATGAAATACTGCCTAATACTTGGTAGGATCTAGGTCTACCAACTTAGATGAAGAAAAGCTGTCATGTATGACAAATATGTTAATTTTTCTTGCTTAGAAAACAGTTTCCCCTCTTCCACAGTTTTTCACAGCTCCTATTTAAATTAGTTGAAAGTCAGCCAGTCCTATTTAGGTTCACCTGAACATGTTAAATGCCCAAATTAAAGCATTTTCTCTGAAGACTAACAAGAAATTGATTAAAAAATATAACTGTTGGTAAATCATAAAACTGGCCCATACGAATACAAACTACCTATGAGAAGAAATCTAGAGGCAAACATAAAAAGATAGGAGAAAAAAAAAAAGAAAGATTATTTTGGAAGCCATCAAGATTTGTTATAGGTATATTTTTGCCATAAATCTAGCACCACATTCAATCAATGTACTGAAGTTCTGTAGTATAATATTTTAATAATCAGCTGTGTTCTCTACTCTTTAAATTAATGAATACCAGAATAACCTGTCCTATTACTCTAATGATGCAAATTTGCAATCTTTTCTGACTTGCTTACACAGTGCTATTAACCATTTCTTACTATTAATCAAAGTCATTTAATCTTTACCTTATTAACATGAAATCTATCTTAACTTTGTTAGCTATACAGTCCTCCAAACTCTCAACTTTCAAGTTTCCCAAATCCATACTCATAAATGGTTTATTCACCTTTTTCCTTAACTTAAAACGTTTATCCCCTACTGATGTTATGTGACTTTTAGTATTTTAGATTTCTTTTTTGTTGTTGTTCAACAGAGAAATAGATAAGATCTATATACCTCAGAAGAGGAAACATTGGTCCACTTTAGTAAAAGACACAGTGAAGAGAGAAAAAGTCTCACGGATAGAAGGGACAATGTTATATAGAACAAGCCTAGATAAATGGGACAAGCATGGTTACATAGTACCCGAGAAGAGCCTGTAGCTGTCCCTCAGCAATTGTGTGGAGTGTGTGTGTGTGTGTGTGTGTGTGAAAGAGAGAGCAAGAGTGGGAACTAGAGTGACTGACAGGGAAGGAGGGAGGGAGGGAGGGAAGAAAAAGGGAAGAAGGTAGAGAGAAACGAGAAAAGGAAAAGATGAACTCTGGAAGAAAACAAACATAGATAGGTTGGTAGTTAGAGACACACAAATATATCGATTGATTATAATCAGATTACTATTTGTGTTTCTTATGTCTAGTTAATTTCAATGAACAATTTTTCATTGGTTGGTGAATTTAATACGAAAAAGTTAATAAATGGATTAATAAGCTAATTTAATCTTCCATCCTGTAGGCTGGCCCTAAGATGGTAGAGGTGAGGTTACTGCAGCTAGGAAAGTCATTATCATTTTTGTGTTTATTTTTCTTATTGGAACAAAACAGTTGTACTTCAAAGGTGGGCAAGCCCACTAACTGCCCTTTTTGTACTTCTCTCAAACTGCCATAATAAATGATATTATACAGTATCTTCTTGGTTCATAAAGGACATGATCAATCTGAGCGAATTCACAAGGAATAGTGTTTAAACGTGCTGTGTCACCTGCATGGCCTTTCCTTTTCAATTAAAAGAATGCCACTGATTAAATCATAGAGATAGATGAATGAAATATGCATAGCTTCTAATTAGGGAGAGTGGCACACTTTTATAGGCATTCTTGAATTGTTAAAGAATAAAAGAAAGTGGACTGAGTTCACAACTTAAGTATTCTGCGGCACAACAGACAACAGTACTATACAGTATATAAAAGATTTTGCCATGGTGCTTTGTCTCTTTAATTAACAGAATGAAAAATGGGATCAAATTGTTTTCCACTCAGCATCTTATTTAGATATATGGTCCAGGCTTATGTAACATTAATTTATCTTAAATAATTCCCTAGTGTGTTCTCAAGTTTTTTTCCAGCAAAGTAAATTCATACTTAGAGTTCACATGATAGGAAATAGAAAAATGTGTTTTTTTTCATGGTTGCATAAAGATTGTAATGATTCAGTAATAATCAGTAATTGAGCATCCATCTTTAGATGGCAAAATTTCAAAATTACTAACTTAAGAAGAAGTAAGAAAAATACTGCTGAAAGTTTGTGAATGCAGCCACTTAAAATATCAATTTTAGGGGCACCTGAGTGACTCAGTCGCTTAAGCATTGACTTCAGCTCAGGTCATGATCTTGTGGTTCGTGAGTTCAAGCCCTGTGTCATGCTCTGTGTTGACCGCTCAGAGCCTGGAGCTTGTTTTGGATTCTGTGTCTCCTTCTCTCTTTGCCCCTCCTCCACTTGTGCTCTCTGTCTCTCAATGTTGAAAAAATAAAATACTAATTTTAAATTTTATAAACATATACAGATAAGTTTATTTGCTATTGATTACAACAGTCAAAAATCAAAATATCTCCTTAGACTGGGATTTGGTCTTAAAAGTTGTGTCCTCTCAGGGCACCTGGGTGGCTCAATGGGCTCTTGATTTCAGCTCAGGTCATGATCTCACTGTTATGGGATAGGGTCCTGCATTGGGTTCAGTGCTGGGCATGGAGCCTGCTTAAGATTCTCTCTCTCCATCTCATTCTGCTCCTCTCCCTTACCCATGCTCTCTCTCTCTCTCTGTATCTGTCTCTCTGTCTCTCTCAAAATAAGTGAAAATAAAAATTTGTGTCATCTCCCAGAAAACTAAGTATCTTACGCTTAATGGTAGCCAACAAATGTTTAATAGATTAGTAGTTAATTATTTTACTATCATATTTACATTCAATTTACATACATTCAATTATTGTGGACAATGAAATTGCTCTCACTACTACAAAATACACACACAGATATTACTTCAAAATAGTTGTGTGTGTGTGTGTATGTGTGTGTGTATTTTGTTAATGAGAGCACTGAAAAAGAGATCTTAAGTATGAAGAAGAAAAATATGCTCTTAATTGAAAAATAAATGAGATGATATTTATAGATGTTTCTTTATTTTGAAGAAACAAACATCTTTGTTTCTTCAACAAGAAATCTATATAGATTTCATCTATAAAGTTAAAGAAAACATGTAGAATTAAAGAGAATACACACTATAGTCATTGTCCAAAAATATGTCTGCAATCAATTGTCCATCTTTCACCAGAAGAAGCTGTTGACAGAAGCAGATTATATAGAACAGGAAGTTTCTTAATATGGAGTTATTTTATATGGCAATAGTGCTTGAAAGTAGAAGAAATAGAATTTTCCTCTGAAATAAACTACCCATGCACTGTATCATTTTGGTTTTTCCTTTGTGGTGACACCCTTGTTTCAGGGTAGATAGATGAGTTCTTGTGATTCTAGAGTGACTCCAGTGAGAAAAGCTGTTTGTTGTCTGATTCAGAAAACCTGGTACATGATAGGCATGAAATAAATTACAACTAAACAACTGAACGAGTGAATGTATCTAAGAACTCTGATTTATATTTGAGAGAATCTTGAGAAAGTTGCAGTGATTTTCTTAACAGGTTTATCCTCCTGCAATTACAATACTAGGATAGGAAATCAGAGGAAAAGTGCTGTGTTAGGATATTTTATTCCTTTTTATGTGCATTTGTACTTGAGTTGTTACCCTGGTTCTTTTGGTACAGCCTGGGGATCTTAACACTTTAGGGGGACATACACATTTTTCATACAATATATATCTGTATGTATATTTACACATACATGAATGTACTTGCATACATATATATGTCACAAAGTGAATATTTAACTTTTAAATTTTATATTATTTGTTTCAGATATACCTTGTATCTATTTATATTTTAGAGTTGATTTGAATCTGTTTGACTCTATCATTACTGTTAAAAGCTATGGAAATACTGGATTAAGAGCATTTCATAGACGTTTTGACTAGTCTAGTCATTTTTGTTTCCTACGAGGATCTCCATATGGTGCCTGGCTCATAGGAGACCCTCCTGTATATTTAAGGAATACATGATCAAGTCCACCCTTCCTTCCTTCTCTTTTCTTTTAAAACTTTAACTATACTAGAAGAGTAGAAGGTAACAGCAATGTACAAAAGAAAGACTAAAAGTGTTCTCACATGTTGCAGTCTGTCACTGTCCCCAAATCTTCCTTGTTCCCTCCCCAAGAAAGTTCCCTGATCGCTATGTCCCCTGATGTTTATGCCTTTTAAAATTTTCTTTCTTAATTCTTAACTTCCCTCATAGCTACCCCTTTAGTATGGAAACTCATGACCCATATGTAAATTATTAGTCATGTGAAACATTCTTAATTTTTATTTCTTTCCTTTTATTTTTACTGTTAAGTGTTCTTAGGTCCTAAACACTAACCCTTCACCACAACCATGTTATTTTAATATTTAATCTTAATGCAACACTGTAATAAGTGTTTTATTAAAATGTGTTCTTAGAGCAGTTGTATGGCTCAATCCGTTAAGCATCTGACTCTTCATTTTGGCTCAGGTCATGGTCTCACGGTTCGCATAGTTGAGCCTTGCGTCAGGTTCTGTGTTGACCATGTGGAACCTACTTGGGATTCTCTCTCCCTCTCTGTCTGCCCCTCCCTGCTCATTCTCTTTGTCTCTCAAAATAAACTTAAAGAACATTAAAAAATAATTTAAAAATTATTTAATTTTTTTAAAGATGTGTTAATTTTAGGTGAAAGAGGAATAGTCAATAGACAGGAAGATACGGGAACAAAAGAGGAATGTCCAAGATTCAGAAAACAATAAGGAAAACATACATGCTTCTCCATCTCCCTCTTTAATCTAAAATTTGAAGTGAGCCTACTTTGCACACTCATATAATGTGTACTGTGTACAGTCTCATAAACATACATTTATGGGAATGTGAAAATTTTGGTGAAGTTAGAGGGGTCTAAAAAATCTCTGTGATTGTACCATTTATTCTTGCCAATGTTAAAGGAAAGACATTGGGGTTTAAGGAAATGAGTAGCTCTTCACTCTGTTGAATTTTCTTCTGAGCATCCTAATACTCAGAACTTGATACATAATTACAATCAGATACTTCCTACTGACAATTAAAACGTTTCCTACTATTAATAGGTAAAATGCTATTCTGACTTATGTTTAATTTTTTTAAAGATATACATGTGAAACTTTAAGAAACTATAACTATAACGTAACATTTGCTCTTCTTCATACAGCAGACATGGTATAACTAAGTCAATTTTTGTGACTTTTTAAAACTTTATAGTCTATTTTGACTTTTCTCAATTGATTATATTTTATAAATAGCTGAATGTTTCTAGCAGAACATGGTCTGAAAAAGCCACATATCTGCTTTCCAGAGAGTTCTGAAGCATATTTGATTGAGGTATAAAATCCTAGGTTTCTAACATTGTGCTTGTGGTAGACAGATCAGAGCAGATAGGCTCCAATGAATCCTGTATGATTGGTCATTATTGTTTCTAGCACTCAGTTGTGAAGTTATTGAAATACTTATAAATATTGATTTTAGATATTTTGGGGAGCCTCAAATTTAAATCCTCAGTACTGAGCAAGGAGGCAAGAATCCGTGATGTTCCCGGCTCTGCTATGAATGAGGTCTGCAAAATTGACTTTAAATCACTTTTATGATCTTGTATACATAAACTAACTTGTATATTATGTAAGGGAATTGATGAGAATATACTTAATTTTTGTGATGGCAGTGCTACCAATGTTTTACTGGGATCGGTCTTCTCCAATCAGCCTATTCTTCTCCACACTCTGTATTGCTTTTTTCCTAACTCTGAGAAATTGGATAGAGAGACTGATTATGGGTATCTTGACTCTGTGAGGTATGAGCTGCAAATGCCTTATGATGCACAAGTTTAGATAAAGTTAAGGTTGACTTTGGCTGAAAGTTATTCTAATATTATAATGATCTGGAATATTGTTAAAAAGGTAGATTTGGTAGATTAAACTGGGTTGAAAATTCAGAGCCTATACCCAGTGTACAACAAAAATGTGATTTATTTATTTCACATAGTTTATATGATCCTCATAATAAGCTTCGCCCAATAGGGGTGCAAAAAAACCTTACATCTTTCTGGTTTAAAGAAACTTTTGTAGAGATGATTGTTTGAAGGGAAATGTCTGTCCTCCTCTATTTCTTCTCCTTAAAGATGGCAAAATGGGAACAATTTGATTATGAAAAAATAGGAAAAACAAAAACAGTCAATTTTTACCTTTTACGCTAGAAATCTTCTGAATATTGCACACATGCTTTGTTTCTTTCAGTGGCTGTGTTTCTCTATCCTTACTATCTTCTTTGTTCTACTGATGGACTTCATTGCCTAAGAGTAACTTGGAATGGTATAAGTTGTAGCTCAGGGTTTTCAGCAGAAAGAAGCTAGCTCAGAATTTCAGCAATACTGGAAAACTGATTCTCAGATCCTTGCCACTACTTACATTGTCTGGAAAAGTTTGGCATACTTCATGGGAAACTGGGAGTAGACAGCCAGTATTTTGCACAGCAATATTTCAATATATTGTTTATATTGGGAAAAAAAGGTGTTTAAGTGTTAATAGAGATGGTACAGGATTGCTAAGTAATATTTTGTAATAAGTAATAAGATATATTAATGTATGTGCATATAGGTATACATATATTTGTGTTTGTACATACATTTATTTACACAAAAACTCTATTCAATTTTCCAAACCTTCTGAAAGTAAATGCTTGTTATTGCCATTGGGAGACATAGTGCAGGTAGATGCCCTTGGGCTAATAGCTCATGAGAGAAACTGAATCACTACCTATGGGACTTTTTGTCCTCACTAAACCAAAATATCTGTCTTCTGATACTGAAGATATAAATAACTGTTAGAGAGTTGATCTAAGACTGTTAAAAAAAGATTAAAAACTAAGAAGGACTGTCAAATTCATTCTTTTTGTATTATAAAATTATTTCATCCTGACTTAAAGCTATATGGATTATGTTTAGAAGAGGGCAGTAAGGTCTGCTTCTAAAACATTATTTTTTTCTTTCCTTTTAAAATGGAGAAAGAAATCCTTGAAATGATTTCTCAGGTAATCACCTATTTTTGCATGTATCATTTATCAGAATCTAATGTGTATGCCAAAAATATGTTCAGTCCGTTCATCATATTAAACAATTTAATAAAAAGTGAATGGTTTTAATTATGAATATCGGATCTTACTTTACATTGATTCATGATGCCATGAAGGGTAGTGAACAAGGAAACATTTAATATCATTTTGCCAGAAGTATATTGTGGATGGAGTTTAAGAGAGAATCATAGAATAATTAAGCTGATAATATAAATCATATAAAAAAGGTAAATTGCCTTTGAAAATGGCTAATTTAACTAATACATCTCATTGAAAATCTGTTTGAGAATTTATTTTAAACAGATATCCAATTTGTGTAAAAGAATTGCAATGAGAGAGATACTCAAAGATAAAATCAAAACAAAAAGAAAGCAAACTAAAACTATGGGGGAGATTTTCGCAAAACCTAAAAAAATACAGATGTAGTCATCTTTTTAATTCAGAAATTCTACTTATAATATTTGTTAAAGATGCAATGACAAAAACATAAAATGTCATATTTGAGCTTTATTTATTATATGAAAAAATTGAAATAAGGACATGAATACAAGTAACAACTCTGCTTTACATTTGTTGACTTTGAAATTGTGTATATATTTGACATAATTCAAAAGGAAAATAAAATAACTCAATGAAACAATTTTTAAAATAGAAAAAAATGAAGTAAAACCTAACTATATATGAGTGTTGGCATAATTCCACTAAGAAGAATTATATTTGTGAACTAAATATGTATTTTGAGTCTAGTAGTAGAGGGATAAACCCTACAGTTAAAAAGGACTGCAAATAAGTAACAAATTTCATGTATTAACTTCATTATTTAATTATTAATAACATGGCTGTATTAGATCATTATATAAATATGTATGTGTAGGTAGACAGAGATAAAGAGAAATAGGTAAAAGAAATAATTATGTCCCTGTTAATACCATATCGAGAATCAAGAAATGCAATTATAAAATCCAAGTAGTCAAATAGATTCTGCAATCTTGAATTTCAACTTCTTTAAAAAAAAAACAACAACCATATTTACAACTCTTTTCATTGTATAGAACAATGGTAACTGTTCATTGTATAGATGCAATGGATCCAGAAAAATAAGTACCACAAACACCCAGATAATAGTTTTGAAATAGAATTCTATAAAATTGTCCCCTTATCTCCCCAAATATTGTCTCCTTCTCCTTCTGTAATTCTGATAAGATGTATGAAACATCCCCCTTTGTACATTTTAATCTCTTCACTAAGCTAACTAAACTAAATACATCACTTGAGTTTCATTGGTCAGTGAAGGTAATGTGAATTTGAGTTGTACCAAATATAAAGTTTCAAATATTTATTTTGTTTTTATTCACTGTGCTCTGACTAGTAACAAATATTTTTTCATGAAATTCCCTGAAGATAGGGGATGGAGTAGATTTATTTCTGGGTCACTGTTAAATGGCTGGTAGTACTTTTAGTTCCTATTCTTGTCGAAGAGTGTTTTAGATTCTGCAATGCATAACATGTCCTGAGTACTCTCTTTTTTTCCTTCATGTTCCTCAAGTTTGTGAACACAAATCTCAAACTCACTGTATTTGTGAAATATCTTCAAAAACCATGTAGTAGTCAGTATATTGTTCTGGATTATTCCTATATTTTGATCTGATAATTTTCAACTATATTGTCAAAATTCAGATGCTTTCAAAAGGTTTTTTTCAACATCTCCCCAAAATGTTAAAGTGTTTTTAGTGGAGCTAACCCTCAATGACTAGAAATAGAATTATAGATAAAGCTATGTGTAAGACACACTCAAAGTACCCTTAGAGATTTTAGCATCAATTGTTACAACTTTACCAGAAATTCTGTTTAAGTTGTTTTAGCCTGTTCTTTTTCCATTTCATGCTTTATTCCTCTTTTTTTTCAAACAAACACATTAAATATACTCTGTTTTTACTCATTGAATGACAAATATTTATCTCATTCATTCACCTAATATGCATCAAAGATAGTTATAAGATCTAAGACTAAAATGGCTTTTGAAAAAAGACAAAAATCCTTGCCCTAAGAAGTTCAGATTCTAATAATGGAGGTAAAAGACCACAAAATAATAAGTAAAATATTCAGAATATTTGAAAACAATAAATGCTAAGGAGAGAAACATGGATGGAAAAAGGTAATAGACGCAGACTGAGAGAATAGTGTTGAAGTTTAGATACAGTGCTCGGTAGTTGAAACAGATAAGTGAGGAAGAAATTAAGATAAGACATAAATTAGAAAGATAATAGTGAGCAGAACTGTTGGGATGTTTGGCCATTATAAATATTGGAGGGGCACGTGGGTGGCTTAATTGGTTAAGCCAGGTCATGATCTCATGGTTCATGAGTTGGAGCCCTGCATTGGGCTCTGCTGACAGCTCTGAGCCTCAAGCCTGCTTCAGATTCTGTTATTCTTCTTTCTTTGACCCTCCCCTGCTCACTTTCTCTCTTTCAAAAATAAATAAACATTAAAAATAAATTAATGAATAAGTAAATAAATGAATAAGTACTAGAGAATGTTGAATAAAGAGATAGCATTAAAGTCCATTTAATAGAATCACCTGGAATGGTGTATTAAGAACAAACCGCACAGGGCAAAGATAAATGCAGGTACAGCAGTTAGAATGTCTTTTATTGTGCTCTTAATGACATTTGGTGGTGACTTGGATCGGTCTTCTATTGTGCTCTTAATGACATTTGGTGGTGACTTGGATCGGGGTTTTGGCTACTGAGATGGACAGAAGTGGTTGAATAAGCAAATAATCTGTTTAAAAGCCAAACATAAGGGATGTACATTGGAATCGGGGCTTCTTAAATTTCTTTCATATACTGGATCACCTTCATAATTTGCCAATACTCAAGATCTAGATGTCTAAAAGCATGAGTGCAATCTCTCCCTCAACAATTAGAACTGCCTGTTGAAGGCCTTTTTTCCTCTCAGTGATAGTACATTTCTCCTAATGATCTGGGTTTGTCCCACTACATTCTTGTTTGTTCTCACATCCATGTAGATGATTAAACTGTACCTTCTGTTTACTTTACCTTCTGAAATGTTTCTGATGGTGGTTTCTTATTTTACTTACCCACACTCTAGTCAAATTTTTGGATTTATCAGGACCTTTATATAAATTTTCTAATTTCTAGTTTTAACCACTTGGATCATTTCTTCTTTACTCTGGCATATCAAATTCTCAAAACTCTGTTTATTTACTTCATTTTTTAATGGATCTGCATCCTTAAATCTAATCACTTAAAAAAAACTGTAAGGTTGGGGTGCCTGGGTGGCTCAGTCTAAGTGTCCAACTTCGGCTCAGGTCATGATCTAACGGTTCCTGGGTTTGAGCCCCGAGTCGGGTGCTGTGCTGACAGCTAGCTCAGAGCCTGGAGCCTGCTTCAGGTTCTGTATCTCCCTCTCTCTCTGACCCTCCCCTGTTCATGCTGTCTCTCTCTCTCAGAAATAAATAAAAAAAAAACATTTTAAAAAATAAAAATAAATTGTAAAAACTGTAAGGCTTTAAAGGCTAATAAAATTACTGCTTCTTGGACTAGGTAATTTTGGGGGGAATAGGGCAAAGAGGAAAGTGCATGCCCAGCACTTATATTTATATACTATATATCTAAAATACCTATAATCTATCTCTGTCTCTATCTATCTATCTGTAGGTATGCTTTTCACCAGATTGGTAGCATAAATGTTTTTTTAATTTATTTTTGAGAGAGAGGGAGAATGCATGAGTGGGGAGGGACAGAGAGAGAGGGAGACACAGAATCCAAAAGCAGGCTCCAGGCTCTGAGCTGTCAGAACAGAGCCCGACATGGGGCTCAAACTCATGACCACGGGGCTCAAACTCAGTTGATGGCATAAATTGATTGAATATATGTATTCAATCTCAAATTGATTGAGTATAGGTAGATGGTCTACCTAGAATTCTTTAGGCTCACTAGTCTCTGAATCTAGATTTTTTTATATCATCTCAAGCACCTGGAATTATGATTCATTCTTGATAGTTAAAAGTCAATGTCCTAACTAAAGATTCCTTTTCTAATCTCCCACAGAATTTTGTTGGTTATTATCATGTTATTGGGCTTACACTATGATGTCTTCTATACTGTGATTTATACACTATTACTATTTCTCTAACTGTTGAACATTCTTGGACCAAACCTATTCAACAATTGATTCATGTCTATGTCTTTCTTTCTTCCTTTGAAATTGCATTCAACGAAAATTTATTCATATGTAATATTTGTACTAAAGTTTCATATAAAAATAGTGGAATATTTTTCCCTGATCTCGAATATTCAAAAGATAAAACACTATGGAGTATTTATACACTAAATATATTCATGTAGGATTTAAATATATGAAACAAAGTCTCCTTCTAGTAACTGTTTATTGACTCAGTCTTTTAGTCTGTTGGTAGAGGGCATTAATTTAATTCTGGTCATTTCATGGGGAAAAGTAAATTGATGGCTTCTGAATGTATGTATCCTGCTTTCCTCTGAAGGTAATATATCTTAACAATTATAAATTTAGAGAGTTTTCCTTTTATTCCAAAATCCTTCAGATTAGACCAACAGATTTAGCTGTGACCAATTTATTCTTCCCAGATTTACATTTCATTATGTCAAACAAGTTTGGTAGCATTTGTCCATGCTACCAAATGCAGAATCCTAAATAGAGCAAAGTGTTCTGAGGTTCCTTTTATTAAAAACAAAACAAAACAAAAAAACCTCACTTAAGGGTGCCTAGATGGCTTAGTTGGTTGAGCATCCAACTCTGGCTCAGATCATGATCTCACGGTTCATGGATTCAAGCCCTGCATGGAGCTTGCATGTCAGTGCAGAACCCTCTTCCATTCTTCTGTCCCCATCTTTCCGTCACTTGCACATGCGTTCTCTCTCAAAGTAATAAATATACTTTAAAAAATCCACTTAAATACGCAAGCATTGAAGTTAATTATATGTATTGTATATTGTCAGCAATTTGGTAATGAATTCAATATTCAATGTTAAATGAATATTCAATGCATAGCCATTTAGTATTAAAATGAACTTATTTGAAAAAAAGGTGAAATCTCCTTTCACCTAGGTTTTTCTCTTGACTCTAATTATAACTAGCACTTTTTATCTAAATAATTAGAAATATGTTTCCTATATTAGTTTGCTAGGGCTGCCATACAAAATACCACAGATTGGGTGGCCTAAACAACAAAATTTGTCTTCCCACAGTCTAGAAGCTAGAAGTCCAAAATCAAGGTGTTAGCAGGTTTGATTTCTTCCGACACCTCTGTCCTTAGCTTCTGGATAGCTGCTTTCCTGTGGTGTCCTCACATGGTCTCTCTTCCATGTGCATGTATCTCTTGTGTCTCCCTTTGTGTGTCCAGATGTCTTGTTCTTATGAATACACCGTTCACATGGGATTGAGGACTACTCTAATGGTATCATTTTAACTAAGTCACCTTTTAAAAGGCTCCATCTATAAATACAGTCAGATTTGGAGACATTGGAAGTTAAGGCTTCAACATGAATTTGGGGAGAGGCTCAATTCAGCCCATAACTCCTCTCTTGTTTATTATTTTTATTTCTTGCCCTTTGTTCAGTAATAAACTATCATTTACAAACTCACTTTCAGCAAGGGTCTCAAATATTTAAAACTTCTTACTAAAGCTTAATTTATTTGATATATGTTAATTATGTCATGTCATGTCATAAATATATACTGGTAAGTATAAACTGAGGCTTGTGGTACAAGGTAAAATAAAGGAAGGAAAAGCTAAAATTATCTGGAAAAATAAAGCAAGTCAGAATAAAAGAGATATAGCTTAAATGTTCCCCATTCACTTAACTTGGGCCTTATGTTTTTAATATTTTTACCTGACAAAATCATGTACTCATACACTAATAGGCAAATTTTATTATTTGTTTGTTGATTGTAAAAGCAACCTCTAATCTTTTCAACCTTTTAAAATTGTTCAAGGCAATTAAGCCCTAGAAAACCCAGAAACAAGGCCAGAATGTAGAGTGCTCAATTTGCATATTCAAATTCCCAATTATGTGCATAGTGATATGCAAATAAGCCCTATTTTCTCTTGACTAAGAACTTTATGGTAGGAAAATTGCCTACTTGTCCTTGCAGAGAACCAGACATGAACAACAAACCTTCCCCCTAAATGAGGAGACTAATGTGTTTTGTTTTTTTGAGAACTATGTATCTGTGAGATCCCAACTCTTCATATTAAACTGCAATAGGAGAAAAAAAGTCTATGAGTCTATATATTTGTTTTTTACACATATACATATACATTTGTGTGTGCATATACACATAAATATGGAAACACGTATGTATATGTGTGCATGTGTTTGTCTTGTGTACACACTTGCATAATTTCTAAACAGCTGAAAATATAACATATTCTGATATACTGGACAGTCTACAGTTACTTGGGAGGGCATGATGATGGCCTGGGACTGAATACCATACAATAAGATACAACTACTTTTAAACCTATATTTTTAAGGAATAAAGTGAATTTCCCCTACAGATACCATTTCCTACTCTGTTATTGGTAAGCACGATTTAAAATTAACTTTGAAATTATCAGAAACTTAATTGTTTTTCTGAATATTAACATCAACACAATATATGCAACCATAAAACATAAAATACACACAACAAAACTAAAATGGATTAATTTGGAGGGCACTTAGGTGGCTCATTTGGTTAAGTATCCTACTCTTGATCATGGCTCAGGTAAGAGTCTCAGGGTACTTATGGGATAGAGCTGCGTGCCAGGCTCTGAGCTGATAATGCGGCAACTGCCTTAGATTCTGTCTCCCTCTCTCTGTGACCCTCCCCTGCTGAAGTGCTCTCCCACTCTCTCTCAAAATAAATAAATCAAACTTAAAAATGGATTATTTCTGATAAGTGATTTGTTGTAATGTTTTCTGGACTAAAATGAGATATAATGTCCTCATTTATAAATATCTTATTATCTGAGCACAGCCTTTATGTTTAATAATTTCATTTGTAAAGTATTTTGTAAAGTACTATGTCCTATTTTAAAATATGTATATGGTTTTCATTTATTTCATTTCTTTGTACAGTGTTAAAGTTCAATTTGACCTACTGCTTCTAAAATATGGATACTTTAAGAACAAAAATTGTAAATGTACTCTATAAGAAGAACAAGATACCAAGTCAAGGAGCTTTTTTAATAAAGGTAAAGAAACTAAGACACTGAAGCATCACTGTAGAATAGGAATAATACAGAGACAGATTAGAATAGAACATGACAAAAATATAAGGAAGAGCATGGATTTCAGAATCAGATCTATTTCAATAGGAGGCAATATAATGTGATATTTGGAGATAAACTAACAAATGACAAACAAGTATCCTTGAGAAAATTAAAAATTACTTAACATCCCAGGGGTGTCCGGGTGGCTCAGTCAGTTGGGCGTCCAACTTCAGCTCAGGTCATGATCTCACGGTCTGTGGGTTTGATCCCCGCATTGGGCTCTGTGCTGACAGCTCAGAGCCTGGAGCCTGCTTCAGATTCTGTGTCTCCCTCTCTCTCTGCCCCTCCCCCATTCATGCTGTCTCTATATCTCATAAACAAATAAACAAATTTTTAAAAAAAATTACTTAGCATCCCAGTATCTCACTTTTGGTCTCCATTACATTTGGATAACAGTGTGCTATGGAATGAATATTTGTATCCCTCACCCCCCATAAGAAAACTATATATATATATACTCATATATAACTATATATATGTATATATAACTATATATATAAATGATGAGAAGCCATGGAATTGGACCCAGCCAATTACTTATTTGTTGGCAGTGAGGTCTAGGTCCATCCCTCCATAATCAGCTCTGTGACACTGTTGCTGATTCTGCACACCACATTCCCAGTCTCCCTTGCCAACCAGCTTCTGGTCAAAAATGTTCTAGCAATGAAACTCACTGATTAAAGATTATGATGCAGAAGGATGAAAGAAAGGACTCTTCCTGCTTTGACCTTAGGTCAGCCTCTCTCCATCAACAGCAAACAATTATAGCTCTAGTCTCCAGCTTCTTTGGCCACTCCCAGGACCACTTTACCGCACTTCCTCAAAGGGACCAACAACATACTGCAACCCCTTAGCTATCTGAGCCGTCCATCTTCCTAAAAATTAACAAGCTAAATTTACTACTATCTGGCTGTAACACTTGTTAGGCCACACATACTCAAGTAATTAGAGCAAGATCTCTCTCTCTCTTTTTTTTTTAATAGCTGGGGAGGGACAGAGAGAAGGGGACAGAGGATCCAAAGCAGGCTCCACACTGACAGCAGCAAGCAAGATGCCAGCTCGAACTCACAAACCCTGAGATCATGACCTGAGCCGAAGTCAGATGTTTGACCAACTGAGCCACCCAAGCACCCCTAGAGCAGGATCTTTTGGGGGCCCTCTCCACTGTAGTTTACCTGAGACACGGTAGCCAGCCGAGAGTTCCAAACACCAGCTGCCAAATGGAAGGCAACACCTTGAATAAGTCTGAACACAAATCCCATGGTGACTATTTGTCCACTCCAAGGTTTTAGTAACTCCTTCTCCTCCTCTTTCTCTTTTTTCTGCTTTCCTTCCTTCTTCTTCCTTCCTTCTTCCCTCCCTCCCTCCCTTCCTTCCTCCTCCTTTTCTCAGAATCTTCCCCTTTCTCCTTGATTCACACCTTTGATACATGTCTTCTTTCTTTGATTCACACCTCCATATATTAATATTAATTCATTTAAGATGGGTCCTGAATATTAGGTATTTAAAAGATCTGCAAGGTAACCAAAAGTTTGGTCAAGGTTAAAAATTTAACTACTATACTATATTTTGTTGTGTGACTTAGGTTCATGAATATCCATGACCTTTCATTAATATCATTATTAAGAAATGATAAATAAACACAATAAAGCCATGCATGAACCAATAGTAATATTGTGTCATGAACTATAGATGTTAGTTCATTCTTTTGACTTTCAAAAAAGGACCAGGAAATGGTCAAGTTTATTTCCAACAAATTGGCACATAGCATGGAGAAGCTCTTCTCATACAAATAATGAATGTGATCAATTATATTTTAAATCATTTTAAATCAATTACTGAGCCAAGAAAAAAATAAGGGAAATATCCAGATTCCAGAAACTATAAGAAAGGGAGAGTCCAGAGAGGTAAGTGCCTTTCCGAGGATAGAATTTTTGGGCAACTTCTGTCAGTGTCATAATTATAGTACTGAGCTGGGTTTTGCTGAACTTGCTTGTATAGGGAACAAGAGTTAGAGCCAAGGATCTGCTCTGGAAATTAACTCAGCATAAAAATGAAGTCCTTTAGGATTATAAGTATCTTAAAGGATTCTACACTCATGGTATAAGTAGGTATTAAAATCCCACAAAATTTCTGCACTGGAATATTTCAAGAATAATAAAATATTTTGGCTTTATCACTAGCCAAGTTGAGAGAGAGAGAGAGAGAGAGAGAGAGAGAGAGAGAGAGAAGGGAGAGAAGAAAAAAGAAAAGGAAAAAAAAGGATCTCTAAATATTTCCTCTCTTCTGATACCTAAATTTTACACTTTCTTTGATCCCAATGGGAGAAATTTAATCTTATTTCCTCCATTTTTCTATTTCTACCTTTACTTTTATCACTTGTGTCTAATCTGGGGTTCCTTTTATCCATCCAATGTGATTTTCATAAAGATTATATTTTTACTTCATAAAAGTTCAGTTTTTCATGTTTGCCTGCTCATTCCTCAGAATTCTCTGGTTTCTAAGTTTGTAATTTCATTGTTTTTGTGTTTCTGTTTTTTGTTTTTGTTTTTTTGGTCTTCAGATTTTTTTTCAAAGCCATTTGTGCACACAGTCCATATATTTTCACTGCAAAATTTTAATTGTGGGGGGTAAGTATATCTTAAATGGGAAGTAAATATATTTATTGTTTCTTTTTTTAAGTTTACTTATTTATTTTAAGAGAGACAGAGAGAGCACAAGTTGGGGATGGTCAGAGAGAGATTATCTCTCAAGCAGGCTCTACGCAGTCAGCACAGAGCCTGATGACAGTTCAAACTCATAATCTGAGATTGTGATCTGAACCGAAATCAAGAGTCGAAGGCTTAATTAACCAATTGAGTCACCCAGTTGCCCCTTATGCTTCCTTTTTTTTTTTTAAAATATATATTGTTTTTCCTTTCACATATGCTTGTTGATAATGGATGTGAGGTCAAGATCAATTTCAATCAACAGAAACCTGAAGTGTCTGCTTTAATGAATATTTTCTGCAAAGGTAGTTTCTTCTATTTTGCTACATGGATGCAGAGGTTAGTCCACTGCAGGAAAACTACCTCTAAGGGGCTTCAATTCAATCAGAATCAGAATCTCAAAATCAGCTACTCTTCTTAATTATTTCATAAAATAACACACAGAATTCCATATTCATGTAATTTTGTACATGCATGCATGCACAGGTGTGTGTGTGTGTGTGTGTGTCTGTGTGTGTGTCTGTGTATAAGGAAAAGAGCAAAATATCAAAAGTAATTCTCTGGTGGTCAAATTCTGCAATTTAAGATTCCTTTCATTACTGTCAGTGCAGAGCCCCATGCAGTGCTTGATCTCATGAATGGTGAGATCATGACCTTGGCTGAAATCAAGAGTCAGACCCTCTACCAACTAAGCCACAGAGGAACCCCTGTAAATATTCATGATTAGCTTATTCTGCTTTTGTAATCAACAAATAAGTTTTATTAAACGTATTTTTTAAAAGTGGAGCAATAACTGTCAAATCTTGTTGTAATTAATTTTTTAGTATTCTCTCAGAACACTAGCTTATGAACAGGAACTTGTTACATTTTCCTCTTTGTGTTTTCTCACTCTAGAAATTTGCTTTAATTTCACCTATATGTCCTTTTAATTAATTATTTAAATGGATTATCTGAAGCTGATCTTAATCATTTATTATGAGTATTGATACTTCTAAATATTCTCATTCCTACTATTTTTCTTTTGTATGCTCCTTATATTTTCTAACTTTTTAAATAAAATTGCTGAGAGTAATTCATAATCTTTTATAATCTTCCTGTACTTAAATTACTACACAGTTTGCCTACTAAAACGTGAATCAGCTTTCAGGATTTTCAAGTCTTCCTTAAGTTTAAACATGATTAAAAATGAGTGACTTAAGTTGAATAAGAATATTTTTTCACAGTCAGTATTATGGGATAGCATTTAATACTACCTAATATATGGCAAGCATATTTCTGAGCACTTTACAGCTATTAATTTAAGTATTATTCATTTCAATTTTTTAGGTAGGTGGTTAGGATTCCCACTTTGCAGAAGAAGAAATTGTGGTCAAGAGAAAAAGTAAAGTAGCTTGCTCAAGAAAAACATCTTACACATAATGGTGCCAGATTTAGGATGCAGCAGGTTTGCTGACATCAAAGTCCATGCTTCTCATGCTTATTTTTTTCTATATCAATCTTCTTTGGGAGTGAGAGTTTTATATGGTTCAATATGGTGTTTGCAGCACTAATAATCAAAATGACTGAAAGGTGTTTTAAAATTATAATTAGGAGATTTCAGTCAAATCATTGAGGTGACTCAATAAATAGCACAAGATGTTTAAATGTTATAGCTGATGTTTTTAAAAAATTAATTTAACTATAACCAATTACTTCAAATATTATCATATGGCAAAATACTTTACCCAAAATTTAAGAAACAATTCTACAAAAATGAGTTTCTATTTTAAAAAATTGGTATGGTTGAATTAAAATATTTTAAAAATGTAAGGATGTTAATTAATATGTTTTCTCAGGTATACTGTCGAAGAAGATCTAGTGAGAAAAAAAATCTACTAAGCAATTCCATCTATAGAAATATTAAGGGAACAACAGTAGGCTAAGTAATTTATTTTATGTTAGAGGCAACAAAAGGTGCAATATTAAAAAGAGACACTTACAAATTTCTAGAGGATGCATTTACTATGGTTTCACAGCATATTAAAAACAAATGAACAAAAGGACAAGAATAAAATTAAACATTTAATGTGTATTACAAACTTACAAATTATTTGTAATTTTAATTACAATTATTATTATAATTACAATAATATAATTGTAATTATAATTACAAACTTATTATATCAAATTAAAATTTTTACAGTAGATTGGTGCTGCTGAGAATTTTTTAAGTAAAATAAGATTTTCCATTAATTACTCAATAACTGTGTCTATGTCATTATCTATTACTTTAGTTCATGTCAACAAAAGCTTATTAAATGTTAAAGCACAGATATTATGTACATATGAATATCTTATGATTAAAAGGTTGTTTATGGAACACCTGGGTGGTTCATCTGTTTAGCGTCCGACTTCAGCTCAGGTCATGATCTCATGTTTCATGGATTTGAGCCGTGCTTCAGGCTCTGTGACAACAGCTCAGAGCCTGGAGCCTGCTTCAGATTCTGTGTCTCCCTCTCTCTCTGCACCCCACCCTGCTCGCACTCTGTCTTTCTCTCTCTCTCAAAAATAAATAAACATTAAAAATAATTTTTAGGTTATTTATAAATAATGATACATCCCTTGTAATTTTACAGCTTGATGAGAAAGGCATGCATACAGCATATCATTTTAATAAAATATGCTTTATATTGAGATGCAGATATATATATAATGATGGCTTTGGGAGCTCAAAAGAGGTCACAACCCAAAAGATAGGTTTGGAGAGGCTCTCTGTAAGAAATAAATCCTTAACTGTCTTGAATAAATCAAAGGCATCAAATTTTGCCTCTAGGAAATCAGATTGAATCTGGTATTTTGTGCAAATGATTTCTTCATAGAGGAGCCATTATATTTAAAGAACAGAACATTACTATAAGAAAGAGATAATACTTTGGGGGGATGAAAATGTGGGTCAGTGAGCAGCAGCATGTGGCCAATTTTGTCTCCAAGCAGGAACTAAATTAACTTCTGGATGACAAAACTGTAAGTGAATAAATGAAAGGCATCACTAATGGATTTTAACAGTAAGAGAAATCCTCACATGTTGCAAAGATAATGACTTCTGGTGGACTACATAGCTCTTTGTTAGAATAGGCAATTCTAATTCCAATAATAAAGTGAAGCATTTTGAAAATATTGTGTAGTGCCCAAAGCCAGAAATGGTATTGTGTCAACCAAAAACTATGTAGAAAAATAATCACAACTAAAATAAATTTTGTAGTTTAAAAACAGAGGCAGATTAGCCTAGATATTTGCTATATATTAAGAAAGACCATTTACTAACTGCCACTTACTGGAACTCTGTGGCTCAGACAAGTTCTCAAACTTTCTACCTTATTTTCTATGAGTGTTAAATCAGAAATAAAACTCTACCTCTAAGCACATAACAATTCAATAAAGCTCTGTTAAATGGAAGAAAATTAGAATATGATAATCAAAAGAAAATACCTCAATTTAAAATACATATATTCACAAACAATCAGGAATGTTGGAGAAGACCATGACCAACCAGTCCTCAGCCTCTTTTTCATCTGCATTCCATTCCATGTAGATCTTTTCCATTACAATTGTTTTAATTACCATATAGATGCTCAATGAAAGCCCAAAAGTTTGACTAAGCTTAATACCCAACTATCTATTCTACATCTCCATGGGCATCAAACCCTGCAAAATTTGGTTTTTCTCTGAAATCGATACTTATTTGTAGATTTTCCATCTGAACATACATCACAATTCAATCAGTTGCTCAGGTCAGATGCTAAAATAATTTTGATCCCTTATTTTATTTCACACCTTGCACCTTCATCATCAATTTTTATAGACCTGTCGTTTAAAATATGGGGTGCCTGGGTGGCTCAGTTGGTTAAGCATCTGACTGCCACTTAGGTCATGATCTCGCGGTTCTTGGGTTCAAGCCCTGCCTTGGGCTCCATGTTGTGAGTGCAGAGCCTGGAGCCTGATTCAGATTCTGTGTTTCCTTCTCTCTCTGCCTCTCCCCTGCTTGCACTGTCTCTGTCTCTGTCTCTTTCTCTCAAAATAAATAAACATTAAAATTGTTAAACATACCCTGAGTTTAACTACCTCCTCCTCTTCCAACACCATCACCCTAGACCAGATCACCGTCATTTCACATGTGTATTAATTCAGTGTGAACCATACAGAAATTCTGCTACCATGCTTGCTCTCTAAAATCTTGTCTCTATAGGGCAGAGAGAATCATACATTAAAACTAGATCATGATGAGCCCCAGGTGTTGTATGGAAGTGTTGAATCACTAAATTGTATACCTGAAACTAATATTACACTGTATGTTAACTAACTGGAGTTTAATGACTTGATCATGTCACAGTTTTAAGAGAAACACTGTAATCTCATCCTACATAAAGGACAAAAACACTGATGACCTTTCCATGACTTCTAAGATCCTATATGATGTGCCTGGTATTATCTCTCATCTTCCTTATTCCTTGTGTTCCAGCAATACTGCCCTTTCTTTGTACCTCCTCAAATAAGATAAACGTGTTCCTACCTCATGGCATTTTTATGAGCTGTTCTCCTTCCTCAGAACTATTTCCTCCAATGTTATATGGACAACTTTCATTAAAATAGCAAAAAGTTCCTTTGATCACTCTAACAAATTATTCAGTATTCTGTTTTACCTCCTGATTCTTATGACTTTGATTTTTAAAGCAGTGCTAGGTCCATAGCATAATTGAGAGGAAACAACAGTGATTACCTGTATTATCTTTTATCCTTACACATGCATAGACTCTATCTTATCAACATCTCCTACCAGAGTAGTGCATAGTTACAACTGACAGCCCTACACTGACATGTCAAAATCATGTAAAATCCATGTTTTACAAAAAAGTTCACTCTTGCTGCTATTGATTTTATATTTGTATAAAATCATACGTATAATGTATAATGATGTGTATTCATCATTATGATATCATACAGAGCATTTTTAGTGCCCATATCTAAGGTATAGTCTTTCAAGGGCCCTAACTAAAAGTCTAGAGTGTTTGTCAAGGCTCCAAAATTTAAATTTTGTCCTGTGCCTTCCTACTACCCACTCCCCACTCATCCCTACTCACTTCAAACTTCACCATGCCCCCTAATATTGAGAAGAATTCTACTCAGGTTCTGAACCCTTAGAAAATGCTTTTAATTCAAAGAAGAGGAAAATATGGAATGTTAATATCTCCGTACTTCCTTTATTTTTGGAATCTTGGACAACTGCTCCTTCACTGGGAACTGTCCAATGCCTTGAAGCTTTTATAAATATCTTTCCAGTTTTTCTCACTCTTCTTAACTGAATGGTCTATCTACTCCACTAGTAAACCAAGTAGAAACCACAACTTTTCTTTTAATTAAGTGATACTGAAACCCACTGTCAGGTAAAACATAGTAGTTTATACAATTTTCATTTTAAGAATATTATTCTGACTACCCTTTTGGAAATATATAAGGTGATGTTTTAATGGTCTTAATAATAATTCAAATTATTTATGATTGTGATTTGGGCCAATGTGATAATAATGGAAGTAGTAAGACTCATCAAATTCATGTATAATTTGAATTTAGAATTTGCTGACAGACTAGATTCAGGGTATGAGAAAAGGAGAAAGTCAAGGATAACTTCATATTTGCCATTTACTAAGGTGGAGATAACCATGGAAGGGACAGGATTTTAGTCTGGTCTCCAACATTTCCTAAATTTATATACTTGAGGAATCCAATAACTTCTCTGAGTTAAATTTACCAGTATTTTGAAAATAAAGGGATTATTGAGGATAAGATAAAATTATTTGAAGTTCCACAATAAACTGGGTATCTTCTATAATTTAGCATTATTTTCTTTAATATAATATTGCTAACTTGAAATATACTCCTTGAGACACTTAAAAGTGGTCTTAGATCCTAGATATAGACCGATGAAATCTACTCTTTCTTGTATGTTCTCCCTTTTTCTCTTTGTAAGACAGTCACAAATGCCTTGTGATTTTTTTCTCCTGAAAAATTCTTAATTTCTTTGAATAATTATTTAAGTGATATTGTGCTTATATTCATGTTTTATAGTTACATTGTCTTCAAGAATTATAAATTTTTTTTGTTTTTTTAATATTTTTATTTATTTCTAGGAGAGAGAGAGAGAGAGAGACAGTGTGAGCAGGCAAAAGTCAGAGAGAGAGGGAGATACAGACTCCGAAATAGGCTCCAGGCTCTGAGCTGGCAGTCAGCACAGAGCCCGACGCGGGGCTCGAACCCACGAACCGTGAGATCATGACCTAAGCGAAAGTTGGACGCTTAACCGACTAAGCCACCCAGGCGTCCCAAGAACTATAAAGTTTTATCTGGCTGGCTGGTTTGTTTGTTTTAGCAATGCATAGCTCTATATAAGTACTATGACCATCTTTTATATTTTGAAAATGTTTATAGAATCAGTACTAATATTATAGTAAGGTAGCTTCCTTTGGAGATAACATATGTTAATAAACCAATTTACATGGTATCTTAGCCATAATTTTCATAGGAAATTTGCAGAGCATTTTGTAAAAATACTGCATCAACCTCTATTTGATTCTGAGGTAGGTATCAAGAGGTCCTTGTCAACATTAACTCTCCAGAACTTGAAAGTTCCACAAAGAGTTTATTTATACAAATGAATTTTGCATTTTTGATAGAATAAAAATACAATCTTTCGCTGAATCTTTTTGCTGTAGTTTCCCCAGTCATCAGCTGATTTGTTGAAATTCACCCTCTCATTTTGCCACCAAAGAGAGTTCATGGGTTATGTATAGCTTTCATATTTTAAGAACAGGTTTTCTGAATCTCATATTTTTGGTTTGTATTTTTTTTTCTCTAGAACACAGAGTGCCCATTCAATATGTAGATTCAGTCTTCTTTGCATTTAAAAATTGTAATATGTAACATTTATTGAATATTTACTTTGTACTTTTTGCATTTATTCAACAACTGTTATTTGAGATCTATTATGTGCCTAAAATTATCCTCCCTATTGGGAATACAGGGGCAAAAAATCAGATAAAATCTCCAACCTCACTGAGCTAACATTCTAGTTAGAGAGTACAAAAAAGAAACAATACAAATAAATAAATTGTACCAGATGAAAAGTGATGATCTATTAAAAAAAAATAAACAAACCAGGAGGGGTAAAAGACAGAATAATCAACACAATATTGAAGGAGAAGAACAGACTTGGAGGACTGACACTACTTGACTTAAAAGACTTACTCTAAAGTTACAGTAATGAAGATAGTGTGGTACTGGTGAAAGAAAAGACTAATGATCAATGGGCTAGAGCAGAGAGCCCATACAAATATAGCCAAATGATCTTTTCTCAGTGGAGCAAAAATAGTCTTTTCAACAAATGATGCTGGAACCACTGGACATTCACACGCAAATTTTTTTTAAAAGAATCTGGAGGCAGACTTTATATCAGTCATAAAAATTAACTCAAAACATCATAAATCTAATTGTAAAATGCAAAACTCCTAGAAAATAACATAGGAAAATAACATAGGAAAAGCTGAAATGACCTAGGAAATTGCAATAGCTTTTGAGATATAACAACATAGGCATGATCCAGACCCAACTGATAAATTGGACTTCATTAAAATTAAAAACTTCTCCTCTAAAAAACACGATATCAAAAGAACAAGAAGACAAGCCATGGCTTGGGTGGAAAATATTTCCAAAGACACATCTGATAAAGGACTGTTATCAAGCTGTACAAAGAACTCCCAACAAAAGGAAAACAATGATTAACGATTAAATGCTTAATGGAGATGATGGTTTAACAATGATTTTTTAAAAAAGGTCAAAGTACTTTAGAGGCACCTCATCAAAGAAGATATACAGATGAACAGTAAACATATGAAAAGAGGATCCACAGAATTTGTCATCATGGAAATGCAAATAAAAACAATGAGCTACCAATACATACTTATTACAATAGCTCAAATTTGGAGCACTTACCACACCAAATGCTGACAAAAATACAGACCAACAGAAAACCTTCATCATTAATGGTGGGAATGAAAGACAATTTGGCAGTTTCTTAGAAAAGTAAACATATTCTTACCATAAGACTCAACAATTACACTCCCTGGCATTTATCAAAAGGAATTGTAACCATATGCCCATATGAAAACCTGCATATTGATGTTTGTATTAGCTCTGACATAATTACCAAAACTTAGAAGTAACCAAGTAGGTAAATGGATAAAAGGCTATGGTACATCCAAAATGGGGTATTATTCAGCATTAAAAAGAAATGAGCTATTAGCCATGAAAAGACATAAAGGCATCTTAAATGTATATTACTAAATGAAAGTAGCAAATGTGAAATGTCTACATAGTGTATGATTCCAAGTATGTGAAATTCTGAAAAAGGAAAAACTGTAGAGACATTAAAAAGATCAGTCATTGCCAGGAGTTAAGAGGATGACAGGGAGTATGAATAAAGCACAGATTATTCTTAGGGCAGTGGAACTACTTTGTATGAATACACTTTACTATACATCTGTCCAAACCCATAAAATGTACAATACCAAGAGTGAACCCTAAGGTAAACCATGGTTGACTATGATACATCAATGTAAATTAATCAATTGAAACAAATGCACCACTCTACTGGGGGATGTTGATAAGAGAGTCTGTGTATGTGTGGGAGTAGGAGGTACTTGGGAAATCTCTGTGCTTTCCATTCAATTTTGCTATGAATCTAAAACTGCTCTTAAAAAACAAAAGTCTTTGGGATGCCTGGGTGGCTCAGCTGATTAAGTGCCTGAATTCAGCTCAAGTCATAATCTCACTGTTCGTGAGTTTGAGCCCCGCATCGGGCTCTGTGCTGACAGCTCAGAACCTGGAGCTTGCTTCAAATTCTGTGTCCCTCTCTCGCTCTGCTCCTCCCCTGCTCATGCTCTGTCTCTCTCTTTCTCTCTCAAGAATAAATCAACATTAAAAAAACAAACTATTTATAATAACAATAACAATAATACTCTGGCAAAGCAATTGAGTACTGCAGGATACCTAGATTCTTGGGACTTTAAGAAGTTGTACTATCACACCAGCCCTGGGCTGCTTTCTTCCAGATTTTTATATGAGATAGTAGAACATTTTAATTTTGTTTTAATCTGTTTAACCTTTGTATTTGCATTATTTTCAGTTGAAATTAATTCTAAGTATTAGGTTTCCATTAAAAAAACAGACGAGAATTTACTCATTATTTTTATTATTCTTATAGCGAAGGTTAAAATATCCTCCTTCTGGTCAGATCAATTTATATTGTGTAACAGTACTTGAATACCTCTCATTATCTTAATAGGTTATTTTCTTTCCATTTTCTTCCTTCCATGTGGGAAAGGAATAATAGTTATTTTTTATTTAGTAGTAAGTAATTTAATAAGACACAATCATAGAGAAGTAATGAAATAGATAAGATGCCAAGAGTTTGACAGTGAATTATAGAAACATTAAAACACAATCAGTATTATGAGTATCTTTGAAATGTAAAACTTTTAGGTACTATTTTTCTGAATTACTTAACAAGGAAATCCTTCCTAAAATGTGTTATTACATAGGATCCTGGTATATAAACAGAAAACAACGAAGTCCTTTGGTAGGAAAGTGTCCTGTTTTTCCATCCTACCAATTGTTCAAAATGGCAGCCTTAATATATCTCTTGGAAGTATTAAGCAGAGAAAAATTTAAAATCTTCATGTAAAAGTTACAACAGACAAGGCTTTAAACTGTATCAAGAAAGTTATTTTTTAGTATATGTTTTGGTTATATTAGCGTGAACATGGAATCTATTCAGAATTTTAGGTAATTAATATAATCTGTCATTGAGACTATGATAGTTGGAGAATATATTGGGGGGAATGAAGAAACCATTAAATGTCTTTAAGTAGTTTGCTAAACCCTAGCTAAATAAAATCATGGCTCTGCATACAGGAAGCACTCATGCATAAATTTCCCTTTTTTCTTCAAAGACTGTGCTTGTTGTTGTAAATGAGAACCCACATACACAATTACCTGTGATTCAAGAAGGCAGCTGGAAATATATGACACCGTGGGTGCATCTGTAGAAGAAGAAGAAGAAAAAAAGCAGATGCTATGATTTTTATTTAGCCTCCTTTCAAAGAAGAGATGAGACCCAATAGGAAGAAAAGTCACTAGACAATTAATAAACATTACTTTTCATCTCACTGCTTTACTTTTATTGCCTCATCCTTTATAGTTTTATGGGTTTGTTCTTGCCGCCCTAATCTTTCCCTCTTGTAATTTTGTGTTGATTTAAAATCAGCTTTCCTGTGGCTTTTTTAGACTAGGGAGTTCTCCATTAATAGTGTGCTTGCCTAGCATTTTTCCTGTATCCTTCACAGCTCTACTTAAGAGTTAAAAAAGTAGGTGATAAAATTGAAATATGTCAATATAAAAATGAAGAAAAGGATTTGTCTTTGTATATTTGGAAGATTAAGCAATGGTAAGAGAGTTCTAGACCATCGAGGTTTTATCTTTTGCTTGTTGAAGCTGCTCTCACATCTCTATAAAGACACTTGATGACAGCTCTCCTCCAAGGTCAGGTTATTTTGTTACTGCAAGTGAAAAGCATGAGGGAGATTTATTAGGTAGCAACGTGCATCTATGCATTTTATCTCTCTCCAATATAAATACCTAAGAGATGCTTGAAACAGTGTTTAAAAGGAGTTCTAATGAATTATAAATGATGATAAATCTGACTTGATTTCAAAGTGATGGGCGTTTTTTTTACATTTAACACTTTTACTGTGGAGTTTGCTTTTTGTTACCTAGCTCTTTTAAGTTCAAATCTGTGATGCATTATGCAAAACTGGTATTTAGGGGCTTCAATTAAAACAACAAAAATATAAGAATAAAATATAAATACATAACAGTCTTTTGTTGGATAAACATTGAGAACTTACACATAGAAGCATATACACACATATATGGATTTATCTATTTGGATTTACTATTTATCTACATGGATTTACTTTTTCATATCAGGTTTATGTTAGTTTTTGAAACAAGAGCATATTTAATTTTGATAAACCACTGATAATTGTTACTAATCTTACCTAAGAAAGATCCAGTTACTCCAAAAAAGGCATGAAATGTTTTATATGAAGAAACTATAAATACGTTTATGATCTTGCTTGCTATTTTGAATTTGAATATTTCTGGTGCATGACCAAAAGTAATAAATGTTTTATAATTTTAAGGAGTCTATATGAATGTTTAAATTTCTCCTGGAATGAAAAAGGATGTAGAATATAACATCAATTTTGGGTACCCGGGTGGCCCAGTTGGTTAAGCATCTGACTTTGGCTCAGGTCATTATCTCACAGCTTGTGAGTTCAAGCCCCATGTTGGGTTCTGCACTTACAGCTCAGAGCCTGCCTCAGATTCTCTCTCTCTCTCTCTCTCTCTCTCTCACTCTCTCTCTCCTCCCATCCCCTGCTTGCGCATCTGTGCTCTCTCACTCAAAAATAAATAAATACCTAAAATAGATTTAAAAAAAGAATAAAACATCAGTTTTTCATATGCATATTATATAAATTGGACAGGCATATTGACTAACAAATTACCAATGTCAGGATATGATTAGAAGTTGGGTTAATTATACCTATTCTGAAATTAAAAGCTATGAAATTTCACAATTCTGGCACTCATTTACTACTCTCAGTCTCCACATTTGTAGAGTAGGGATAATAATAGCATAATGGTGTTTACCTATCAGTTACTATAAAAATGCAATGGAAAGGAAATTATGTATACAAAGGTATTAATAAACTCCTAGCTGGTAGGAAGTGTTTAATAAATATTTGTTATTAGATAATAATTTATTCCTTTTCACTGCTATTATTAATTGAAAAACATAAAGTGCTTCAGTGATTTAGGCACTATTTTCAACACAAAAGTTGCCTACTTTGTGGAGGCTACATTCTGGTGAAGAAGATGGAAAGACGGGTCATAAGGAGATGATCAGTATACTTGTACTATGACAAAGGGTAATATATTAAGTTTTATGAAGATAAAGAAGGGTAAATTATGAGAGACAGTTGCACTGATGCTTCGTTAGAGTTGTTGGGATTTAAATGCTTAGTAAATTGACTCATGTTTTTAATCTATACACGTCTATGTTTCAGATAGAAATTGTATTTAACATCTCCATATTCTTTAAATACTAAGATATTGAACTATCATTCTTATCTCTATCCTTTCCATATCTGTAACTATAAATTTAAGTGAAAATGGACACAACATTCTGTTTAAGTTTGAAATCTTTAATTTTAAAGAAAAAAGAAAATATAAAGGCAAAATATTAATATTTTAATGAATTAATTAATATTCTAAAATATTAAAACTATAAAAAACATTTTTTATTTTTCTGGATTTCTTTATCAGATTGCCCATCTACAGCACTGAGAAACCTTGATTTTTTTTTTCTTTTTTTTTGAGAAACCTTGATTTTATAAAGTTATCTACATAATAGGCCATGCAGGCCATAATAACATAGTAGCAATGCTAAACTGTTAATGTCCCTAGTAGAACTAAAAGTCTATATTAAAGATTGCAATGATTAAGAATTAAATGATGTCACTTTGGTCTATTTCTAATTTTAATTTTACTGTTCGTTCTATGGGGCTGGTGACTAAGATGTTAAATTCGGGATTGAGGTAAGTATATATCACATGACTTTGTTCTTGCAGCAAACTTATTTTTTTAATCAGTAAAGTTCTAAATGTAATGTGAATCTTGTACCCTTGCATAGAATAATATATAGATTTAATTTCTACTCTTTACCCCATATAGCCAAGCATTCAAAACTATTTCAAAGGTGTTCAAAGTTTCTTTTCAGAGACACATTTTAAAATGTATAATATTTAGTCTAATTTGGGGGAAATAAAGACAAACTTAAAGATGTAATTCTCTTAAGGTGGGAATGAACAGAGGAGGAAAACTCAGCATAAATGGAGAGTATCACAAGGCTTTACAGTAATTATCAGCCATCAATGTGACAAGAGAAGCAATTTTGTTAGCACCATGGTGGTAATTAAATAAGTTACCGAGATACATGCCATTCATTATTATATAACTCAAAAGTGTCAAATTCACTGCCTCTATAGGAATATAAATTCCATCATACAGGATTAAATACTACATTAAGAACGTGGATGTTGACTAAAGAAATAGGAATACTAACCTACTCTAGTTAATTAAATATATCAGGAAGACATAAAGCAATCTAAAGTTTGTATTTGTGTAGTTATAATATTTAAAAATAAACACTGTGATTAGGGTTTAACCTTATTTTCTAACACACTGAAAATAGAATATACAAGATCATTTGAAATTCTGATTTTACTTATATGCTTCTATTTATATTTATCAAAAGTTATGAAAAGCATTGGACCAATGACCACTTACTGTCAAGATTTTATATAATAACTACATGTTATTTTATAGAATGGAAAATGCAATATGTAACTTGATGGATTGTATAGATGTAGGTACGGCTTGCTCAATTTTTCTGTTAAGTTATAAAGGCATGCTGATTCCACCATTAAAGAAACAACAGTGACCTCATGGTCTCTCTTATAATTGGACATTGCAGAATTGAGCAAAAAAGCCTCTGCCATAAATACAGGGACCCCACTCATGTGAATTCCAGAAGCCTCTTTGTCTATATCTTTAACCTCTTTATCTCTCTTGCTCTGGTATAATTACTTGGCAAAATCTTAACCTTATTTGAATCTAATGTCTATTCTCTGGACGTGAACCACACAATGCTTTTGTAATGCACCACTGTGCTGACTGGTTTTATCACAAATAAATGAAAGGCACCTTTAAGTAGGCCTTTAATGCTGCCTGCAAATCACACTACACTTCCCCAGTGTATCCACTCATTCTCTCTCCCATTCTTTGGGATACTTAGAATATATTTCTCCCCTTGCTCAAACCTTCAATAACCTCTCAACTGCCTTCATTTTCTGATTTTGTCAAAGAGGAGTTTCACATATTTCCATCACCAAATCTACCTCCTAATAGCACATACCCAGATGCTATTGCTGTCAAGAACCGTCTGTGTTCCTATAGTATATATGTCATTCCCTCTTTGTGTGCACAAATTCTTTTTTTTTTTTTAGCTTATTTATTTTGAGGGAGAGAGAGTGACTGTGAACAGGGGAGGAGCAGAGAGAATGGAAGAGAGAGAATCCCAAGGGGGTTCTGCACTGTCAGTGCAGGGACTAACAAGAGGCTCAATTCCACGAACCATGAGATCATGACCTGAACTGAAATCAAGAGTCAGATGCTTAACCAACTGAACCACCCAGGTGCCCCTGTGTGGTGTACCAATTCTTATCCTATCCTACAGACATGGGACATTTGCAGCTTCTTTCCTTTCTCTCTTCTGTATCACCTCTCCTTTGTCTCTCTCTTTCTGATGGAAACATGCAGTTTCCATTTGTCTTATGATTTTCTTACCCTTGCATATCATTTTCCCTTTCACTTGTCAGCAGAACTATGAAGAATGCTTATGTTTTTGTCTTCAAATCCTCTCATTACATTCTTTTTTGAAATAACTTTAATGGAGTTTCCCACAATACCTCATCAAACTTCTAGGAAACTTTTTGTCAAGGAAAGTCAGCAATGAGTTTAATTTGCTAAATTTAATTGTCACTTTCTAGTCTTTATTGTGCTTGATTTATCACAAACATTTTATGCAATTGATCAATCCCACATTGTAGAAAGACTTTTCTTTATTTGCAATCCTGGACATCACACTAAGATTGTGTTTTTGATATCTTATTTCACACTCCATCAATTTTATGAATCTTTTTTTAATTTCCTGAACTAAAATATTGGAATATTTTATGTTTCATTCTTTTACTTTCTGGTTCTCTATCCACATTAATGAGATTTCAGGCACATTTTCCTCAATGGACTAACAAGATTCTTACAAAATATATAATAGTGAGGGGGGAGTCAAACTTGTTTGCATATGTCAAACAGTGTCATTAATATATTACTCTTGCTTAGTTACAATTGAGAGGAACCCTTGAGTGGAATAAAGAAGTGTGGTCATAATCATGTCATGAATTATTTGACCAGAAATCAAATGGTAGTAATAACTTATCATCAAATACAAATGAGGAGTGTGATTACACCAAGAAGCAGATAGTGTCCTCTCCAACTTGGGGAAGCCAGCAACAGAAGAACATGAAAGGAGATCAACAAGAATTTAAATTACTCCAGTTATGAAATCGACAGACCTTTTATTGACTAACCCTTTAATTTACAGAGGGAAAAAACTCCTTGACCTGTTTGAAATTCTCTAGAATTGGCCGATATTAAATTATGGCCACCTGATGGAATGAAGGATCAAAACATAAATTATAGCAGAACAAAGGCAGTTGATACTCCTGAACATTTGAGTCCAAGGATGAGAAATGTGTGTTAATTATATATGTTATAGCCAAGAAGACTTTCTACTGTAAACATGTCTTACTGAACTCTTATATATTGAAACACAGAAAATATTATCTGTGGGATAGACTACAATATTTATCCTAAAAAAACTCCATAATGTTCAGAAGGAACACATATTTTGACACATATTGCCTTATCTTTCTATATTAAAAACATAATTATAGAAATATAGTTACAGTAAAATATCTGCAGTTTAATAATAATCATATAGTTCTAATAATGCATTAAGGAAATAACATTGATTTGGCCATGTTTTTAGTTTGAATTGTGAGGAATTTCTGAATAAACACATTTTGTGGAATGCTAATTTATTTAATACACATTTTAGTAGCTACACATCAAAACCAATAATCCTAACTGGTGTTAAGTTTAATAATTCCATTTGATAGTAAAATTAGCCAAACTGTATCAGTAATACACACAGTAGATTATATTATCATATTAGTACATTCTTACCAGTACAGTTGTGATTATGGGTGTCTTCATTTGTAACTTCATTCAAAAAAACTGCAAAACTTTCCACAATTTCAATGCCTTGGTAAATAACATTTAAAAATAATAAATATTGAGGAGCACCTGGGTGGCCTAGTCATTTAAGTATCTCACTTTGGCTCATGGTTTGTGACTTTGAGCCCTGCATTAGGATTTCCACTGACAATGTGAAGCCTGTCTTGGATTCTCTCTCTCTCTCCCTCTTTCTTTCTCAAAATAAATTAATAAACTTAAAAATAATTTATATTAATATAAAAATAATAATATAAGTTGACATNCACTCAAGAGTCTCTCATGGTTTGCCTCTCTCCTTCTCCCCCACTACACTTTTGCATTTCTTATGATATGCCTTTTCTAGGCATTTTGATCAAGCTTAAATTGGATAAATTGCCTCATAATATATGGTCATAATACAACATTCAAAGAGGTATATTAAGTTTAAAAAAACATTTTCTTTTTCCCTCTATTAAATACCAAAACTATTTTTTAAATATTAGCTATATTTTTCAATATAGGATTTTATAAAAAACAGATTCTACAGAATATTAACAATATCTTAAGTTTTTATATAGAATAAAAATACAGATAAATAATGTTTGGATCCTATATATTAAGCCAAACACCATGTGAATTATTCAACCATATGTTCAGAATATCATATATTCATCATTATAACTTATTCTATTTTTGATCATTTATAATATTTTCCATATTTACACATTGAATGAATATAAAATACATACAAGTATATACATAAAAATAAATACATATTTTGGGCTTCTATCAATGAAAAACAGACTTTAAACTATTTTTTTTGTTGCTGTGCACATGTGGTTGATTTATTTTTTAAAAAAATGTTGCTTAGTCTTTCAAAAAATAAATTAGCCTCTGCAAATGTTACAACGATATACAGTGATTCAAATAATAAATTGAAGCTTCAAAAACATGTATTTAGTATTTATGCACAAAAGTAATTACATTAATTGATCTAAATGCCAAAGGTATCATCTTTCTTTGCTTTTATTTAAGTATGAACTCAAAATCATTTTTCTTATGAGCCAGAATAAATATGTGAACTATCATTAATGTCCCAAAAGTATTCCTGTACTACTAATTAAAAATTTTAATGGCTCCAAAACCAAATGTTTAAGATAAAAAATACATCACCTGTGAAGCTTAGAGCACAAATGTGAAGTGAGAAATTATAAAAGAAAATGATGGATAATTAGACTTTTTCCTCAATTTTTCATAGCATTTATTTGATTTTTTAAAATTGATGATCTGAATAATATCTTTTATTATTTAGTTCTTATTGCCAGTTTGCAAAAATTAGTAGGGGATATACTTTAAGAATATAATGCAATGAATGTAATATTTTTATCAGTGTATAGCATTTTAATGGGCATGTAAAAACCTGGTATGTCTGTTATAAAGTGGTAGTATTAATATTTACCAAAAGCATATTGTGCTAGACATGCTTCTAAGCCCTATGCATACTAATGCATTAAAAATTAATATAATCCTCAAAACAACCCAATCAAGTAGGCACTATTTTTATCCAATTTTATAATTTAGGAACCTAAGAAAGTATCAACAAATGTAAGTTGATTCTGAAAATTTTGGAATAACGTTTGGGTGGTCATGTTTCTGAGCATATGTACAAGCACGGCTGAAAAGAACTATGTGTTGACAATATTCATTCTTTCTCTCATGGTTTCATAAAGACCATCATCTTCTGTCTTATAGTTAAAAGTAATTTCTAACTAAGATGCCATTTGTAAACTGCTGGCTGTGGCTCAATTTTTTCATTTTTAGAAACATAACCCATTTGACCAAAATTATGACATGTTTTCTGATGTTTTCAATTAAAATCTCCATAGTTTTATTACCCAGAAATCCATCTTACATGCTAACACCATGTTAGCACTGTTATCTAATTATAAATTGATCTATCATTGCAACTTTTTTGCAACAATATCTTTGTATTAGTAGACTAATTTTTTTGATGCTGCAATTGGTGATTACAGAGTTTAATGAAATGTTCATATCATGGGCAATATTAGTGACATTGATGAAAGTTCTAAAAATTGGATGTAAGATTAACACAGCTATCCTACTCGTGTAGAAACATTAATATAATTATTCATTAGATTATGTTAGTTATATATTACCAAATTGTTAACTGGTTATCTTGGAATAATGTAGTATTCCTCCTTTAGAATGATGTTCATAGTTGTATTAATATATGTATTTTGTCATGTAACAAAAGGTTCTACTATTCTCACACTTTGAAGATTTTTCTTAGACTAAGCATGGGTGTTAAATATTACACAATGCTTATCAATAAATAAGACTAGATTTTCAAATTTTATTCTATTGTTAAGATTTTTAACATCAATAATTGTCCTAATGATAAATTATTTTCAAATTTCAAGAGTGCCCAAATAATTTTTAAGTAACTTAAAAAGTAACTGACACCAGTGAGCCCAATGCAGGGCTTGAACCTACCAACCCTGAGATCATGACTTGAGCCAAAATCAGATGCTCAACTGACTGAGCCACTCAGGCACCCCTGCTTCTTCTTTTTCTTAAATGTAATTTAATTTACTATCAAGATTTTCAATTCTTGGGGGACCTGGGTGGCTCAGTCGGTTAAGTGTCTGACTTTGGCTCAGGTCATGATCTCACAGTTCGTAGGTTCGAGCCCCGCATCGGGCTTTGTGCTGACTGCCAGCTCAGAGCCTGGAGTCTGTTTCAGATTCTGTGCCTTCCTCTCTCTCTGACCCTCCCTTGCTCACGCTGTCTCTCTCTCTCTCTCAGAAATAGATAAAAAGCATTAAAAAATTAAAAAAAAAGATTTTCAATTATTTATATTCCATTTTATTTCTTTAAAGTTAACAGTTCTTTTTAAAAAATTTTTTATGTTTTTATTTATTTTTGAGAGAGAGAGAGAGAGAGAGCGTGAGCAGGGGAGGGTCAGAGAGAGAGGGAGACACAGAATCCAAAGACAGGCTCCAGGTTCCAAGCTGTCAGCACAGATCCCAACACGGGACTCTAACCCACGAACTGTGAGATCATGACCTGAGCCAAAGCCAGACACTCAACCGACTAAGCCAACCAGGTGCCCCTAAAGTTAATAATTCTTAATTGTAAAGCCCAGTCTTTGTGATAAACATTGCTTTTTAAAAATTCTATATTCTGTTAATGAGTTACTACTTTAATAATCATTACTTCATTTTTTGTATGTACAGAGAAAACCTGTACAAAAATAAATAAATTAAAAATTTTTTATATGGATTAGAGATAGATACACAGAGTTACATATAAATCACGTTTTGTGGCTGCATACTTTAAATATTTGGGGGAGAATATTCTGAAAATGCTTATTTCTTTTAGAATATATGCTATATTTCTTCAACAGAGTTTGTTACATGTGTTTAAGGATATACTATAGCTGCCATGATGGACTGGAAAGATAACAAATTATGCTGTGCACTTAGGAACAATAAAAATAATAATTATTGTTTTATATGAATAGCTAATATAAATTCCTAAGTCCCTACAGGTTGAGTATTCAGACTTCCATATATTGTACTTAAGTTTTATTTTCCACACATATTTCACCTATAATGCACAATCCTTTTTGATTAAACCATCTAACATCTTGGTGGCTTCATGGCATGGGCCATGGGACCAATGGCTGACTGATACACAAACTCACTGTCAGAGATAACAGTGTTAAGAATTTTTTTGATAACCACTTACACAGGAAAAGGTTATCTATCTAAGATCATATGTATACAATGAACTTACTAGAGATATGCAGACAATCAGTAAGCAAGGATAGTTGGTAACAATTGTGTTAATATCATATACAATGTTTTTTTTTTCAAGTTTTTATCTACATTCTGGTTAGTAAACATACAGTATAATAGTAATTTCAGGTGTAGAATTTAGTGATTCAACACTTCCATACAACACCAAAGCTCATCACAAGTGCCCTCTTTAAAAAAAAAAAAAAAAATTTAGCCTTAATTCATTTTTGAGAGATGGGAGAGAGACAGAGCATGAGCAGGGATGGTCAGAGAAAGAGGAAGACACAGAATCTAAAGGAAGCTCCAGGATCTGAGCTGTCAGCACAGAGCCCAGTGCGGGGCTAGAACCCACGGACCACAAGATCATGACCACAAGTACCATAGCCGAAGTGGTACACTTAAACAACAGAGCCACCCAGGCACCCCACAAGTGCCCTCCTTAATCTCCAACACTTATTTTCTGTACAATATATATTTTTCTAAGTAATCTCTATACCCAAAGTGGGACTCAAACTGATAACTCCAAGATCAAGTCACATGGTCTACCAACTGAGTCAGCCAGGAACCCCTCATATACAATATGTTTTAAATTAAACTGCCTACATAGAGAGAGGGAAGGATCTCAGTTCACACAGAAATGATACAATTGTACTGTATATTTCAGAAAAACAAGTGCGTGTTCATTGATAAGTTGATAACAGTCAAAAGGATAAATTTACACATAATTTTGGAGTTTAAAAACATCCTATTACTATCTGTTTCCATTCCTGATTTTTAAAGGTTGAAAATGTAATTTCAAAAGGTGGGCTGACATGCTAAGATTGCATAGCTACTTAGTAGCAAAGCAAGGAATACAACGCTGGACTATCAATTCCCAATTGAATGTGCTTTCCACTAGAATACAGTTTTGCCCTTTGACATGATATGAGACGAGATGAGATGAGATGATATAAAATAAAATAATACAATATAATAAATTAATGTATTACTCTGTTTTTATAAATCAAATTTTATTGACCCTTTATATGAAAAGTTTGTCTATCTCTGATTTAGAGTAAAGGAAATGGTTGTTTAGTTGCCAACTCATGCAAACTAATACTTTTTCAAATAATGAAACAAGTATTAGAAAGCAACCATGCATTTAGATGACGTATCAATGTCAAAGAGCTCTTATGTTTATAAATGTTTAAGCTCAATCTGTGTACTTGTCTCCTAGCAAAACGGATCCAAACACTTCTTGGATCACACAGCTTCATTACATGCTCTCTGACAAGCACGGTTATAGAGGTAAAAAAAGAAATTACCTCCATTAAAAACTGCCTAGGTTAGAATTATAACTCCACAACCTACTACTATTTAGTCAAGTTATTTATATCTTTTTTCTTATTTTCCATATGTGAAAAATCAGTAGAGTAATAATAATAGTGAAATAATATTTCTTGTCTCATGGACTTCTTGCAAGCATCACATTAATTAAAATATAAAGCACCTAGAACCTGCCTAGCATGTATTTTTAGCATTAAGTGCTAGTTATTATTATTTCGAATACCTGAAGCAATCATAAAACCAAAATATAGGTGAACTATTTACATGCTTAAATGTTAATTATTGTTTACTCTGGAGCAAAGGAAATAGAATATATCTCTGGATAATTTTGGTCATGAATCAATCGAAGATTTGCATGGAGAAATCCAATTAAAAATAATTATTTTAACTCCTATGGTAACTACTGAAACATTTTTTAAATTAAGACTTTATTGTCGTAGAGCAGTTTTACGTTCATAATAAAGTTGAGGGGGGAAGGACAGAGATTTCCTGTGTGTGCTCTGTCCCCACACATGCATAGCTCTCCTCCGATTTACCAACATTTCCCACCATAGTGGCAGGTTTGTTACAACTAATGAACCTCCACTGGTGTCCCATAATCACCCAAAGGTCAGAGTTTACATTACAGTTCACTCTTGGTGTTGTAGATTTTGCAGATTTGGACAAATGGATAATGACGTGGATCCATCACTATAGTATCATACAGAATATTTTCACTGCCCTAAAAATCGTCAGTGCTTTCCCTCTTTTTCTCTCCCTTTCCCAACCTCGGATCTTTTTACTGTCTCCATAGTTTTGCCTTTTCCAGAATATTACATAGAATCATGTAGTCTGTAGCCTTTTCAGAATGGCTTCTTTCACTTAGAAATATATATATATTTCAGGTTACTAATGTCTTCTCCTGGCTTGATAGTTCATTTCATTTTCACACTGAATACTGAAATATTTTTTAAAGGATTTTGCTTTCTCAATGGAAGTCAAATTTTAAAAGGTCCACTTATAAAACATGAAAGGAATGTTTTTTTGAGCAAGGTTGAACAAAATCTGCTAGCTAGGAGCTACACCAACTTTTTGCTCAATAAACACTTTCTTATTCATCTACTTTCTTTTGAACTCTCATTTACAATATACCACAAAATATTATCCCCTTGTTTATAATTGAGCTTCAGTTTACAGTACCCAGAGGCAATGATACAGGTCACTCATTCTCAACCCCATCTGCCTTTCTTCCAGGATTGTTTACCTCTTCTTTCAAAATCTCAGGTCTATAAAGAATTTGGATGTCCTTCATACAGGACAAACAATAATTTTTAAACATGAACTAGTTGATGTGTTTGTATTCAATATATGAAAAGACAGAATCATAAAGACTGTTTTTCATAAACGTGTTACACTTATCCAAACCAAAATCTAATTAATATGGTGTGATAAGATCATCAAATTATCAATAAATTATTTTCTCACCCTTGAACTATGTTCTATCCATTTAGGTCTCATCTCAAATATCTCATTTTCTACAAAATAGCTACTAATTTTTATAATCAGTGATTAATCCTCATTCCTTTTAATGGCTAGAATACTCAATTTGTACATTTTAGGGCACAAAGTTGTCTGCTTTATACTATAGCTGTTTTTTTCTTTTAATCTATTATGTGAGATCTGTGATGCTAGACATATCTTATTGATACTAGTGACTTTTTAAATTTAGGGTTTTTGAAATTTTAAAATGTAGCTACCTAATAATAAATTAGACCAGTCCATAATGGCCTGCCAATTGTGGAGCAAAAGGTCTCAAATTACTGACATTACAAGGCAGGAAAAACTGGTGAGTCGTTGATAATTTCACAGACATTGATCATATTATAGCTATTAAATCTCACTTCCCCTCAAAAGCAACACAAAATAATATAAAAAATAAGCGAGATGAGAATAATAGGTTGCTTAATAACAAGCAATATTTATATAGTGATTACATATTGTAATCTGATTTAATTTTATACAACACGGGAATATTATCATCCTCACTTTATAGATGAAAGAAGATACATTCAAATTTGTTATATTGTAAACAGTAGACTTAAACCTTAAGTCCTGGTTTGTAACTTTCTATATAGGCTTCTTTTTTCTACATGATAGTTAATGTTGTTTTAGAAAATTTTTTTTTAATGTTTTATTTATTTCTAGGAGAGCGAGAGAGAGGCAGCGTGAGCAGGGGAGGGGCAGAGAGAGAGGGAGTCACAGACTGAAACAGGCTCCAGGCTCCAAGCTGGCAGTCAGCACAGAGCCCGACGCGGGGCTCGAACCCACGAACCGCGAGATCATGACCTAAGCGAAAGTCAGACGCTTAACCGACTAAGCCACCCAGGCGCCCCTATGTTGTTTTAAATATTGGTTTCTTCTGTATCTTCAAGATGGGGACATTATAAATTTCCACTAACAAATAAGTCCACTTTTCTTACTTAAGTTTTAATATTCTTACAATGGGAACTGTAGCTGACACTGGTTTAAAATACGATACCCAAGTAATATATGATCAATAACATTTAGACCCACAAAAGGATTTATTTCCCACTTCTAGATAACAAAATTTCACTTCCAATCTAAACCTGACCAACAACACATTGAATGTGAAAGGAAAGTAAAATAGAACTAATTAAACAATAATTGATGTCTAAGTTGTTTGATTCTTCTTGAATAGGATGAAATGGGGTATACTAGTGGGCAGGCTCTTCAACTTAGAATATCTATCTTTGATGTGAAGTACATCTAAAGGATTCTCACCTAAGAGTTGTATGAAAGTGGCCTAACCACCATTCAATCTATTCCTAACAGTTACCTGCTAGTCTGAGTGCCTCTGTACCATTATAAAAACCTGTCAAGCATTCAAAACCAATTACACACAGGATGTCAAGTGTTGTCACGCCAGCTGTCCTTTCAGTCCTCAGGGGCTCCCACTGTCCATTTTCAGTTAAAAATATATCCTACTATACTGAGGTTTTCACCAAGATAAGCATTACTATTTTTATGTCTATCTCTTAAAAAAAATAAATGTGATTGCCTTGAATGTCCAATAATTACCAGAGGTTACAGATTATTTTCCTGGTCACTACATTCTACAGACTTCCATTATCAAGAAAAAAACCTCAATCTCTGTGGGTGATTTTCTACAGAATTTTAGGTCTCTAACTGAATAACTTTATATCATCAGAGAACATTACCAACATGTCCTAACATATCTAAGATTTAAAAATGTGGAAGCTAGTAATTGGAGTAAATACATTACTGATTAAATTTTAGTATCATTTCCTAAAATTGTTGGTGTATGTACATCATTGAGTATTTTTCAAATATCTTAGATTGGCAACTTTTAATGAATTCAGCAAAATTTTAAATCATTTATCACTAGCAACAACAAATCAAGTACCTACTTTGCACTAAGAAGTTTTAAGATCTTGGAGGCCTAGAAAAAAGTAATTTTTGAAAATATTTGAAGACAATGAATAGATACTGCAATTAAATCATAAAATTCTATGTCTTAGCATGTTTTTCAAGATTGTAATTAAAGCTTTATGGGGATAAATAATAACAGACCTATAAATCATATATTCTGACCTCAGTGGATTTCTACTCCTGGTAATTAAATTTAGTAGGAAGGAATTGATAATAACAAAGTGAGTAATATAAAATTTACAAGGAAATTTTTTAAAAATGGGACATCTGGATGCCTAGTCAGTTGAGTGTCCGATTTTTGGTTTCAGCTCATGTCATGATTGGTTCATGAGAATGAGCCCTTGTTGGGGTCTACACTAATAGCGCAGAAACTGCTTGGGGCCCTCCCTCTCCTTCTCGTTCCCTGCCCTTCCCCTGCTTGCACTCTCTCTCTCTCTCTCAAAATAAATGAACATTACAAAAAGAAAGTATTGTATCAAAGCTCTTCAAAATTCATTGAAAAATATTAACACTATATTTTAATTAAAACCTGCATAATCTAACATGACTATCTGCCTTTTAATCTTTATTTCCATTTTACCATTTTAGTACTCAGCACGTATTCATGGAAATCACATAATAACCTACATGATTGAGATAAATTACATTTTATTTTTACTACTTTTATCTAAAAGATAAAATTTGTTAGAATTTAGAAAATTTTAGGAGGCCTGAGTGGCTCAGTAGGTTAAGTGTCTGATTTTGGCTCAGGTCATGATCTCACAGTTTGTGAGTTCGACCCCACATTGGGCTCTGTACTGACAGCTCAGAATGTGAAGTCTGCTTCAGATTCTGTGTCTTCCTCTCTCTCTGCTCCTCCCGTTCACACTCTGTCTCTCTCCCTCTCTCAAAAACAAATAAATACTAAAAACATTCTTAAAGAATTTAGAAATTTCAAAACATTACCAATTCTATAACTAAGTAAGAAATGACAGGAGTTTTAGGTGAATATAAGTCAAGCTAAGATTGATCGATAAAAATATCAACAATATTACTTATGCTCACAGTGTACCTGCTCTGTACACAGCACAAATGATATGTAAAAAATACTGAAGTGTAAGGTATTAGTGAGAAATTTATGCATTTGTATTTATACTCTATAAGGTATTCTTTTGAATTGTCACAAATGGCGATAATATAAGGAGAATTAATAAATTTAACAGGAAAACAAATAACGTGGATGGAATTCCTGTATATAGATAGGTAAATTCGAACTGGGAATATCATAAAGACTTCATAAAAAAAAAGTAAAATGAATATAATTTAAAAATACTAAAAGGAAAAATATTGAAATAGAAAACAATGTTTTAAAATATATAATGAATATATATATAATAAATAGTAATTAAATGTAAACAAATTAAACAGAAAGATTATACATCACACTAACAAGAGGAAATAAAGACCAATGATTATTGCAATACATGCAGAAAAAGCATTTGAGAAAATACATTAAAAATACTCAACAAAGTGCGTTTAGAGGAAACATATCTTAACATCCCCAAAGTTATACACACAAAAAAATCCATAGCAAACATCATATTCAATGGTGAAAAACTGAAAACTCTTCCTCTAAGATCAATAACAAAGATGTCCACTCTCACCACTTTTATTCAACACAGTCTTTTATGTCCTAACCATAGCAATCAGACAAGAAACAGAAATAAAAGGCATACAAATTGGAAGGAAAGAAAAAGAAAATGTCATTATTTGCAGATGACATGATATTAGATATAGAAAATCCTAAAGACTCCACCAAAAGAACTGTTTGAATAAATAAATTCAGGAAAGTTGCAGGACATAAAACTAATATACAGAAATCTGTTGCATTTCTATACACAAATAATGATGTAGCAGAAAGAAAAATTAGAAAACAATTCCACTTAGAATTGCATCAAAAAGAATAAATACTTAATAATACATTTTTCCAAGTAGATGAAAGACCTATACTCTGAAAACTATTAGACACTGATAGAAGATAGTGAAGTCAATATAAATAAATGGAAAAATATTCCATGCTCTTAGATTGGAAGAATTAATATCATTAAAATATCCATACTACCCAAAACAATCTACAGATTCAATACAATCACTATCAAAATACCAACAACATTTTTCACAGATCTAGAACAAATAATCCTATTCATATGGAGCCACAAAACACCCCAAAGAGCCAAAGCAATCTTGAGAAAGAAGAACAATGCTGGAGGTGACATAACCACAGGTTTTAAGATATACTACAGAGCTATACTAATCAAAACAGTATGGTACTGTCACACAAATACACACACAGATCAATGGAACAGGATAGAGAGCCCAGAAATAAACCCACTTTCATAGTCAATCAACTATTATAAAGGAGGAAGGAATATATAATGGGGGAAAGACAGTCTTTTTAGCAAATGGTGTTGGGGAAAAAAAGGACAGCTACATGAAAAAGAATGAAACTTGACCACTTTCTTACAACATATACGAAATAAAATAGATTAAAGATCTAATTGTGAGACCTGAAACCATAAAACTCTTATGAAAAAAAAACATAAGTACTAATCTCTTGGACATGAGGCTTAGTAAAGTATTTATGAATTTGTCTTCTCAGGCAAGGGAAATACAAGTAAAAACAACCTAATGGGATTACAGCAAAATAAAAGATGTTGCATAGCAAATGAAGGAAACTGCCAACACAACAAAAAGGCAACCTAATAAATGGGAGAAGATATTTGCAAATAATATCCAACAAGGGGTTAATATCCAAAGTATATAAAGAACTTATATAACTCAACATCAATGACACAAATAATATGATTAAAAATAAATATTTTTTTCCAAAGAAGACATAAAGATAGCCAACAGACACATGAAAGGATGCTCAATATCACCCATCATCAGGGATATGCAAATCAAAACCACCATGAGAGACCACCTCATACCTGTCAGAATGGCTAAAAAAAAAAAAATACAAGAAAAATGTTGATGAGGATGTGGAGGAAAAGGAATCCTTGTGCACTGATGGTGAGAATACAAACAGGTGCAGCCACTTTGGAAGAGTGTGGAAGTTCCTCAAAAAATAAAAATAGAACTACTGTGTGATTCAGTAATTGTAATACTGGCTATTTATCCAAAGGATACAAAAACATTAATTTGAAAGAATATTTGCTTCTCTCTGTTTCCTGCAGCATTATTTACAATAGCCAAATTATTAAAGCAGCCCAAGTATCCATAGATAGATCAATGGATAAAGAAGATGTAGTATATGTACATAACGGAATATTTTCAGCCATAAAAAGAATGAAATATTGCTATTTACAACAACATGGGTGGAGCTAGAGAGTATAATGCTAACAAAATCAGTCAGTCAGAGAAAAACAAATATTATATGATTTCACCTTGATGTGGAATTTAAGAAGCAAAACAAATGAACAAAAGAAAATAAAGAGACAAACTAAGGAACAGACTCTTAACTATAGAGAACAAATTCATGGTTACCAGAGGGGAGGTAGGTGGCAACATGGGTGAAATAGCTGAAGGGGATTAAGAGAGCACTTATCTTGATGAACACTAAGTAATATATAGAATTGTTGAATTTCTATATTGTACACTTGAAACTAATTTAATATGTCAATTACACTGGAATTAAAAAAAGGGGAGGCAAAAAGAACACTTAACATAAGATCTACCCTCCTGGCAAATTTTTAAGTATACTGTTCAGTACTGTTAACTATAGGCACTGTGCAGTACAGTAGATCTCTAGGACTTAGTCATCTTGCATAACTGAAACTTGCACCCTTTGACTAATATCTTCCTATTTTCCCTTCCCTTCATCCCCTGGCAACCACCATTCTACTTTGTTTCTATGAGTTTCACTTTTCTTTACTTCCCCTCCCTTTCTTTCTCCTTTCCACCCTCCCTCTCTTCCTTCCTCCCTCCCTCCCTTCCTTCTTTCCATCCTTCCTTCCTCTTTTGAGAAAGAGAGAGAGAGAAGAAGGGGCAGCGGCAGAGTCTGGAGAGAGAGATTCTTAAGCAGATTCCACATCCAGCATGGAGTCCAATGTGGGGCTTGATCTCATGAGTGTGAGATCACACCCTGAGCTGACATCAAGAGTCAGACTATTAACTAGCTGAGCCACCCAGGAGCCCCTGAGTTTTGCTATTTTAGATTCTTTATAGAAGTGGCATCATGTCGTATTTGTAGCAATGTGGATGAACTTGGAGAACATTACGGCAAGTGAAAAAAGACAGACACAAGAGCTAAAAGGTATTCTTGAGCTTAAGAATCAAAGATTAGCCCAAAAGCCAACCTATCTAGTAATTAACTTGGAATATTACAAAAACTGGTGAGGATGCACTGAACTGTATTTACTAAAGGTAGGAAAGCAAATTATTCATTGTTAGAATATATATAAATCAACATTTCATTGAATCGTTCATTCATTCATTCAACACAATCAACATTTTTAGGAAACATAACCAAGGCTCATAGGCAAAATAATTTCTCTGATGTTGCAAAACTAGTTTACTAGGTAGATAGGATAAATGGTTATAGACGCTCAAATTTTAGTGGCAAAAAATATGAAGGTTTATTTAGTTCTTTATCATATAACTGTTGTTCAAATTATGGTTTTTCAGGTCACAGGCAATTCTAGTTCATATAATCTTTCTAGAATCCAGGCTGATGGATGCATTGCCACCTTCATCTTCTGGCTTTGGAAAGTCACTCTGGTCATTGTAATCCCAGCCTAACATGGGAAAATGGAGAGAAAAAAAGAAAAACACAGCCACTTTCTTAAAGGCCCTGTCATGGAAGAGAAACACATTACTTCCATTCACATTTCATTACAGAGATATTGGTACAGGGCCACAGTTAACTACACTTGAGGCTGGGAAATGTAATTTGGTGTGTGTCAGAAAAAGGGAAATGGATTTTGTGGACAGTTGCAGATTCTGTCCCAATCAATAAGTGACAAATAGGAATCTCAATGCAAGCTGGGATTTCAACAGTGTACGCTTTTAAATGTTATTTTAAGCAAAGGACTGGAGTACTAGAAATTTTTTTTAAATACATCTCTAGTTAGATACTAATACAAAGAAATACTTTCACATTTAATTTAATCAAATTTTAATTAGCTGTCTTTTCACAGAAATTTGTGTGTGTCTGTGTGTGTGTGTCTGTGTGTGTGTGTGTGGCCACAGCGATTTTTATTAGTATTTCACATGTAGTGTTTGATGACTATAAATATTGTGCACAGAAAATTAAAATTTATGTTGACTTACCCAAGGTCTTATTGACTAAAGTTAAATTTTAGGGACTGTGGGACAGTAGAATTAGAATGAGATAGGGAGCCACAATAATTCTATATCATTTTTTCTCTTGTACACTAATTAATTTAAGAACTAAAAATAAAAATAAATTACTAGAATGAAATTTAATGACAACATTAATTACTTTTATATATATATATAGCATTCATACGTAGTATATATGACATTCACCTATCTCACGTTTATTATTTGTAACCTATCTTTTATCTTTACATGCACTCTCTTGCATAGTTTCCTTTTAGTTGCTGTATGTTTGCAAAGGAAATACTAACTGAAGGCCTAAAAAGTCCTATCTTCTTGAAGCTATATGAAATCATACTAAGAATAACCATTGAGCCAAAAAGAAAACTTACACAAACATTTCACGCCAAATCCACACAACTTGCAATTTCATTGATTGACAAAGCCCATAATGTTATGTAAAACTGCAAATCTCTAAAAAATAAGGTATCTGATTGTTCCATATGCCAATTATTTATTAAAATAATTATACTAACTTGAGTTTAATTAAAATGGAAGCAGGAAACTTTCTGATTGATTAAGTTGAAAGGGAAAAATCCTGATAGCCCAAGAAATTTGAAAAACTGTATGCTTTTTGAATAAGCATATTTTCTTTTATGTTAGATTATATCAGAAATCTATTTTAATATAAAAATTCTGTCATTCCAAGCAAATGCAGGTATGTAGTGTGTAATCTCCATGGCTAGAACTTATGTAAAATGCTTTTTTGTAAGGTGCAGTTTGATTAAATATTCACTAAAATTAGTTTCTAAAACAGAATAAAAGATACTTAAACAAGTGTAATACAAATATTTTGTTTGTTTTGGAATTTCATACATTTAGAAATGATAACGAGTATTAATTGTGCCATTAATAGCTGTGACTAAAAACAGTAACTCAAAGGTATTTAATGGCAATAGATATTATAATTTAATATATTTGCTACTGATTTGAGGCACTCTCATTTCTGAAAAAAAGTAACCACGTACAATTGATAGAGAAATAACTTAGAGAAGTAAAATTATCAAAGCAATTTTTCTTGTTTCTCTAGCAAATGGAATAAAACCAGGGAATAGAGAGAAAGAGCAATTCTGCACTAGCAGCTAATTTTTGGCAGATTGATCTTTCAGGAACCATGGTAAAAAGTGCATTAAGTAGCTATAATTTGGTTTTAAATAGAGAGATTCTAAGACATAGTCAGAGATGCTTTGGGAATAGAAAATGAGGAAGTAATATGCAATTACTTTACTTTTGAATCTTCAAATACTTTAAAACTACATTTGGGTCTTTTAATTGGTAGGTCTGACAGTTTATATGACCTCTTGAAGTCCTTTACAATTATACCTTATAGGGCCAAGTGGATATGTTAATTTATGTTCAACTGAAATTTTGAGTTTCAGAATTTTATAAGTACAATTTCAAACTACCTGATTAAGAATGTGCTTCTTCCATATTTCTATATATTTCAAAAATGTAAATTATATGGCAATAGAAAACATAAATGATAGTTTATCTGCAATCTTATTGCTAAAAATGCTTTCATAAAATTATAGTTTAATATTAAGTAATTTCTATTAAAAATTTTCATTGTAGTTTTAATTTGATTAATCAGAACTGGCTTTAATCCTTTAATTAAATCATGGATTTAGAAGATCAATAAATGCTTATTAAATACTCCAATAATGATTTGTCTGTATTTTTGGGTCCATGGTTTGGTGTCTATACTTAATTTAAGGAGATTCTCAATTATTATTGTTTCAAATATTTTTCTGTTCCTTTTTCTATCTTCTCATCTGGTATTGACATTATATATATGTTACACTTTTTGAAGTTGTCCCTTAGTCTTTGGATATTTTGTTATGTTTTTTAAATTTTTGCCATCGTTTTTGGCTTTCAAGGATTCTGTTGATAAACTTCTGACTTAGAGTTTCTTTCCTCAGCTGTGTCTAATCTATTGATATGCCCATCAAAGGCTTTCTTTATTTCTGTTACAGTATCTTTGATCTCTAACATTTCTCTTTGGTTGTTTTTCAAAATTTCTTTCCAGTTATATAGCTCATCCGGTTTTGCATGCTGTCTACTTTATCTATTAAAGCCCTTCAAACATGAACCATAGCTGTTTTAAATTCTTGGTTTGATAATGTCAACATCCCTGCCATGTCTGGTCCTGTTGCTTACTCTGTTTTTGTGTTTTTTGCCTTTGGTTATGCCTTATAACTTTTTTCTTGATAGCTGGATATGATATACTGGGTAGAAGGAACAGAGGTAAATAGGCTTTTAGTAGTATGGTGGTGAGGTGCTGGGGGAGGGGAAGGATTCTATAGTCCTATGATTGGGTCACAGTCTTTCAGTGAGCTTGTGCCTCTGGTCTATGAACTTCACAATGCTTTCTCAGTTTATTTCTCCTCCATTAGGAAGACGAGATGACTACAGTGGGGTAGATTTAGGAATTCCCTCCTACCAGGGTAATTAGGCTCTGACAAGAATCCAACTGGTTATGCTCTTGTTAACTAGTTTCCCTTGGAACAGGCATTGTTCCAGGGGAACTGAGTGTTATATATATATTTTTTAAATGATTCTTTTCCCCTTTCTCTCTGCCAGGACCAGGTAAAACTCACAAAACTTTGCCCCCTCAACACCCTCATGACTGACCCCCCTCTCGTTTGTAACACTCAGATTTGTTTGGATTGAGCCACCAGCAATTTGTCATTTATTGTTCAGGTCTTCATACTGTCAGTGATTTTGTGGCAGTCTCAGCTTATAAGTCTCTTCTTTGGTAAGCCATGACTCCCTATATTCACCTGTCTCTCCAGTTTGGAAGGTAGGGGTTTGCCCAGTTTCCACACCTCTGAAGCATTCTAGAAGAGCTGCTGATTTTTCAGTCTGCTTAGCTTTTATACTTGTTAGGATAGTGTGACAACTTTCAAAATCTTTACATGCAGAAATGGAAACTGGAAGTGACACATTACCTTTAAAAAAGCAAATGAAGTTGATGGCTGATAATCTTATCAACACTGAGAGCAGCTGAGTATTTTTTTTTTAATTTAATGTTTATTTATTTTTGAGAGAGAGAGAGAGAGACAGAGCATGACAGGGCGGGGGCAAGGGGGCATGCAGAGAGAGAGAGAGAGGGAGACACAGAATCTAAAGCAGGCTCCAGGCTCTGCACTTTCAGCGAAGAGCCCAATGCGGGGTTCAATGCCAGGCTCAAACTCATGAACCCCGAGATCATGACCTGAGCTGAAGTCTGTTGCTTAACTGACTGAGCCACCCAGGCACCTCGACAGCGCCTTACTATCTAAAAAAATATATACATATATAGGGGTGTCTGTGTGGTTCAGTTAGTTAAGCCTCCTACACTTGGTATCAGCTCAGGTCAGAGCCTGCTTGGGATTTTCTCTCTCTTCTTCATTCTCTGCTTCCTCCCCTCTCTGTCTACACTCCTTTCTCCCCCAGAATAAATAAACTTAAAAACAAACATTTTTCTTTGTTCTATTTATATATATACATATATATATTTCAAAATTATGAAGAAGCACTAACTGATTTAAATTTAAGCAAAATATCTGAATAGACATTTCACTAAGAATATATACACTCATGTATGCATGCATGCATGTGCATGGTAAAATTGCCACAAATGCTGAATCAGACAGTACTGAGTGATTGATCCTACAGAAATACCGGGTTAGATTCCTATGAGCCTTTGGTCACAAAATTTTCAAATGATTAATTCATAACCTTGTTTTCTGTGTGTTTCTTTTTAATGATGCCTACTCAATACATATTGCTAGTTCATTCACATTAAACTTAAAAGCCAACAGCACTGAAGCCATGAATAAATAAAGCTTACCTAACACATATTTTCTATCAGGTCTATCATGGCCTTCTTCTACTAAGCAGCCCTAGACAACACTTCAGCACTACACTTGGAGGAAATTTTAAACAGCAAAACTATAACAAAAGCATAAAAATGCAAAAATCATGGCACTAAATAGAATTCAGAATAGACACTGTTTATATATGAGAGATGAACAAGTAGGCAGAGCATTGCTTTCTTCACATTCATCTGGGGACATCCATGTTGGGGGGATTCAATTATTTTACTGCTTTTTACATGCTTGTCAATGACAGTGAGTATTGATTTTGGGGATACAAATAAATTTTAAATAGTAGGAGATTTCTCAAATACGAAACCTTGAATAAAGAAAATTGACCATGCATGTGAGTCAAGTATAATAATGTATTCTATATATAGTATGTATATAAATAAAAATATATACAAAAATTTTATGTATATAGCTATATATACATATATAATCTCATAAAAACACTGGTTATAACTATTCATCAAGAAAATATATATTAGTACTACAGTGAGATATCACTATATGCCCACTAGAATACTAAAATTCGAAAATTCTAGTAATAGTGGTAGTGAGGACATACAGAAAGAGAACTCCTATTTATTATTAATAGGAATTTAAAGTATTATACACATTTTGGAAAGCGTAGTCTCTTTAAAAGTTAAACATAAATTACTTCATAACACATTATTTTAACTACTAGATATTTATGTAAAATAAATGAAAGTATATGTTCTGAAAAAGACATATAGAAATGGTTATTGCAGCTTTATTCATTATAGCCCAAATTTGGAAACAACTCAAATATAAGTCAACAGTTGAATCGATAAACAAATTGTGCTCTATTCATACAATGGAAGAATATTCAGCAAGAAAAAAGGAACGAACCACTGATACACACATCAACCTGGACCTTAAATCATTATGCTAAGGAAAAGAACCCAGATAAGAAAGGATCCAAACATAAACAGGTTACATAATATGATTGTAATAGAAATATTACCAGTGATTGCTTGGGGCTGTGATGGGAAATGACCGTAAACAATCAGAGGAAATTTTGGGGAGCAACAGAAATATTCTCTATTTTTACTGGTTATGCTGTCATGTCCATTTATCATAACTCTCAACAGTACACTTAATGAATGATATTTGTTGAATGTAAAGTACACATTGATAAATTAATATAAAATAAGAGACAAGGGACTCTTGTCTCATGCATAACCTACATGATGCACAGTTCATAAAAACAGAAATAAAAATATTCAATATAATATGAAAATATGCTCAAAATCTTTGTAACCGATAAAATTCCAATTGCCACAATCAAGATACTATTATACATCTAAAAGATTTAGAAAAATAAAAATGTCTAACAATGTTGACAGATGTATACAAGAATATGGAACACTGTAAGTAGATTTATCAATTGATACAACCATTTTGGAAAAAGTTTATTATTATGTGGTAAATTTTAAGATGTATATCCTTTTAACATATGAATCTCTAGGAAAAAATGGTGATGTACACCAAGAAGAATATGCAAGCATGTTTGAAAACACCATTGTTTTGAAATACCATTGTTTCTTAATAAGCTGAAACTGGAAATAAGTTAATAGTAAACTATAATTATTCGATACAATATTTTATCTGAACAACAATAACAAAAACTCTAGCTACATATAGCAACATGGATGTATTTCTCAAAACTAACATCACCAAAGAATATATAAAGGATGACTTCATTTACACAAACTTTAACAAGTTTATGTTAAAATAATTATCAGAGTACATACATAAGCAATATAAATATTAAAAAATTAAAGGTCTGATATATCCAAAAGTTGAATTAGTACTTAATGCTAGGAGAGGGATATGATGTAGTGAGACACACAGTTTATTGACAATATCCAATTTCTAGCCAATCATGTTGTATAAATGTGTAGTTACTTTAAACATTATACTACAGTTTTATTGCACATCACACACACACACACACACACACACACACACACAGAGTTGTAAAATAAACTCTCGTCAGTTATACTATGTGCATTTCCTACTGCCCTGGAAGAACACAGTAAGAGGACAAAGGTAATTTGATACATGTAGAATAGGAAAGTAGATTTTATTTTAGCTCAAAAAGGAGGCTTCAGCGTCCTTAAAAATTGATACCCATAAGGAAGTAGCACCTAACTATGTGAATTAACTCCCAAGAAAGGAAAGAGAAAGTAAAGTTGTTGGAGAGAAAATGAGGTAGTGCACTTAGTGAATAGAGAGAGTGTTGTCAGACTTCAGACATTCTAATTTTGCCTTCAATATGCTTTCCCCTAGACCAGCACTAACGATTATACTCCCTGTCTACTATAATTAAAGACAAGAGAAAACTGCTAAATACAATCGTGGTTAAAAATAAGGCCTAGCATAAAATCAACAACAAAAGAAACAACAGGTATTGGCGAGGATGTGGAGAAAGAGGAATCTTCCTGCATTTTTGGTGAGAATGCAAGCTGGTGCAGCCACTCTGGAAAATAGTACTGACATTCCTCAAAAGGTTAAAAATAGAACAACCCTATGATCCAGCAATTGTACTACTGGATATTTAGCATTTAGAATACAAAGATGCTAATTCAAAGGGATACATGCACCCCAATGTTTATGGCAGCATTATCAACAATAGACAAATAATGGAAAGAGTATAAATGTTTAATGACTGATCAATAGATAAAGAAGATATGGTAAACATGTACAATGGAATATTATTCAGCCATAAAACAGAATTAAATCTTGCCATTTGCAACATCAATGGAGCTAAAGAGTATAATGCTAAATGAAGTAGTTCAGTCAGAGAAAAACAAATACTATATTATTTCATTCATATGTGGAATTTAAGAAACAAAGCAAATGAGCAAAGGAGAAAAGAAAAAGAGACAAACCGAAAAACAGACTCTTAACTATAGAGAACAAATTGACGGTTACCAGAGGATGGGTAGGGGATGGGTTAAATAGGTGATGGGGATTAATGAGTGCATTTGTTGTGATGAGCACAGGGTGATGCATGTGTTGAATCTATCTATCTATCTATCTATCTATCTATCTATCTATCTATCTATCTATCTATCTATCTATGCAAGTCAGATAGAACAGCTTTCCTTCAAGCCTAAGTTCCAAATTGTGAGTTGGGTTTGCATCTGTAGATAATTCTCTTTTCCAAATTCTCCTTAGGTCAGACTCTAGCTAAAACATATTCTTCTTATGGAGAATCACAAATGCACATCAGGTTTATTAATTCATACAGGTACATTTAATCAGTCTGCATCAATTTGTTAACATTTCATTAGCTGAAAGTCAGTGGGTCAGGGCAGTACCTTTTGCCTCAACACAGAGGTATAGAAGAGTAAATATTTGCTGAATAACAGTACAATTTCTCAAAGACGTAGGCAACCTAAAGTTGGGATACTGGATGAAAGTTTTTAAAGATAAGACCAAGTTTGACTTTCCTGATCATAATTAACTATATTTGAGACAGAATATTAAGGAAGATATTAGTGACAGCCACATATTCAAATACATTTTAAAGGAAAAACATAGGTTTATATATTTCTTAGTGAATATACAATGTCATTTTTGAAGTTATAGTTCCTATATACTTTAAAATTAATGTACATTATTAATCCAAAAATTTACAAATTTGAAAAATTGTGTAAGTGTTCACATTTGTCTAGGTAGCTAAGAAAAGTTTTAGACAGGGAAGAAGAAAAAACCTTATAAAACATCTGTTTACTTGTGGATTTCATTTACAGATACTTAAGTGAAACCTATATTCTAAATACATGTTTAGACATAGAGACTGCTATTTGTCAACTGATTCATGACTCCTAGGTTTCATAAAATCAGTTTTTAATTTCATGGACTATATTTTAACTTTCTCTTTGTAATTTGTTTTCAATGTTTATTTATTTTTGAGAGAGAGAAAGACAGAGCATGAGCAGGGGAGGGGTAGAGAGAGAAAGAGATACAGAATCCGAAGCAGGATCCAGACTCTGACCTGACAGCACAGAGCCTGAAGCAGAGCTTGAACTCATGAACTGTGATATCATGACCTGAGCCGAAGTCAGATGCTTAACCAACTAAGTCACCCAGCGCCCTTCATATTGTTGCACTATATGCTAACTAACTTGGATGTAAATTAAACAAAATAATTTTTAAAAAGTTACCTAAATAAATAAATAATAAGTAAAGCTAAAGATTTAAATATTTCAGGGATCTCAGAGAATTCAGGACAGCCGACATATAAACAAGAAGGAAGATTCATAACACTTTAAGTCAATCCAATGAGTTAGCTTTGAAGATTTTGGTTTATAATTTTATGTTTTTTTTTTTCAGAGGCAGTGCTCATTGGTGTCTGAAGCCAGTTTCAAACACTCTCCCTCTCTTTTCTTGCTTTCATGAAATTTCTATTTTAGTATACTGTTTCTATGGTGATAGACTTTGTTCTCATTAATAATGTTTTAGTACTGATTGTATGTTACAATAATATTTTGGATAGATTGGGTTAACTAAAATATAGTATCACATTTATCTGTTTCTTTCTTATTACATTTTTAATAAAGCTACTAGAAATTTTAAAGTACATAAGCCCATAGTATATTTAAAATTTTAATTGAGATATAATTGATATATAACATTGTGTAAGTCTAATTTATATCAAGTGTTGATTTGATACATTTATATGTTGCAACATGATTCCCACCAAGGCTTTAGCTAATACCTCTTTCATGTCATGTTATGATTACTGCTAATTTGTAGAGAGAATATGTAAGACCCAGTCTCTTAGCAGAATTGAAGTATATAACACAGTACTTTTTGCTGTAATCATTATTCTGTGCATTAGATCACCAGAATTAATTTATCTTCTAGTTGCAAGTTTGTGCCCTTTAACATCTCACCAGTGCCCCACCCCTAAACCCTGGTAACCACAATTCTGTTTCTATGAGTTCAATTTTCTGTAGATTCCACATATAGCTCTAGACTCCACATGATAGATATCATACAATATTTGTCTTTCTGTGCCTGACTCATCTCACCTAGCATTATGGCCTCAAGTTTATTCATGTTGTCACAAATGGCAGGATTTCTTTCTCATAATTGGTATATACATATAGTCACATATTCTTTATCCTTTTATCTATTAACAAACACTTAGGTTGTTTCCATATCTTGGCTATTGTATATTATATACATGTATTGTATATTGTATACGTTATATACAAATATCTGCCTGACAATATTGCAGGTATCTTTTTGATATCTTGTTTTCATTCCCTTTGGATATATAGCCAGAAATAGTATTGTTGGATCATATGGTATTTCTATAGTATTTAAGTTTTTGAGGAACCTCCATACTGTTTTCCATAGTGGCTGAACTAACCCCATTTACATTTCCACCAACAATGCACATAGAGCCTCATTCCTCTACATCCTCTCCAACAGTTTGCTTCCTAATGATAGCCATTCTAGTAAGTGTGAGATGTTATTTCAATGTGCTTTTGTTTTTCATATTTCTAACAATTACTGATGTTGAGAATTTTTTCAAGTACAGGTTAGCCATATCTATGTTTTTTAAAAAATGTCTATTCATTTCCTGTGACCATTTTAAAATAGTTTGTTGTTGCTGTTGTTGTTTGCAATGAGTTGTATGATTTCTCTACATATTTTGGATTTTAACCCTTTATCAGATATTTGGTTTACAAATATTTTCTCCTGTTTCATTGGATGCCTTTTCATTTTTTTGGCTGATTATTTTGCTGTGCAGAAGCTTTTTAGTTTGATGTAGTTCCACTTGATTTTTGCTTTTGTTGCTTGTGCTTTTGATATCATACCCAAAAGATCATGGTTAATTCCAATATAAAGGAACTTCTACCCTATGTTTGCTTCTAGGAGTTTGTCTTTAATCCATTTAGAGTCTATTTTTTTTACATCTTTTTTTTTTTTTCTGATAGAAGTTTGGTTACTTCTGTTTTCTTTTGGTTTGTTAGGAATATCCTTTTCTATGCTTTCACTTTGAGCCTATTTGTGTCCTTAAACTGACATGTGTCTATTGTAGACAGGATATAATTGTGATATATATATATATATAATACACATATATGTATATGTATGTGCAGAAATATATACATAATATACATATATATTTTTTCAAGCTTCAGCTTGTGTAGCTGTCTGTCTTTTCATAAACAAAATCTCTTTACTTTTTTTCACAAAATATTACCATTAATGTCTTCTTAAAAACACTTTGAGGGGCGCCTGGGTGGCTTAGTCGGTTAAGCGTCCAACTTTCGCTTAGGTCATGATCTCGCGGTTTGTGGGTTCGAGCCCCGCGTGGGGCTCTGTGCTGACTGCCAACTGGGAGCCTGGAGCCTCTTTCAGTCTGTGACTCCCTCTCTCTCTGACCCTCCCTTGCTCACGCTGTCTCTCTCTCTCTCTCCTAGAAATAAATAAAACATTAAAAAAAATTTTTTTTAAAAACCACTTTGAGGGCGCCTGGGTGGCTCAGTTGGTTAAGTGTCTGACTTTGATTTCTGCTCAGGTCATGATCTCATGGTGCATGAGATTGAGCCCCATGTTGGCTCTGTGCCAACAGTGTGGAGCCTGTTTGGGATTCTCTCTCTCCCTGTCTTTCCACTCCTCCCCTAGTCACTAAAACTCACTCTCCCTCAAAATAAATAAATATAAAAAATACTTTGAGATACTGATCCAGTTATGGTAATTTTATAGGTAAGTTTAGGATGATTAATATCTTTACAATATTGAGTTTACCTAGATATAAACATAATTTGTTAGAAAATCTATTTAGAAATTCTTATAGCCTTTAATAATGTATTATATTTTAACTATGAAGGTCCTGTATGTATTGTATCTTTATTTTTATATTCCCTAATGTTTCATATGATTGTAAAATTATATATTTGATTTTTTGTTTTTAAACTCTTTATTAGTGCTGTATTGAATGCATTTATTTTTTGTGCTTTCCACTTATAGCAAACATTATCACCAGATTCTGCCATTAATTAAAAGTTTTCTGCAGTGTTAATGTGATCACTTGTGAATAATGGAAGTTTTATTTATTCTTTTTCATCTTTATATCATTTGATATATTTTCGGTATTTTTTCAGTGGCTAGAAATACCACTACAATAATACTTAGAGGTTATAATACTGGTCTTTGCTTTGCTATGATTTTAAGGAAACATTTCTGCCATTTTAACATTAAGAATAATAATCATTAGATTTTTGGCAGATACAATTATGACCACTCCTCAGAAGAGCAAACAGCTGGCACTAAGTAAACACCTCGTGGACTGACGAATTACTGAAGCAAAGGATATTAGAAATTAAACTAGGGTATCATTCCTTATTTATTATGAAGATTCATAGTTGTACATGGGCAGGGATACTGTTAAGAATAACATTAAATATATTTGACTTTACTCCCATAATATGATTCTTGTGAGAAAGAAACTTCAACATTTCTTCATTACTTATTGTATTTGTGCATATTTGATAGTGTATATATCTGAGCACCCGTTATCACATCTGATCTAGGAGAAAATTGGCGATGCCTCTGAAAATTATTCAAAGCATGGCTTAAGGTGACTACCACAATTACAGGCTTCATTTTCCCAGAAAGCTTTTCTGTGGACGGTAAAAGCTTAACTAAATGTTAGCAACTTGACAGGCTGCACCTGCAAAAGGAATATTTTATTTCTAAATTACTATTCTGTAGACCCCATAATATTTAATCTTTTAAAGTGCCATAGTGATTCAGAGTAGATAAAATTGAAATGCCTGTTTTCCAGAAGACAGGGACTGAAACCTATTAAGCCAGAAAACCTAGACCATTAATTTTCCTCAACCGTCTGTAATGGGAGGTTTGTGATAGACTTGTGAGTGATCCCTTTCCTCAGAGATCATTTCCTGGCTCTGTCTGTGTTCAGTAAGATGTAATATCATCCCCCTGATAATAGGTATTTGTTACTTAGCAACAAGTTCTACTTGTATATACTACAATTCACAGTTAATATATCTACACATTCTTTCCAAAAATGAATGGTTGTAATGTCTTAGGCTGAAATAATACTTAAATTGAACTGAATGTTTTAAAAATTCAAACCAACTCTGCTAGCGGCTCTGAAAAATAAAAGAATATTAAACTGTAAAGTAATCTACACATAAGATAACATAAACATGTTCAGTTTGAATATCTGTATCTCTTATTTTGGTTTTTGAAGGTTGAAACTAAATAAGAGTCAAAATAGTGAAAACAAAATAGGATTTCTTTACAAAATGAATGAGGGCGACAACTTCATTTGAATAGATTTCTCCAGTTGAGAAATTGAAGTGAAACTGTAAATTCAAGATGACTAAATACTAATGAGCCTGTTTGAATGCTGAATATGACTGAAGACCACTTCAATAATATGAGAATATTTGTTGGGAAAATGAAATTTTCTGGCACTGTGATTTGTGTGACGTTATATATATTTTGGCTCAAAAATAAAATAAGATGCCATAACATAAAATAAAACCATCTACAAATTAACCTGTCAAGAAATAAATACAGCTGATCCAGGACAAGTTAAGTCCCCATTACTATAAAAAATTAAGTAGAAACTGGATTATGTTTTGAGAGTGAAGTAGGAAATTTATGCATTGCTAGAGACTGGTACATATTAAATATGATTAATTCTGGTTTTCAAATTAAATAATAACAGTGATAAAAAGACTGCAGCCATTACATTATTTTTCCAAAAGTAATTACTCATTAGGTCTTTTTTATAGGTGACATATGATTTAAAATTTTTAACAGAACAACTTTAGTTTTCAAAAGCGTCTTGACTAAATGTTAAGTGTCGTATTTTGCTAGTCACATAAGAGACTATTGATGTGAAACTATCAATGTGAAATACCATCTTGTCAACACATCCATTCAATATTGAAATTAGAAATGTTAAATATGTATGATAATAATTCTTAAGCTTCTGGAATGTCATAAACCCTTTTAAAATATAATTAAAGCTGAGACTCTAACCCAGGAAATTGGATGTGTGTGTGTGTGTGTGTGTGTGTGTGTGTGTGTGTGTGTACATGGTCTTAAATAGTGTTTCAGTATTTATGTTGGAGAACACTAATAAAATTCAATGTTGAATGAAATGGTATTATAACATAATTGGTATAAAAAGCTATAATTTTGTTCTGATGTAACAATATTCAGTATTCAATCTGTTTTTATTCTGCCAATAATAGATTTTTTAAAATGGCATGAAACTAAGAAGGGGTTCTTTTGTTTCTTATTATTCAAATTCTACAGCACCATTCATATGAGATTTCTTTTAAGCAGAAAGAAGTCAAGTTTTTATGCTGTATGATGTTTCAAAGTCAAATTCTGTGCACTTAAGAGTATTTTTTCCAGATCTCTCTTAAACATGTCAGGGGGTAAGCGTGAAGAATAAAATTTGAAGAATGATAATATTTGACGTATTGAAGCTTAGAAGGAAACATTGATTTCCATTTGAAAATTTTAAAAAATTCCATTTCTTATTCTATAATCCTGCTCTTGTTACAAGTTTAACTTCCAACAATTACTACCAGGAAGTTTAAATTCTTTTTAGTGTGACCTAATATATCTCACTACTATAGTCTTTAATGTCTATGCCTGGATTCAGTTTGATTATTATGTACAAATTAATTATAATACAATTCCATTCTTTCATGGTAGCCATGTAGTTATCTTCTTTTCCTATTTTTGAGTCAAAGAAGAAAAAACATGTTAAGAAATTGTGTTTTCTCTAGAACTAATTAATATATTGCTTCTTCATTTTATTTACTTGTATACACATGTAAAACTAAGTTGTATTTTTACAACTAAGTTGTATCTTATTATAATGTTTTAAATATTCTAGGTAAGGTTTAACTTATTATAATATACTCATTCATTTCCATGATAATAATTGAAATGATATGTGTTACAATTAGTCCCACATATATGGAAATTTCCCTTTTGAGGAACAAAGTTATTTTACTAAAAGCAAGTTGCATGTGACCATATCCTATGTAGTTAGCATACCAAAAATACATGAAATATCTTTTTCTCAAGATTCTAGAATAGCAGACACTGTTCTATAGTCCTGGGTATTTTGTTAGACTGCTGAGTTAATATCCTTTGGTTTTCACTGATAGCTAAGCTTTGGGAAAGAATCCCAACTGTCCTTTATAATATCAATAATTACTTTATTCTCTGGAATACTGATACAAATAAAATTTTTTATTCATTCTTTTAAAAGTGAACCATATACTGTTTTTCTTTTATGTCAATGAACTCTATTGGAAAATTTGCATACACTCTTATCTTTTTAAAAATGCCTTTAAGGGGTGCTTGGGTGGCTCAGCTGGTTAAGTGTCTGACTCTTAATTTCAGCTCAGTTCATGATCTCATGGCTCTGAAATCAAGCTCCACATAGGGCTCTGTGCTGACAGTGTGGAACCTGGTTGGCATTCTCTCTCTTTCCCTCTCTGTCTCTGCTCTTCCTCTGCTCATGTGCATGCATGCTCTCTCTCTCTCTCAAAATGAATAAATAAAAACATTAAAAAAGAAAAATAAAATGTCTTTCATATAGGAGCTAACATGGTAATGTAGTAGGGGGACCCTAGGCTTGACCAGGGTCCTTTGAACACAACTAGATAGCTATTGAATCATTCTAAACACCCCAGAAATACACCTAAGAACTGACAGAACAAACTCCACAACTAGAGAGAGAGAATAGGTAACAAGGAGGAGGGTAGGAAGTGCAGAGATGTAGTCTGGAGGAGAAATGGATGGATGGCAGGTACTATGAATGGAAGGGGGCCATGGTCATGGTGAAAGGTGGGAGAAAGAGAAAGAGAAAGAGGAGCACACAGGGGAATGCACAAGGTGAATACTTTTCCAAAGCTGTTGGTGGGAAAATGAGAAGGGGTTGATATTCAGAAGTTCTTGCAACCAGCAGAGCTTAAAGCCTTGTGTTTGAAAGGTCAGCAGGCTTGGTTGGGATAGAACCCTGAAGGCGCTGCCCTACTGCTGGACAGAGGCAGGCAAACAACCCCAGGGAAAGACAGCATGAAAGCAGTGATCTGAAGAGTGTCTGCAGCATACAGCAGGGAGATTATTCACATTTCTTGGAGTGTGTCCCTGAGGGGTAGTGTTCATGGAGACCCCTCTCTGGGACAAATAGCTGCAGTGTCTTTTCTCTCTCCTAGCCCCTCAGCATAAAAACACAGAGCCACCTGTGGAAAGCAGCTCAGCTTCGATACTGGCCACTTAACTTGTTTATACCATGCCCCACACCCCTGTGCTCTGCCACCAGTGCTGTTCTTGGTCGAAGTTGCCAAAGTCGCAGCACAGAGAGACCTTGCCCAAATGACTAGTGCGGGTCCCTGCCCACAGCATGTCCCTAAATCCTAGAGTTTTAAAAGTCAAGAATCTTGGCTGGGATAGGGCCCTGAAGGCACTGTGCTGCTCCTGGAGAGAAGGCAGGCAACAAACAGGAGGCAGGCCATAGTTACTTCTTACTAGATATATCTCAGGAGGCAAGGGCAACAAAAGCAAAAATAAACTATGGGGACATTGTCAAAAGAAGAAGCTTCTGCACAGCGAAGGAAACAATCAACAGAACTAAAAGGCAGTCTACCTAATGGGAAAAGATATTTGCAAATGACATATATTATCCAGGGTCAGTACCCAAAATATATTAAGAATTCATACAACTCAAAATCAAATAATCCAGTTAAGAAATGGGCAGAAGACATAATAGACATTTTTCCAAAGAAGATATCCAGATGGCCAACAGACACATGAAAAGGTGCTCAAAATCACTCATTACAATGAGATACTCACACCTGTCACAATGGCTAAAATTAACAATACAGGATACAACAGATGTTAGCGAAGATGTGGAGAAAGGGGAACCCTCTTACACCATTGGTAGGAATACAAACTGGTGCAGTCACTGTGGAAAACAATTTGGAGTTGGTTAAAGTTAAAAACAGAACTACCCTATGATCCAGCAATTGCACTGCTAAGTATTTATTTATCCAAATGATACAAAAATACTGATTTGAGGGGATACATGCACCTCAATGCTTATAGCAGCATTATCAATAACAGCCAAACCACAGGAAGAGCCCAAATACCCATCAACTGATGAATGGATAAAGATGTGGTGTATATATACAGTGGGATATTATTCAATCATAAGAAAGAATGAAATCTTGCCATTTGCAACAGCTTGGAGCTGGAAAGTATTATGCTAAGCGAAATGAGTCAAAGACAAATATCATATGATTTCACTCATGTAATATTTAAGAAACAAAGCAAGGGAACATGGGGGGAAGAGAGAGACAAACCACGAAACAGACTTTTTTTAAAAAGTGTATTAACTTATTTTGAGAGAGAGAAAGAGACAGAGCATGCGTGGGGGAGAGGCTGAAAGAGAGGGAGAGAGAGAGGATCCTAAGCAGGCTCCATACTGTTTGAGTGTAGACCTATGGGGGGCTGAACCTACAAATGTGAGATCATGGCCTGAGCAGAAATCAAGAGTCAGACACTTAGCTGACTGAACCACCCAGATACCCCAAGAAACAGACTCTTCACAAGAGAGAACAAACTGATGGTTACCAGAGTAGAGGTTGGTTGGGAAAATGGATTAAAGAGATGGGGTATTAAGGAGTGCCCTTGAGATGAGCATCTGGTGGTGTATAGAAGTGTTGAATCACTAAATTGTACATCTGAAACTAATATTACACTGTATGTTAACTAATTGGAATTTAAATAGAAACTAAAAAATGTATAAATATAAAAATATAAAACATATTTCACTATCAAGTTCTTTCTTATCAGTGGCACCAAGTATTGTCCTTTTTTAAAAGTATTGTTCTTTGAATTAAAAACAAAATGTTTCTCTGATGCTGACGCAGGTTCTCCTTAATCTATGCAAAGTCACTGTTAATGGGTATAGAGTTCTTCACATCATCTGTTCCCTCTTGTCTGAGGGTCTTAATTAATCCATTTAATCTTTCAAAGATCCCCAAGATATTGAACAGTCACCATTTGGCCACACAAACGTAGGTGTGGGAGATTTGATGGTCAATAGAGTGGTGATTGATTTTTCTTCATGTAATAGAATGCATTTTGTGTTCCTGAAACTGAGGGAAGCTAATTGCCTCTGTTAGGGAATTGGGAGCTGGGATATCCAATCTTGAGTCTTAGATTGGCAGCTTCCAAATTGAAAAACAGTGTTTCATTTTTTATTTTATTTTACTATATCTCTTTTGAATCTTGTAGGTTTTCTGGTAACATGCAAGAGCCTGAGGATTTGATCCCTATTTGTCCTTATTTACAAGGAAAGTATCATCAAAGTAATTACCCAACGGCCATATTTCCTAAAACCATATGTTGATTCCTCTGTCACTAACATTAATGTCATGGATTGGATGAACTATTTTAAATTTGTCAAAATTTAGAGCTCAGACTCCACAGCAGGTCACATATTTCACTGCGTGGTATTTTAACTTCATATCTCAGCCTTCTTGAAGTTGTTCTGCTTCCATCCCTCAAGCATCAAATTTAACACAGATGCTAAGGAGCTTCAAATGCTTCAACAGTGTAATGTCTTCCACTATCTGTTCCCCTCCATACACACAAATGCTGCTTCTAATTACTGAGTAACATTTGATCTAAGATGTTTTGTTTTCTACCAGTTTTTCTGTATATATATACTTGACCTATTTTTTTTAACTTGGAATGTATTGATATGCAATGTTATTTCTATGATTCATTTAGTTATATGTGATTTTTTTCTAACAAGAAATATACTTCTTTTTATGAAGTTGCTTATGACATTATTTCAATGCCAAAATTAATGATATTGAGCTTCTGTAATGTGCTAATGTTTTTAAGGGAATGAAATACTGGCAGCTGTGCTAATCCAGGAGACCATCACTCCACACAGCATGACGTAAGTTCCAGTTCAGCAATCTGAAGCTTGTTAAGATCATCAGAAATTGAAACTGAAATAATTTATTTTATTTGACATTGATAGATTAAAATATAAATGAATTAGATATGTTATAGATAATTAGTTTTCAAAACTCCACTTAACTTAGGTGTCAGACTTGGAGTACAAATTTCGTTTCAAAGATTATTTTCTGACTTTCCATGACAAACAGATGGTCCCCACTCAGAGAGAGGGGAAAGAAAAAATAAGCTTTGTAAATTTTTAAAACAGCATAGAGCCAATTTGAAAATATCTTTCAGCCTACATTTAAATAAATAATGAGCCAAAATCAGTTAAATATGTCTGACTTCCAAACCATGATGGCCCAACAGTGCCACGGGGACCTTCATAAATTTGAGCTGTCATCTGGGATATAGGCTCTCAAGCACATTTTAAGTAAAACAACCACTTAAATTAAGGCTTTTGGCAATGATTCAAAATACTATAAGTATCTAATAATCTTCACAAATATTCACAGATGGAATCAACAAATTTAAAATGCTCAGTTACTATTGTCATCGTATGAGATTACAAGTATAGGAGATGTATTTTGAAGTAAGTGAAAGTGTGGTATGATACTTCTGCCCCAAGATTTCTATGGATCAACTTTATTATTTATACCAATAGGATGAAAGCAAATGAGATGATAGCACTCAGTTGTCTTCTTCCTCGAAAACTATGTTAAATCTCCATAGCATCAAACCAGAGTGAATGCAGGCAATCACTATGGAATACTTTTGTATACTTATACATTTATAGAACACTGGTCTTCAATTTAATATTTGAAACTTAAAAATATAAGAATTACAATAATAAAATTCAGATCTATTTATTCTTGAGTGGAGTGTTTTCTTTAAATATTCACAGGGTATTCTAATTGAGAGAATTGAGAATCAATTTTATAATTACTTATATTTAAATACTTTTTCTTTTCCATGCAGTTTGTCAACTTAGCTCTAAGAAAGTACACTGTCCTCCAAAATAACTTTGTTAGAAACAAGATAAGGGTTTTTACACAAAAGTAATACTAAATCATGTGCAGGAAATTTAAAAATAATAACTGAAATCTATCGTGTCTAAATTAAAGTAATACAAAAAGGAAAGAAGTTGTAGGTAAACATGGTGGAAGTAGTATTTGCATTTATTTTTACTCTTTCCTGAAACCAACAAGCAGTAAGGAGAATAAAACAGAAGAAGACATCAGCATAAGTTGTAAGTTTGAAAATTAGGTAAGAAATCCTGAATGATTTGTGTTTTAGCTTTCTCCATTTGGTTAAATGCTATCAGGAGACAAACTAACAAAAGCAAAGTAACTTACAAAACAGAGTCTCAGAAAGATTCAGTTATCTCTGAAGGCCAAGGTTTTGGTGGAGCTGAAAACAGAAGGAGTTGAGTAAAATACATATTTAAAAAAATGCATACTGAAATTCCCTGACTCTGTTACTCTACTTGCAGAGCCAGAAAATGACTCTCTCAGATCTAGGCAGAAGACAGAGATTTTACTATGTGGACAAACCAATAGACATTATCTCTAAAATCAGCGGTGGGATCATGTGACTCCTTGAGATGCAGTGAACATTTGGACATTACAGAATGAGACACAAGCTACTACCTTATCCCCAACTTTTCTCATCACCCCACACCTTGTCCTATCAAGATACTGGATACTTTTCTCTGAGGCAAGTTTCTGAGTCAGAAAGAAATTCCTATTGATATTTGGAATCCCCAAAAGAAACAGCCTGATTCTTTCCTAAGCACATTCCAAAGATCCAGCAGTCACCAGCTCCATCAATACATGAGAATGTCTTCCCAGTTTTAAATTGATTCATTAATAAATAAGGGGAGATAATCAACCATCTAATCTTTTAAAGGAAGTTCTAACATGAAAGAGAAAGAACACAATATATACAGAAGAAAATTAAATTGTACGTGAAACAAAAATGCAAGAAGCAGAAAAAATATAAAAAGAGAACTAAAATCTCTACAGTTAATATACAGAGATAATGAAGATAACTTATATACATGAGTTAAAGATAAAATGCCCCTTAAAGAAGTGAAATTCAGGGGCACCTAGGAGGCTTAGTCGGTTAAGCATCTGACTTTGGCTCAGGTCATGATCTCATGAATTGTGGGTTCAAGCCCCACGTCTGGCTCTGTGCTGACAGCTAGCTCAGAGCCTGGAGCCTGCTTCAGATTCTGTATCTCCCTCTCTCTCTGACCCTCCCCTGCTCATGCTGCCTCTCTCTCTCAGAAATAAATAAAACATTAAAATTTTTTTAAAAAGTAAAGGGCAAACTTTTGAGAGTTAAGAATATTTTTACTATAATAAAAATGGAAAGAAATGTTATATAATACAGTTGAAGGCATACTGGAGAAAGTAGCTAGACAAGCAGTATTATAAAACAAGAGAAGATAGTAAGTGAAATTAGAACAAAGTCCAGGACACTTAATATGGAACTTATATGCATACCAGAAATAGAGAACAAAGAAAATATGACATGTCTAATAAAAATTTCTAAGATATTAAATAACAGAATTTTTCTAGAAGGTTTTGATAAAGTTCAAAAGAGTTAATGAGCAGAGAATCACACCAAGAGACACCAATGTGAAATTACAGAAAACTTTAAACTAAATGACAAACTTAAAAAGTTCTAGTTGCAGGGAGGGGGGTGGGTATGGTCACATACAAAGCACGGAGAATTAAAGTAGCATTGCATATTAATAAAAAATAAAAAAAGTGCAAAGACAATGTTGTTCAAATAATGACAGTAAATAGTGTGCATCCTGGAATTCTGTACCCAATCAAACCATCTTACTAGTTCTTTATATGTTCCTGCTTATGCCTTATACATAGTTCTCTGCCTGAAACATAAAACTCAAGAAACTGATTTTTACTAACTTGCACATTATTTTCTTCCTTAGAATCTATAAGAAAATGCACAATATGCTACTATTTGTTTTCCTGTGAATCTTTTACACATTCTTTAAAAAGAATCTCTGCCTCACTCCTCTGAGAGCCTTCTCTGAAATAATGCCAGTTGTTTCTTTTGGCTCTCACATAATGTATTGTTACTATTTCTACCACTATATGTTCACATTACTTTGTAATTATCTTTTAAAATTTCAATCTCTTCTGTCTGACATACATTTTTAAAGTAATGAATTTGTCTTTATTTAACCTTTACCAGAATCTAACACAATGCCTACTGTGTAGATTATGGTCAAATAAGCATGGGAGGGAAGTGTATGAAGGCTTGAAGTTTGAAATAAATGCATTAACAAGGAGAAACAACTTTCTGTAAATGGAGAAAATTTTCTTTATAGATTTATTAATTTATTTTTTAGAATCCAAATAAAAATGTGACTTGTTGATTTCATTTGTATCTTTTTAAAGAGAAAAGTGTAATATCAAAACCCTTACTTTCAGTACTCTTCAACCAATGGTGTTGGGAAAACTGGACAGTGACATGCATCAGAATATTCAGTATTGTACACATTCATTTCTCTCCACATTTATACAAAGAATCAAGGAGATGTCAATCAAAACTCCTGAAGAATATTCTCTTATAAGCTAAAAAGCTCATTTAAAAACTAATTCCAAAATAGCAAGGGTCTAGGATACTTATGGCAATGTATAGTAAGGAAAAATTTAGATAACACATTCTATCAGAAATTGAGACTGCTTACGAAGTTCTAGCAATTAATAAATAGAAGTAATACACTAACAAAAAAATATTGGAACAAAACATGATCTGGAAATAGACCAGTGCATATGGTCCACTAATTTACGACAAAGGTATTACTGTAGTGCAATAAAGAAAAAAATTTCAATAAATGATTCTGGGTCAGCTATATTCCAATATAAGAAGAAATTAATCTCCTCTTCCCCTTTCACAAACATATAAACATTGATTCCAGGAGGATTAATTGTTGGTCATAATGAACTTGAGATAAGAAAAAGAGGTAAATAAATGTCTAACACCTTATACTAATCTAGGGACACTACTAAATACTGAGAATCAATTCAGAAATAGGGAAAAGATATTTGCAACACATATATTCAGAAGAGTGCGCCTATTTAGAATAAAGAATTTCTAGAAGTTAATAAGAAAAAGGTAGGAAATTTATTGAAAATATAGACAAAACACTTAAACAACAGTCCAAAAATAGAAATTCAAATTGCAAATCAGCATATAAATATCATTACACCTCAGAAAAATGTAAATTCAATCACAAGAAAATACCACTAGACACATACAAATGTCTAATAATAAAGTGACCAAGAAAAACAAATGTTGGCAAAGATGTGAGGCATGCTTGCAAAATTTTGTAATTTTAATACTTGGTGGGTAAGAAAAATGTACATTGATACAACCACTAGGAATCTCTCTGGTCTATTAACTATTCAACTATCTATTATCCAGGAATAATAAATATTAATACATTCTATGACCCAGCAATTCCACCTCTTAAGTGGATTGTAACTAAATATATTATAACCAAAATAAATGCACACTATTGCTCATCAAAAGACACATGCATTGATTTTATAACAGCATTATACAAAACAGCCAAAAACTAGTAAAAACCCAATTGCTCATCAACAGAAGGATGAACAATAAATTGTGGTGTATTTAAATAATGGAATATACTATAGCCCTGAGAATTAACAATCTAGAATTACATGTAATAATATGGATAAATCTTACAAATACAATATTGAATTAACATACCTATTCTAATATATGATTCTATTTCTCCACAATTCAAAAACAGACCAAAGTGATATACAGCATTAGAAGTACATTTATGACTCTTACGTGACTAGTAAAAGGGAGGGAGCACAAGAGCATATTTTGAATTGCTAGAAATCTCTGCTTCTTTATCCTGAGGTGGTTATGTGGATGTATTTGCTTGGTGAAAAGTTTATGCACAATTATGCACCTTGCACTCTTTCAGTACATATGCTACACTTCAATGACAAATGCACATTTAAAAAATAGTAATTTTGCTTTAGATTATGATAGGTCAGACTAATACTCCCACCAAATATAACTAGAAGAACTGTATGAAATTATTTAGAGGCATCATGCATGTTGGGCAGAAATTAAAATGTCACCATTTCATATAAGTAAGAAAGTTCAGAGATGAGAGTTTGACCTCTGTACTAAGTTCCACTTCAAGGCATCTGCCAATTTTTTTAAAATTTCACAGAGCTGATATGTAAATAATCATATGGGGAATACAGAAAATGCCCTAAGTGAATATGAGAAACAGTTTTAAAAAAATGAAGTCTCGCATTCCTGAATTCTTGAAGGGAAGAAAGAAATAGAAAGAAAAAAGTAATACTTGAGGAGATATTATTTGGCACAAGTTTTCTAAAATTACATGACACAGATCAAAAAGTTATGTGAATATCATACAAGGTAAAATAAAACAGAACAAACAAAACACACAAAAGTATTTCTAAAAACCATGTGAAATTCTTGATAAAAGAACAAATTTAAACAACAAAATAAAATAGAGCAAACAAAAAAAAAGAAAAATTTTAAAAACAACCAAAGAAAAAAACACATTGCTTTCAAAGGATTGTCTGTAATACTAATAGCTAAATATACACACACACACACACACACACACAACAATAACAAACTGAGATATTCAATGTTTCAAAGTTGTAATAATAAAGCTTGTAGAAGATAACAAAGAAGCAAATAATGAAAACATTTAAGTAGGCAAAAGATTCTTAAACAAAACACAAAACCACCAATAACCATAAAGGAAAGACTGATAATTAAAGTACATTAAAATGATGTACAACCAGACATCAAAAGATACCATCTAGAAGATACTATCACCTGTATATCAAACAAAAACCTCATATCCACTCATATTAACAATGTATAAAGAGCATTTTATTAGATCCTTAGGGATGCCGTAATAAATTAGTACAAACTCGGTGTCTTAGAAAAGAAAAAATGCATTACCTCACAGTTCTGGAGGGAAGAACTCCAAAATCAAGATCTCTTCATTGGATTATTTTTTTGGGGGTGTTGAGTTTGAGAATTCTTTATAGATATTGGATACTAACCCTTTATCTGAGATGTCATTTTCAAATATCTTCTCCTGTTCCATTGGTTGCCTTTTAGGTTTGCTGATAGTTTCCTTCACTATGCAGAAGCTTTTTATTTTGCTTTTTTTCCCCTTGCCTACAGAGATGTTGCAAAAGAAGTTGCTGCAGCCAAAGTCAAAGAGGTTCTTGTCCTCTTTCTCCTTGAATATTTTGATGGCTTCCTGCCTTACATTTAGGTCTTTCATCCACTTTGAGTTTATCTTTGCATATGGTGTAAGAAAGTGCTCCAGGTTCATTTATCTGCATGTCTCTGTCCAGTTTTCCCAGCACCATTTGCTGAGGAGACTATCTTTATTCCACTGAATATTCTTTCCTGCTTTGTCAAAGGTTACTTGGCCATGTTTGTGGGTCCATTTCTGGGTTCTCTATCTTGTTCCATTTATCTGAATGTCTGTTCTTGTGCCAGTACCATACTGTCTTGATGATTACAGCTTTGTAATACAGTTTGAAGTCTGGGGTTGTGATGTCTCCTGCTTTGGTTTTCTTTTTCAAGACTGATTTGACTATTCAGGGTCTTTTCTGGTTCCATACAAATTTTAGGATTGTTTGTTCTATCTCTTTGAAAAATGCTGGAAGAAATAGGCTAAAGACATGAACAGATACTTCTTCATAGACATCCAGATGACCAACAGACACATGAAATGTTGCTCAATATCATTCATCATCAGGGAAATACGAATCAAAACCACAGTGAAATACCACCACAAACCAGTCAGAATGGCTAACATTAATAAGTCAAGCAACAACAGATGTTGGTGAGGATGTGGAGAAAGAGGAACTCTTTTGCACTGCTTGTGGAAATGCAACCTGGTGTAGGCACTCTGGAAAAATAGTATGGAGCTTCCTCAAAAAATTCAAAATAGAATTACCCTACGACCCAACAATTGCACTACTAAGTATTTATCCAAGGGATATAGGTATGCTGCTTCGAAGGGACATGTGTACCCCAATGTTTATAGCAGTGCTATCAATAACAGCCAAAGTATGGAAACAGCTCAAATGTCCATCAATGGATGAATGGATAAAGAAGATGTGGTATATATACAATGGAGTATGATTTGGCAATCAAAAAGAATGAAATCTTGTCATTTGCAACTACATGGATGGAACTATAGGGTATCATGCTAAGTGAAATTAGTCAGTCAGAGAAAGACAAATGTCATATGACTTCACTCATATGAGGACTTTAAGATACAAAACAGATGAACATAAAGGAAGGGAAGAAAAAATAACATAAAAACAGGGAGGGGAACAAAAACATAAGAGACTCTCAAATATGGAGAACAAACAGAGGGTTACTGGAGGGGTTGTGTGAGGGGGGATGGGCTAAATGGGTAAGGTACATTAAGGAATCTACTCTTGAAATCATTGTTGCACTACATGCTAACTAACTTGGATGTAAATTTTAAAAAAATGTAAAAGAAAGATCTCTTCAAGATCCCATTCCAACTTCAGGGTTCTACAGGAGGATCATTCTTTGGCTCTCCCAGCTTCTGGTGCTCTGGGCATTCCCTGGTTCTCTTGGCTTGTGGCCACATTATTATAATCTCTGCCTCTGTCTTCACTTTGTGTTCTCTTCCTTGTCTCAAATCTTCTTCTGCCTTTCTCTTACAAGGACACTTGTCACTGGAGTTAGGACTCATCTGGATAATCCATGATTACCTCCTCATCTCAAAGCTCTTCACTTAATCATATCTACACAGACCTTTTTTTCCCCATATAAAATAACATTAGCACATTCTACAGATTTGATGAAGCTATCTTTTAGCAGGCTATATTGGCTCAAAAAAACATCTATAAGTCAACACAAAATAAGAAACAGTAAAAGCTTACAAAATCTTGAACACATAGATTCAAGACTAAAAATCTTGAATCATCTCCAAATGACCAATTCTCTTTGCTTGAGTTCTCCCATGAAACAAAAAACAAAACAAAACAAACAAAATGGCTGTATAAGTAATTTCCTTTAGGAAAGAATTCAAAGGAATATGATTAGGGTCCTGGAAAGTGTGACACAGGAAAGGAAGAGTAAGATATGTTATTAAGTCTGTTACTGCTATGCCTAATTTGGGAACAATTCTCAAGGGGACCTTGTGAGAACTCAGGTAGATTACACTTCAACATTGTCTGCCCAAGTAAAGGGAGAAAAAAAAAAATTGTGCACAGGGGTGCCTGGGTGGCTCAGTTGATTAAGTAAGCATTGAACTCTGGATTTTGGCTCAGGTCATGATCTCATAGTCATGAGATCCAGTCCCGTATCAGGCTCCGTGCTAAGAGTGAAGCCTGCTTGGGATTCTCTCTCTTTTAAAAAAATAAATAAACATTAAAAAATATCTATTCACTAATTCATCTCCCACTATTGGTCAATGCTTGGCCCATATGCTCCTGACTCCCTTACACACGTTATCAGAATGGCTGATAAGGCTCTGTTAGGAATCTCCCCCGTACCCCAGATCTGTAACAGGAAACAAAAATACAGGAGGCAGTTGAAGCACTGTACTATCAGATTAAAAGCAAGCATCTGCTTTTCATTACAATAACTTGAAATGATGGGGCCAAGTTAGGTAAGGTGGGACCATATACAGGTATAAGAGGGTCAAACTTACATGTAAATTATAAAAGTCATTTCAACATCTTGCTAGTCAGGAAAATTCAAATTGCATATTGATTAAGATGCAGAACTAGTGGGATGCCTGGCTGGCTCAGTTGGAAAACCATATGACTCTTGATCTTGAGATTATGAATTCAAGCCCCATGTTGGGTGTAGAAATTATTTTAGAGAATAATAAAAAAGACATAGAATAAGTGGAATTCTTAATTTCATGGTAGGAGTAAAAATGGATACAGACACTTTCTAAAATGCTTTGACTGTGTCTATTAAAGGTGAATTACGTATACTCTATGACACTGAAGTCCACTCCCATGTATATATATAGCAGGAATGCAAGCATGTATGTGCCAAAGATATGCATGCACATATTCATAATGGCATCATTAGTAATAGGAAAACACTCAGTGTATAAATGTGCATTGTATCAGAATGGATAATTGTGGTAGTGAATATCAATATGGTGATCAATAACACCTACAAAAATAAAAAAATAAAAAACCTTGACTTAAATAAACTACATCTTGGGATGCCTGGGTGACTCAGTTGAACGTCCAACTTTGGCTCAGGTCATGATTTCATGGTTCGTGAGTTCGAGACCCACACCAAGCTTACTGCAGTCCCCGCAGAGCCTGCTTTGGATTCTCCCTCCCCACCTCTCTCTGCCCCTTGCCTACTCAAGCTCTCTCTCTCAAAAAATGAATAAACATTAAAAAAAACCAACTACATCTATACACAATAATATATTGAGCGAAAGAAACTAAAAAGATCTTGTATCATATGCATTTTTTTTTTTTAAAGGCAACACGGGGGGTGCGGGGGCGGCTCAGTTGGCTAGGCATCCAACTTCAGCTCAGGTCATAATCGAGCCCTGTGTGGGTTTGTGGGTTCGAGCCCTGTGTCGGGCTCTCTGCTGACAGCTAGCTCCGAGCCTGGAGACTGTTTCAGATTCTGCGTCTCCCTCTCTCTTTGGCCCTCCCCTACTCATGCTGTCTCTCTCTCTCTCAGAAATAAATAAAATGTTAAAAAAAAATTTTTAAAGGCAACACAAATTTATAATGATAAAAATCAACACAGTAGTTACCTTTATGAGGCCAATTACTGGGATAGAACAGAAGTGGAGCTTTTTAAAAAATATTTTAATGTTTATTTTTGAAAGACAGAGAGGGCATAAGCAGGGGAGGAGAAGAGAGAGGGAGACACAGAATCTGAAGCAGGCTCCAGGCTCTATTAGCACAGAGTCCAATGTGGGGACTCCAACACATGAACCATGAGATCGTGACCTGAGCTGTAGTCAGACGCTTAATTGACTGAGCCACCCAGGTGCCCCAAGGTGGAGCTTTATAAATAGAGTAATATTTTTATGCCTCCTTCTATACCATGGTTACACAAAAATGTTCACTTTGTGAAGATGTATTCAGCTACAGATCAATCTGCACAGTTCTCAAGATACATGCTATATCTCAGTAAGACTTATTCTTTATAATTACAAAATACAACTTTTCATACTGCACAAAAATGGTTATATGAAAACCATAAAGAAAATACGATAAATATTTCATCATTCGAATAACATTTATCTCCCTCTGATATTTTACCTAGCATATACGGGTAGCTCTGATTTGGATACCCGTTAGCCTGTTTGTGACTAACAGTTTTCTCTCCCCGCTCAGTGTAGTTCCATAATTAGGCAGTGGTGACTGCCAGACATTGGTGTGTTATATGAAGAGGAGACAAGCTCCTAGCATGCTCTTGCAGACAACCTGTGAAGCTGAAGTGGCTCAGCTTGGATCTTATCTCCTCCACATAGGGTGTCAATCAGAAATAGTTATAGTCCGTTACTGACTTATTTTTAAACTCTGTGGGGGCACCAGGCATCCCATCCCTAATGTGCCTTAATAACCGCTACATTTAAATATTTGTTTTGTTATATTTGTTTGTGTTTTTAACTAAACTTTGGACTCTCTGTGGCCTCTTTTATCACCATTATCCAGTTATACATTTAATATTTTATATTTAAAGCATTTATTAGTCCTAGACATCCCACCACATAGCATAGTGCCCATGTGTTATGTGTACATGAACTTTGGATTTGGGTTTTAACGGTATCCCTAGGGGAGAAGGCATGAAATCTGACTCCATAATCTTTAACAAGCGACCTCTTTTCTCTATAACAATTCCTTTTACTATCTGAGACTAGAGGCAGTGGGAGTGCACCACTGAAATCCTACTTTATTAATTACTGGAACTTCCATTACAAAGTATCAGTCTTGATAAACTGAGGGTACATACAAGCATCAAGTACTCTATTTATATAGGCCACCAATCCTGAAACTTCAATGCATATTACAGTCATCAGGAGGTGTTGTTAAAACACAGAGTACTAGGCCCTCTACCCAGCGTAAGTGATTTTGAGAATCTCTGATGAAACTTGAGAATTAATTTTTCCAACTTTATAGGTGATGGTTGTGCTGCAGGTCAGAGGTCCATGCTAGAAAGTCACTGTGGACTCAAGGGGACCAAATCTTTAGCCCCCTTACCTGTTTTCCATCCTTGTTTTAGCTGTCCCTATAAATAGCCGATGTTTATGACTGTTTAGTCAACTTTACAGCCCCCGCCTTTTTTTCCCACAGTAATAGCAATTTTGACCTCTTCACACTTCTGCATGGATCTTCTGAGTGTTAGTGATTATAATAAAACTCTGCCCTTACCACAGGTATAAGCATATGAATTCAAATGAAATAATAATCCCAGACAAGATATTAGGACAGTGTGGTGATGTGACTCAAGCACACTCAATTAACATAGATGTATCCATGTATAAATATAGGAGTAGATAGATGGATTGACAGATGTACAGGTCAATGTCAGTCTTCTGTCCAAAATTCTCTAGTAGCTCTCCTTTCTACTCAGAATACAAAATTAAATGCTCTAAATGGCCTACAAGTCCCTAAATCATCTATAATCTGCAACTCTCTACCCTAGGCTAACTGTGTTTCTTACCCCTCTCTGTCTTTTATTTCCATTCCAGTTCTCATGGCCTCTTCCAATGCTCACTTGTTTGGACCACAGGGAGATCTCTTCATGGTTTCTGTCTTCCCATAACTCTCCTGGCGCAGGCACCAACTGCTCAGTCTGGCCTACCTTCATTACTGGACTTAATCTTCTAGTTTTCCCTGGCCCAAGCCCTCTTCCTCTCTGCTTTTTCTCCATCATCTTCAAGTATACTATTAAATACACACTTGTTTGTTGCCACTTTTGTTCATTTCATTCTGAAGGCAATGACTTTTATTCATTTTATTCACTGCTATGTTCTCAGCACCAATAATAGAGAGGGGGTTTTAACAGAATTCAATAAATACTTGTTGAATTGGTTTTTATCGGTATAGACATATAAATAATTAAAAATGGATCACCCTACTGCTTATTTCAATAAACCATGCCAAGTTTTCCTTTAGTTGAATTTTGCTGAAGAGAATGAATCTGAAGTAAAAGTGAGAGAGTCGCTAGCCTTCCGATAAATGTTTCTTTACTATAAATGTTTATCCTAAAATTATTCCTTTAAAGTCTTTTAGCTTACGTGGTTGAAGTTATTACAAACTCCATTGTCCACTAATAAAGATAACAACTGGAGCACCCGTATACATTTCTCTACCTCCACTCTCCCAGCATATTTCTCTAGGCTTTATTACTTGTTATTTTTATATTTTCAATATTAATATTTATATTCTTATATTTAGCCATGATTATTTTTATATTAAAATGGACTCACCATCAACTGTTTTACCGAAAAGTCTCTATTATTGGCTGAAATTCAAAATAAGTAGCTTCCCCCCACCCCACCCCAGGGATAGCACATATGTGAATGCTTGAGAATATATATTATTACACAATGTGTCTTTCAGTAATTGTCTCTGGCTTATTCATATGAATTTTCTTTCAGAGCCACTTCCCAAACTGTTGTTTCACACTAGATTTTAAAAGACATAACCGCTATCTTCTCTGAAGCTTTCCTAAAACCTTATATTACATCACTTCCAAAAAAAGCCACAATGATGATTCTTTTCATGCTTCTGGCCCTTGCTTTGTGCATGTTCTGTAACCTGCTAATTGGCTTTCAGGATGGCCCCGGAATGGCTTTTGGAAGGTTCTCTCATCTCCATGACTCATGGGTTGAATCTGTCATACATTACATTCAGTGAAGATATTTTGTTTGTAAGCAAGCTGGCATTTAATTTTTTTTAATGTTTATTTATTTTTGACAGAGAGACAGAGTGTGAGGAGGAGAGGGGCAGAGAGGGAGATACAGAATCTGAAGCAGGTTCCAGGCTCTGAGCTGTCAGCACAGAGACTGATGTGGGACTCAAACTCGTGAACCCCAAGATCACGATCTGAGCCAAAGTTCGACACTTAACCTACTGAGTCATTCAGCCGCCACTTAGTAGGCTCATTAAAAGGCCATAGATATAATATGTCTACAGTATATGGCAGGAGAGAAAAATATTTAAAGAGGCTAGTGGAGAGTCATTTTGGTAATAAAGACATTTTGGTAATTGGTTCTAATGTGATTATTATCTCTTTTTGACAAAGTATGTCTTTTATCAGTATATAGCACACTTCTTCATTACTTATTCTGTTTTTAGCTTTAAAGCTTTATTTAAAGTATATTTAGTCTGATATCAACATTTTCTATAAGCAATTTCAGGTTACGTGTGTGTGTATGATTTCATTCAACTTAAGTAATTATTTCTTCTGTATCTTTGTAGAAACAAAGATAATAGATTGCTTGATCTTTGTTAATTTGTTTTTTTAAGTTTATTTATTTTGAGAGAGAGAGAGAGAGAAAGAGTGTGAGCAGGGGAGAGCAGACGAGGGGTAGATAGGAGAGAGTGAGTGAGAGAGAGAGAGAGAGAGAGAGAGAGAGAATCCTAAGCAGGCTCCATTCTATCAGCCCAACACAGTGCTTGAACCCACAAACCATGAGATCATGACTGGAGCAGAAACCAAGAGTCTGACACTTAACCTACTAAGCCACCCAGGTGCCATTGTTTATTTGTTTTTAATATAATTTGGAATTCATCTTTTCATAGCAAGTTTAATTAATGTATATTATAATTATTATTTTGGGAGTATCTTTGTAAACTTAGTTTTCTGTTTTGTGTGTGTGTATATATATATATATATATATATATATATTAAAGTTTATTTACTTTGAGAGATTGTGAGTAGGGCAAGTGGCAGAGAGAGAGAGTTCCAAGTAGAATCTGCATTATCAGTGCTGAGCCCTAAGCAGGGCTCGAACTCACAAACCATGAGATCATGACCTGAGCTGAAATTGGATGCTTAACCAACTGAGCCACCGAGGTGCTCTTCTTGGATATTTTTAAAATTCTTTTTGATTTTATGTTTTCTCCTTTCTTAATTTTCTTTCATTCCCTTGCATTTTCTCTGTTATTCACACATTTATTTTTATTCTTCTGTTGGTTATCATTAGTGTATTACTCTCCACTGTGTTAGATTTCCACTACTTATAGCTACCATATCTTCATCCCCAAGAAGGGAAATTATGATTCACTAATGACCCTTAAAAACCACTTTCTTAATATCATTATTTGTGGCACTACTTATTTAGACAATGACATTTACTGAGTTTTTTACTTGCCTTCACTTTCCACAGCATTGTTCCACTACTTGGAATCATTTCTAATTTTGCTCATGTACTTTGGGAGTGCATTCAAAAAAATACCATTAGGTAATAAACTTTCTGAGAACTTAAATTTCTGAGAACTTTTTCAAGATATTTAAATCATAGTTGACTTGTATGTAAAATGTGATCCTCAGTGATTTAATAAAGAACTATTAATATTTTTAAGCACTTTCAAATACCATCTAGTGAGAAGTCAGAAGTGATTTCTATCTCTTGTTGGTGAACTTCTTTTCTCTTTTGGTGGTTCTGGAATCATCACACTTTCTTTGCAGTTCTTAAATTTAAAAACATTATTTCTGATTGTATGTGTGTGGCATGTGTATAGTTGATCTGCCCTTATATATCCTGCTCATCATTTCTGTATTTAATTCCTGGAAATTCTAGTTATTGTATCATTAAACATCATCCTCCTTTATTTTTCCTCTTATTTGTTACTCATAAATAGTGTGCTGACATTTCTTACTCAATTATTTTGGGTTAGTTCTCTTACCTCATCATCTAGTTCATTAGTTCTATCTGTTGCCAAATCCATTTTTCTATCCAACACACTTATTGAGATCTTTATTTCAGCAATTAAAGTTTATACAAAAGTTTAAATTGACTTGTTCCTGCAGCTAGTTTGTAACTTTATCCCTAACCTTTCTTGGCATATTTATTACTTTTTTAAAAATACTGTTCTACCTTATATATAAATTCAGTTGTTTGGTTTGTTCTCTTTCTTCATGATGCTTGTGCTCTTCATATATTCTGCTTTGTGTCTGTGCCGCTATTATGTTTGGTTCATATTACCTAGTATGTCTAGGTTATTATCATTTCCTAGTCATTCATATCTGGAGAAGCCTTATTTTGTGCTATTTCACGTGAGTTTCGGCATTACACGTTGGTCTCAAACATAGCATTACACGTTGGTCTCAAACATACGCTGTTTATTTTATTCACTTTTCTCTGTATGGTGATGTTGATCATCAGGATACACCCTTGGGCACTCTGATTCTTAGGTTTCAACGTTAAGTTTAATGTTTGCTTTAGGTTTCTGGTAGATAAATTTTAACTTAAAAGCATACACACAGAGTTCTGTTTTGTGAAGTTTTTAACCATCGGTGTATACTTAATTTCATTTTTCCTGAAACTGACAATGTTATGGTTCTATTTATAAGTCACCGTTGGTTAGGAAAATGTCTCTGAACAAATCAGGACACAGAAACTCTCTTCCTCTGCACAAGTAGGTGAAATGAGATAAGTGGACTGGTATCACTAAAGTTAATACACTTATGTGAAAGATTTTTCCTTCAAATGGGGCTAGAAATGGGGTATTACCTATGTTTGAAGGCTCTATGTGATCACAGCAGTACCAGTATTTCTAGGGAAAATATTTTGCCCTCCTTTACTCTGGGTTTCCAAGGAGACATTACTGTAAAGGAAATTCTTACTTTTTATTTGCTGTGGTTTCTTTTTATCAGTCTCAGCTTGTAATTTTGGTGTCTGTTTACTCTTTTTTTTAATGTTTATTTATTTTTGAGAGTGAACAGGGGAGGGACAGAGAGAGAGAGGGAGACAAAATCCAAAGCAGGCTCTGAATCAGACCAACTGAAACTTAACCAACTGAGCCCAAGTCTGAAACTTAACCAACTGAGCCATTCAGACACCCCTACTACTCTTTCTTGAATCAGAAAAAAGTCAATATTGGCCTGAGGTTAGCTGATCAATGAGATGAGTAGATTTTCCTTTGTTCTCATTGTTTGTTTGTTTTAATTTATTTATTAATTTTGAGAGAGATGGAGACAGTGCAAGAGGAGAAGGGGCAGAGAGAGAAAAGCCCGATGCAGGGCTCGAACCTAAGAACCATGAGATCGTGACCTGAACTGACACCAGAGAGTTGATGCTTACCTGACTGAGACACTCAGGTGCCCCTATTCTCACTGTCTTTTAATTTCATAATTCTTGAAATCCTTCTCTGCCAATTCCTGTAAATTTACATTATTTTATCAATGATTCAGTAGCCTGAAAATGGGGGTGAGACAGAGTCACCTCTGTGGTGGACTCCTTAATGAATCCCCAAGGCTTCTCATTTCTGACATTTCAATTGTGGTTGAGTCCTACTGGTGAAAAGGCATGCAAATGAGGGCTTCTTTTTTTCTTTTTTCCTTTTTTTCTCAGGGTGTCCCAAATGTCCTCATCACCAGCCCTTGTTTTCTATATTGTATTATATAATTTCCTGTGGCATTTTCTCCTTTATTGTCTCTCTCAAAAATAAAAAGGGGAGCAGTCATTTCCTAAGACATACAGGGAAAACAGAGAATGAATTTGTAGAGAGATGATGTCATTAGGCCTCCGTACCTACTTTACAATATTACATTGAAACCTATAACAAAGAAAATCTTTGTTAATTTGCTTCTTGAGAAAACTGTAGAATATATTTAATAGCTTGCTTACTCAGGTTTTCATATGTTTTACTCAAAACATTTATGTGATCCAGAAGTAATTAATTTAAATTTACTCATGTGGATCTAATCTCAATTTTTGGCTTTATCAAGATTTGCTTTTCTATGACTCTAGTCATATTTAGACTCCAGATGTTATCCAGGGGAAGTAACTTATACATTTTTTTTTTCTAAAAAAGAATCAGTACAGTTAGGGACTCTCAAACTTAAAAGGATTATGGAATGGAATGTTACAAAGAGGTAAAATCATCCTCAATAATCACTCCTCTCTGGACTGGGTGAGAATTTAAGGATTATTTTTGATGATATATATGTGATTTAAGATAAATATTAATTTCCTTCTCTCCAGTCTGTTCTCTCTTAAACTATTTTAGTTAACTCACGTATAGGAATATTTTGAGACATAATCATAGATCATTACATAATCTGACCATTACAATGAGATGATTTTGTAAGCAAAAGAACAACTTATTTAATGTGGTCTGGTAAATTGAAGTTGCCATCTTGAGAAAAAGAAATCTAAGCGGTTCCAAGGTGGTTCAGTCGGGTAAGCGTCTGATTTCAGCTCAGGTCATGATCTCAAGGTCAATGGGTTCGAGCCCTGCGTCAGGCTATGCTAAAAGCTCAGAACCTGGAGCCTGGAGTCTGCTTCAGATTTTGTGTCTCCCTCTCTTTGCCCCTTCCCTGCTCATGCTCATGCTCTGTCTCTCAAAAATAAATAAATATCAAAAAGATTAAAAAAAGAAAAAGAAATCTTATAAAACACGATGGAATATAGCTCATAAAAAAAGATATATGTTGTGTATATATACAGAGAATAAAAGTAAATACTACAGTTAAATATCCATAAATGAATGAAGGCCTCAGCTGCATAAAAACAGACCCTTTTCAACCAAACACTGTGTTTTAATTGAATTACCTGCTGAGCCAAACAAAAATCAAGTCTCTCCCAGAATCAGACTCTTGACTGTCATGCACTTTAAGTGAAGGCAAGCAAAATGCCTCTCCAAGCTTCCAGAGAGTATTATGGCTTTCACAGGGTTCTGGAAAGGCTTTCAACAGGGTTTTTCATAATTGTATTTTTCCCTAGGTTAAAAGAAATCTCTATTCACAGTGCCTTTTTTATTCCCTCAGGTACTCCCCTACCTGTGTTACATGACAGACCACTGTGATTCACAGGAGGAGCCCTCTTTGCCAGATTCAAACTAATTTTATACAAACTTCACTGAAGCTTTAGAGTATTGGATTTTTTAAGTAATGCAACTGCCTTTTAAGAACTTTTCCAATTAACGTTTGCTCCTTCATGGCATCCCTTATCCTTTCTCACTGGCAGAGTAAAATTTGTGTTACATACTACATGTATATTATATTCATATACATCATAAATCAAATATTATACACAATACAATAGACAGGTATGATATATATATATAAATAAACACATCTTATAAACGATGATAGTCAAGTTTTTCTTTTTTATGGCAAAACATATAACACAAGAAAGAAAGTATAAGACGTGTTCATTTTTAAAAAAATAGTTAACAAGAAAATGCTTATATTACCTTAACATGACTAAGTACTAGGACATAGTTCCTATGAATGCCACTTCATGTTTCTTCCTTCACTGTATACTTTTCCCTAGAGCAAATCACTAGTCTAGTCTGGCTTTTGTGATACACATTATCTAACTTTTTTGTATCTTATCATCTCTGTGTATATTCCAAAATTATATTAAGTTTTTCCTTCCTTTTAGAAGTAGTACAAATGAAATCTGGTCAACTGGTAATGAATGTTTATGTGATTCATTATGTAATATGACTCTTTTTGCCATTGGATATTTGGAATGATTTCAGTTTTACAAATGAACTGTTACAAATACTACCATATGTATGTGTTTGAGATCGTTTTTTAATAGATTATATAAAGGTTCACTTTTAGCAATAAAAGCAACTGTTTTTTCAAAGTTTTTTTTTAGTATTTTATACTCCATTAATTAGCATATTGACTAAACTGGTATTACAAAAAGTGCGAAACATGGATCTTTATTTTTCTTTTACAAAACATTTGAGATTAACAGCTTTGGGCTAACAGAGCCCAAATTTTTTATTTAAAAATTTTTTAATGTTTATTTATTTTTGAGTGCAGGGGAGGGAAGGCAGAGAGGGAGACATAGAATCCAAAACAGGCTCCAGGCTCTGAGCTGCCAGCACAGAGCCCAACGCCTGGCTCAAACTCATGAACAGCAAGATCATGACCTGAGCCCAATTCAGACACTTAGCTGACTGAGCCACCCAGGTGCCTCAGAGCTGTTCTACTTAGAAAGTCATCAAAGATCAGGGTCCTTTACTTTGTTCTTTTCACCCTCCAAGGGTTTTTTCTTCATCTATATGGTAGAAGAGCTCACTTTCACATCCACTTTCCTACTCAGGGAAGAGTGAAGCAGAAGTATAGGGCAAGTGGCTTGTTTTAAAAGAAATGATCCAGAAATTATACTCCTCTTTCCACTTTGTCTTGAAAGCTATGATAGTATTCAAGGAAAAGTAAGTAGAAATTTGGAAGAAACTTTAATTTCCAAAGATATTAGAAACTTAAAGTTGTGAGTACTTCTCAGAAAGAAAAAAAAAAGACCAAATAATAAATAGAGAGAAGTATAAATAGAGAGAAGTATAATATGAGCACTAGAAAGAGCCAGGAAAGAAATGAAATAGGAGGTTTTAGAACATATATATGTTCTCTCTCTATATATACTTAGGTTAACTGCAGAGCATGAATGTCCAAATTTAAATGCTTTATGAAAAAGCATATCATCAAATTTTAGAAACTTTGTGATAGATCTTAAAAGAAAGAGAGAGAGAAGGAGAGAGAAAGAAAAGAAGGGAGAGAAAGAGAGAGGGAGACAGGGAGACAGACAGACTGTAAAGATAATTAAATGTTGTATGAAATTGGTTGGGAACCAAAGTGGCGTCTGACTTATAACTAACACTAGAACCTAGAAGTAAAGGAACCAAACATCCAAAAATCTGCAAGGTAATTATTTCTAAGATAATTCATTCTAAAATAATTGTTTCTAAAATAGTTTCCAAAACTTTAAAACTAAAATTTTAGTATGCAAAACAAGAATCAGATGTAATCGTAGAATACATCACATTTAAGAGGAAAAAGATCCTACAGTCCTTTTCAAAAAAACCTACTAAAAGCTATTCTTCAGAAAAACCAAGGAAGAAAAAGTTAGGAGACAAGAAAAATAAAAATATACTATGACAGAGAAGTGCTGTTGTGTAATTGGCCCAGAAAGTAACCAGTCCATTTTTGAGGAGTAAAATGGAAGGCTCCAAGACACATGCTTACCCCCACTCAAAGGTTGATCCCTGGTCTTATGAAGATGTTAAGAACAAATTTAAAATTCTGAAAAATAGCTCATGATTAAATAAAAGATGGATATATAGAAGATTACATAAAACCAATGAGACAATGACTAACTGCCGGGCAAACAAACACTATATAAAGCAATGCATATACTTATTTAGCATTATCGAAGTCAACAGGGAATAATGCTACATAGTCATAAGTATATAAATGCAAGAATTATGAAACTCAAAAAACTGTGTAGATTGTGAAAGAAATGGGCATGTGCACTGCAGGTTGAGGTGAAGGGGGCCTGGTAGGGTATAAAGAAGATAAGCTTTTGCTTTCCATACAAACAAAATATTAGATAGCATATAACCCTGAGAAGTTAACAAATTAAGATCTAAGGACATTATTAGGAGACATGGAGATAAATGCCAACAGAAACAGTAAAAGGAAGAAAAGTGACAGCTTCTGGGAAGCAGGAATTGGGAATGGCAAGGAATGAAGCAATGTCTGGGCATTTTGTTTAAAAGATTTTTTAGAATTCTGTCTTTTTAAACTATATTCATGAGGGGCGCCTGAGTTGCTCAGTTGGTTGAGCACCCGACTCTTGTTATCTGCAGAGGTCATGATTTCAGGGTTTGGTTTGTGGGTCAGGGCCCTGCATTGGGCTCCCCGCTGTCAATGCAGAGCCCATTTCAGATCCTCTGTCTCCCTCTCACTCTTCCCCTCCCCCATCATTCTCTCTCTCAACAATAAATATTAAAAAAGCTTAAACTACATTCATGAATAACTCTGCTAAAAATAAATAAATATATATACCACAAAATCACTATTAGCTTTATGTTTTAGAAACTTCCTTGATTTATTTGTCTATAAAAAAGGGGTAAGATTATATACCACATTAGTGTTGTTATGCAAATGAAATGACAAAATGTCTGTAAAATTGCTAGAACAGAGCCTCAAGGGCATATTCTAATATTAAACTAATGTTACATCTGGCATTTTAATTGATCAGGGATCCAAATTCTAGAAAGGTTAAGTGATATGACCTAGTGATAAGAGTAACAGGAAGAAGAATTCAGATCAAATGTCCCTCTAAAGCATGACTTTCATTACACTACATTTCCCCTGACTTATTTATACTAAGAAGTACATTCTACTGTACATACTTGTACTCAGTAAGATGATTAAGAACAAATCTAAAGTATTCCAAGGGAAAGTCTTCACCTAAATCTGTCATAATTATTATCAATTTAAAAGTGGGAAAGTACAGATCCAGTATGTCTAATGAATCTAAATTATCTTGTGGGTCCTTTTTCTTTTCTAATTTTCTATATTTATATTTCACAATGGTTTAATAAATAAAAAACACATTGTCCAAATTTAATATCACATACTGCCTCCAGCCATAAAAGTTATAGAGAATAAAAATGGAGTCTTTCTGAATAGTTTTCAGATGACTTTGATAAATGATAAAATTCATCATTAACTCGAACTAGGTTTTTTGCTTCTGAGTAAACATATGTGATATATAGTTTTGAGTCTGAGTCTTATTCAGAATTCACCAGGACTACAATGTATACAGCAATAAAAAATGCATTAACATCATGAATGTCTATGAAAGAGCAAACTTACAAAAGAAAATGGACAATGATGTCAAAATAAAATTATATTACATGTTACTCTCAGTTTTAGTGCTTCCATTACTGGTATGGGATTTGGGGATTTGTGGAGAAAGCATTAGTGTCAAGTGATTTTTCATTAGGGTTGATCCATCCATGTTATCATACACATATCAGAGAAATGAATATAGATTGTACTTTAATACTTAATAAATACATATAAACAGAGATTTTATGCTGGGTAGTGTCCTCTTAACTGTGACTAATAAATAGCACATCTTGCTGAGAATATTTTGAATTTTATGTGAATATTGTTCACATTGTTGGTGAAAAAAAACATTGCTGGTGTCAACCTATGCTTAAGAAGGTAAGGAATGATGTACTTATATTTAATATATTCCAGTGTTAGAAAGAGACAAAACTGTGTTTGACTTGTTTCTTTTTCATTATATTTCCAGTGCTTAGAATAAAGAATGACATAGTCTAGGGATTCATTCCTTCACTAATCCTTTTAAATTTCATTCATCAATTCATTAAACAAATATTTATCATGAATCTACAATAACTACTTTCCACTTTTTTGAACTGAGAGTACAACATAATGCAACATAAATCAAAACTTCTTCCCTCATAGAGCTTAAACGCTAGTGGGAGAAAACAGACAATAACATAAAAAATTACTAAAATATATAGAGTGTAAGACAGTGATATATATCACAGAGGAAAATAAACTAGGAAAAGCAACAGAGAATGCCACGTGCAATTCTAGATGGAATGCAGAGTGTTATGGGTTGATTTATGCCTGCCCAAAAAAAGATATGTTAAAACGTAATCCTTGGCATCTCAGAATGTGACCTTATTTGGAAACAGATTGTTGCAGATGTATTTAATGTTGGCTAAGCAGGAATAGAGTGGACTTTTCATCCAATCTAGCTGATGTCCTAATAAGAAGGGAAAAGAGACACAGAGAGAATCTGGCCATGATACCAAAGGAGAGAATACCATGAGAAGATAGAGGCAGTGACTAAAGTGTGGCACCCATAAGGCAAAGTATGCCAAGGTATGCCAAGGATTCGTGCTCAACCACATGAGCTACGAGAGAAACACAGAAGAGATTCTCTCTAGTGCCCTCTGAAGGAACTAACCTTTGATTAATCCTTTGATTTCTGATTTCGAAACTCCGGACTGTGTAAGAAGACCTTTCTGTTCTCCGAGCCATCTAGTTTGTGGAACGCTGAATGGCAGCTCTGGGAAAGGAATACAGTCAGGAAAAGCCACAGGCAGATGGTGATCTATCAGTTCAGACCTGAAAGGGACAAGACAGATCTCCCAGAAAATCACTAGAAGAGATTCCAGGCATGGAAAAAAAAAAAAACAAGTTCAATGTTTCTGAGGCTAAAAGGTGACTCCTATATGGCTGGAGCCGAGTGATTAAAAAAAAAAAGTTAATGGGAGAGAAGTTCCAAGAATTAAGAGGTTGAGAGAACCATGCAGGCCCTTGTTAGTGGATTTTGAGAGGAATACTGACTGGGTGAGATTATGTTTTAATTGGATAAATCTAGATGTATACTGAAACTGACTAAAAAAGACAATGTTAGAGGTGGGGGAATATTTAAGTATTGATATTAAGTATTGCAGTAATTCAAGAAAGATTTCATGCTGCTTTTTCCAGAGTAGTAGCAAAGGCTGCTGTGGAAATGGATTAATTGGATATTCAAAATACACTTTGGATGTAGAGCTTATAATGTTGGTTATGGATCAAATATAAGATGTGAAAGAAAGAAGAGAATTCAATAAGTCCTGTAAAGTCTTTGTCCTAAAAAAAATACCTAGTGGAATGATGCTATCATTTATTATGATACAGAAAAGAACAGAAAGAGTTGACCTGTGGGGAAAGAACAGCAGGTTTTGATGTTAAGTATACATTCACATGGAAATACCAACAAGGTATTGAATATATGGAAATAAATCTCTGTATTTATATCATTTATAAAAAACATGGAAGTGGATAAGTTCATTAAATAAATGTGTGTAAATAGAAAAGAACGCAGGGCCAAGAACTGAGTCCTTGAAACTCCATGATTAGAGGTCAACAAGAGAAAGAAGAATCAAAAAGGGGGCTGGGAAGAACCAGACAGAAAGTTAGGAGGGCACTTGGGATTTCATTTTGGAAGGTCAGTGCAGAAGGTTTCAGGGAGGGAAAAATTATCTGGATCATATACTGCTAATGAGTCAAATGTATTCAAGATTCAACTTTAACCATTGGGTTTAGCCATAGAAGCATCATTAGCTATTTAATAAGGGGCGGTTTTAGTGTAGCTTGGCCATTGAAAGTCTAGAGGAAATAGGCTGAAGAGAGAATGTGAGCAGAGGTATTGGAGAAAATCTAACAGATTTTCCATAATGATAAAAAGAAGAAAAAAGGAAAAAAGAAATGTGGTGGTATTTAGAAAAGTCAAGTGATCTTGTTAACTGTTTGTGGAAAGAAAGATCTAGTCAGGAGGAAAACATCAACTGGTGTAAAGGGAAAAAGACAAAAGAATTGTTACATAGTTATCTTTGATTATCTTTGGGGGTAGGGAGTGCACAGTATTTGAAAGTACTAGTTAGAAAGTTTGACTTTTGTTGCAAAACAGGATTGTCTGTCTATAAGTAACAAGCTAACTACAGAGAATATGAACACAAATGGGAGGTTTAAAAAATGGTAGTAGGAATTAGGGAGGAAGTTCCCATTTTTGTAGTTTTCATTTTCTCAGTGAAAAGAGAAAGCAAGGTCAAGAACTGAGAGCAGTAATAGGTTAGGAAGGAATTTGATGAGAGACAAAAGGCTATGAAATTAATGGCCAGAGAATGAAAGAATGAATGAACTAGAAATATTGTAAGATTGGCAGGCAGCATTGGGGGCACATTTGAGATAAATTATCATGACTTTAGAGTGAGGTGGTCAGCATTGCTGTGGATTTTTTCTAGATACCTGATATTGCCAGGCTGTATGCATGAAGTGGATAGAAAGTTGCATTCAACCGACCAGGGTATAATTTAGCTTAATCTCCTTTCACATAATTGCCTGTCAGTCCCCTGATTCCTCACTGTGTTGCAACTATAGGTTATTTTGCTTGTTCCAAATATAAGTTATATTTTTCCTCAATCAATGTTGCTATGACTTTAGGCATTAGCACTTCCTATTTTTTTTTCTTGTTCTTCATATTACTTGAATATTTTTCCAATCAGAAGTCTTAATGAAGGTCTTCCTTGCCTGTTCATCTAAATAGCTCTTCATCTTCACCAGAGAAGCCCCACTTCCTTTCCTTCTTTATTATGTGATGTCCATCACCACCTACTTTTAAGATGTTATGTAATTATTTATATCAATCTCCCCCTTTCCCCTCTAGAATTGGTGTAAAGGGTACACAGAGTTTAGAATTCTTAGTAAAACTATAGATTGCATTGTGAATGACAAGAGGGACCATGGATGATTTTGTGCATGGGTGTGATATTTTCTGAATGATATATCTGAGGGTGACACTGAAAACTGAATGGAGATACTCCAGTAGAAGACAGGACAACAGAAATCATAGAGATCAGTTTTGAAACCTTTGAAATATCCCTGATAATAGATGTGGCTATTTTAGATTAAAGGTGTATTAGCATAGATGGTAAGACTTGGAAATAGAGTAAAAGAAAAAGAAAGGAACAGAGAATTCTAAGTTTTTGGCTTGAGAAATTGAATGTATGATGGCAATATTTACTGAAGTGTTAATTCTGGTAGACTTCTACATCTTTGTGAAGATGAGGAGGTTGAAGATGTCAATCTATAGCTTTGCTCTAAATAGAGATAAACTAAACTTTGAGATTACAAAGCAGTAACAAAAATGATTTCAATATAATAGATATTTTTATCACTATGAATGATGGACAAGGTAGTATAAACTGTACATAAATTAATATAATGTGATTTTAACAAACAATCTGATGTAGGTGTTACTTGCCTTAATTTACAGATAAGGAATTTGAGTAATAGGAGAATTAAGAAGTTGCTTAACCTTGGCATCAGAATAACATTGACCTTTTTTTAAATGTTCATGAAACTATTACTTTCATATTTATTTTCCAGTAAAGATTTTAAATAATGCATTAGTCAACTATTTTCACATTGATTCTGAGAAACAAACAGTTCTGAAACCCAGAGCCTCAATATAACAGTTATGCATATTGTAGATCAGCAGATCTGCTTGGGTTCAGCTGATCTAGTCTGGGCTAGGCTGTGAGGCTCTGCTTCAGATCACAGATCTGAGGTGACTCTGATTTGTACTGTAGCCCCGTGGGCCAAAAAAAAACCAAAAACAAAAACAAAAAAAAACAGCTCAACATCTTGTGTCTGGTACCAGGAAGCTAATCCAAAGCCAATTATTATGATAAATAAACAAAAATACAAGGGGAGAAGGTCTAGACTCAAAACTGGTGCATTGCCACTTTCATTCCATTCCACTTACCAAAAGAACACACATAGCCAAATCCAAAGTAAAGACATGAGCTCTATTATATGGATAACAAGGTTATGGAAAGAGTGTGTATACTGGAGCTAAAAATTGCAGGGAAATTAGATCCAATCATTAAATCTTTAAGAAATAGTCTGTGTGGAATTTAGTGGAGGTGATTGGAGTCTGTTGTTACTTAGCAACATGGTTTTTAAACCATGGAATTGTATGGAGCACATAAGAAAGTAAGTGGATATAGAAAAGAGGGTACACAGTAAAGAGTTAACTCAGCAGGCTTAGGATGTTCAAACTGCACATTCCAAACTAAAACCTATCCCGTGACCAGTTCCTAGGATTTAACATCTAAGCACTTGGAATAACTTACAGGATAAAAGTGCCTTTGTATACCCAGATCCTGTGTCATACCAGATAGTTTATGTTAACTGTGACTTATGTAGTCCTGGGTAATTCTGTATCAGTTTGACCTCTGGAGAAGATGGAGACTGAGTAGCTAAAATCGGTTACATAGCATTCCATGCCTACATGACTACCCACCACAAATATCCTAGGTATTAGAGCTCAGGTGAGCTTCTCTGTGGTCAGCAATACTCATACATACCATCAGCAATTGTTGCTGAGAAAATTAAGTATTGTCTGCAGGACTCCACTTGGAATAAGTAACTGGCGATTGTGCTTGGAATCTGCCCCATGTTCCTTTTGTCTTTTTGGGTTTTAATCTGTATATGTTTGCCATAAGAAACCATAACCATGAATATAGTAGCTATATGAGTTATGGGAGTCATTCCAGTGAATCGTTGCACCTCAGGGTGGTCTTGGGGACCCCTGACACATAGCAGCAAAAATAAACTCTGAAAACACAAAGTTTAGGAGTGAAAAGGCATTAGCCAGATAAAAACACAATAGATTATAAAAAGCTGCCAGTGAAAGTAACCAAATAGAGGACTATGGTATCCTGTCACACATGGGAATAATATTTTCGAAGATGGAGGAAGTGCCACGTGGATCACATGCTACTGAGAAAAAAAAAATCAATTCATTTAAAAAGAATATTAAATGCCTTCCTCCATGCCCATCTTCCCCCTCCCCCCCCAACCCATGAGTCCTCAGTTTGTTCTCAGCATTCAAGAGTCTCTCATGGTTATATGAAACCAACTTGACAATAAACTATCTGTAAAAATAAAATAAAATAATAAAATAAAATAAAATAAAACCCTAAAAATAAAATAAAAAGAATATTAAAGCAATTAGGGATATAAAGAGCACTATTATGGGCCTTGTTTGGAAGGATTAAAGGAAAGCTGGGTATGAGAAAACAGAGTGGTAAATATTGGCCATAATTTGTCTTAATTTGCTTATAAAAAGAGCAGAACAGAAGTAGTTGAAGTGGGAGACACTCCTACAGGCTTCCTTTTATTGATGCGATAGCAGCATACTAGAATACGTTTCTATATCGATGACAAAGCACATAGAAGGGAAGGAAAATTGTAGGATATATGAAACAGTGAGCTAATTTCTGGAATGAAGTCTGTAATAGAAGATATTGAGACTCTGTGAACAAGTGTGAGATTTGGATTCAGAAAGGCAACAAGGCAGTTTATCTATTTAATAGGAGGTAAGGAAATATTATATAAATAATGATACCAATAGGTTTGTAGTTTGGAGGTGGTAAGATTAGGTAATGATTATACAATTGCTTCTATTTCAGTCAGGAAATAATAAGAAGTTATAAAACTGTTGAGGTAGGAAGGGCATATGGAGGTTTGAGTATGGTGAACAAGCTGTAACATACTCATTTCAGAGTCTTGAAGATTAAGTTTATTAAGAGGGGTGAAGTGAGATTTCAGCAGAGGGTCCCTTGAAATGTGTGGTCATAAATTTAAGAGCAATTTACATGGTTTGCTTTTATTCTAATTGTGTTCAGCTGCTAGGGTTCAGACTTTGTGTGAATAAATAAATGTGTTTAGTCAGATCTGGAACTTTTCAAAGTGAGTAAAACCGATACACAAGGAAGTTGTGCATAAAGATAAAGGGGTGAAGATAATGATCAACTATGAAATTTAGGAACAAGTTAGGTAGTGAGGTCATAGCAGGGGCAATAAACGTAGATAGTGATATACCTGCAATAGAGGACTCTAATCAGGTAGAGAATCTTAGGAAGGTGGTCATGTATATCTTTCACATAAAACAATAAATGAAAAGTTGGAAGATGACAATCTTTTGAAGTAGATGCTTCAAATGAAATCATGATTTTAGATGAAGTGGAATTACTTGTAATTAGAAACTCCAGTATGTGAGTGAATTGCTGAGGTGCTGTGGGTAAACAGATCCCTGGGAGGCAAGGGTTCCCATGATGAATGTGAACATTACCGTTATATTAATATCAAAATTATGAAAGAATATCTTGATATTTCAAAAGAAATATTTCTACACATACATATAATTTCCATAATATTATATGGACATTGGAAAAATATAAATAATAACAGAAAGTTAAGGTTAGTAATTTATTACAGATTCAGTTTTCCATTCATGAGCCTCCTCAACACGATTCTCACTATTGGTATAGTTTAGGAGTTTCATGTTTTATAAAAGCAAATAAATAGAACTAAAAAATATCTAGTCATAAAAATCTTTGATTTTAACTCTAGTGAAAAAGAATTAATCTTCATGCATTAAATCGTGCTGAGTAAATTTACTGAATCTGTTTCCATGTTAACTATGTAATCACAAGAGAATTACAAGTCACCCGAAGAAATTATAGTTTTCAGTGACAACAAGGTCCTTAATTTACTAAAAATAAGCGTTTGTTTTTTACTTACTAACATCAGACCACAAAATCCTCAAACCGTGGAGTATTAAATTTCTTATTTTTGCTTGAAGAAATATGCTTATGATACATTTGTGCAAATTCTAGAGCTCTGGCCATCAATTCTTTTCCATGTGAACAAACAATAAAATAAAATACAGCAAGAACAACTGATATAACAATCCATACAGGAAATAAATGTTGTTTTTACCTCCTCACAGTTCTCCTGTTTTTGTTATTCTTATATTGGAAATCTGGTTGGTGAGAATGTGGGTACTTGTCCCCACAATCATACTGATTATTTTTCCAATGCATTTGTGAAGTGTGGATACCTTAACTCTCTGATGCCAGTATGATGAGGACTCTCAGTGAATTTATCATATAAATCATATGAGTAGCCTGACTAAGTCTTGGTTGTTGTTGTTGTTGCAGTTGTTCTCGTTGAGATGTGGGGATGGAAGCATAACTTCATTCCACTGCCCCCCCCACCCCCGTCACATTCCTTATTTTCCCCTATTCTCCGGGTAGACAGCTATTTTGCGACGACAGGGCTTATAGTTTGCTTTTAAAGTCTGTTATGAAAAAGCCAGTGGCTTTACTTTCACATTACGTAAATTAATATTCTATAACAGTCCAGCACAGGAATGTCTTCTAAGTCCCATTTTGTCAAATTGTTCAATGATATGAACAGACTTCAAACAGCTGTCTACCTTAGATCATCCTGCAGACTCAGGGTCTCTTACCCTCTATTTTTTACTACCCTTTCTTTCAAAAAGACGGCTTTACTCACAAACTCTATTCCTAGAAACATTTGTCACATTTCTTGTGTCTAATAATAACAAGTAGGTCACATGCTTAGACTAGTATCTGACTTCTAAGCAATTTATACTACACATATTCCTTACGTTTTAAGAAATGGTATAGCTAGGAGAGTTCTCTCAATTGTTCTGGAATGGTCCTTGGTGTATTCTCCTCACACAAAGGGGATTCCTCTAACATAGAGAAGTAATCATGATTGTGAGGTGTTCTGTTTTAGCTAAATAATTTAATAATGTCAATTATATATCATTTCCTAAAACTATCAGCCGTCAACCAAATTTTCCATAGAAACTAATCTTTGAAGAAAGAGCTTTGGGAAGATCACATCCACTTATCCCAAAGGAATTGCTTTCAGGAATGCCAAAGAATTTAGAACAATTTCTCATTTTTAAAACAGTGAGAATATAGATCTTGTCTATCCCCAGCTGTATCTACATAAAAAGACAAAGGAAGCAATGGAAATTCAGAAAAAAGATATTTTCCACAATAGTACACAATTTTGAATATAGTTCAGTGGAAAATGCCCTTTTTTGAATTTCCATTGCTTCCTTTGTCTTTTTATGCAGAGTTGGAGGCGCAACTGACTGAGCCACCCAGGTGCCCAACAAAACGAACTTTGATTCCTCTCTTGTTGAGTTTCTACTACACAGATTTTTCACTTTAAAGTAAGGTTTATTACCCCAAATTTTGCTTGAGGAAATCCTCTTTCTTCTTTATATAAATTAAGTGCAAAACACTTGTACAACATCTAGAACATAGTTATCAATAAGATAGTGGCAATGAATTACTTTCCCTTTTCTTTAAGAATCAAAATTTGAAGTCAATTTTGTCTAACCCTAAAAAGCAAGGCTCTCCCAGATCATACTGCTTAAAATCCTAAATTAATAATATGCTAAAAATGTCCAGTATTTCCACTGTATTTATCAATGGCTATTTTTAGGCAAAATGCTATACATAAATTGAGCAGCACACTATGATGAATCCTTTGAAGACATCCTCCATTCTTTAATTAGTAGCACATTTTTAGACGTGATTGTTTTATCCTAAATAACATAACAAACACTTTGGTCTCACTAAACACTTTATGCTTTCGTCCATTTTAATTTCAGTATATCAAGTCACCGTTTTAAAGCGACAAGAACAATCTTAATAAAAGTCTCATCTCATTTCTTGAAAATAAAAGAATTTGCCAATTAATCATGCCTAAGATTTTTTCTTGAGATCACTTAACATTTGCATATTTGATTCTCTAAAATCTATAACTGTTAAAACAAATGAAAATCCATAAGTTAGTGACTATTTGAGATCATTTGCATTAATTTTAATATATTAACACTTCAAACCTAACATCTAATTTTCAGAAGGAAGCCTTATACTGTGAATGTTGCAACATTATTGTGGTAGACTGAATTAATTAGCTCCTGTAAAATTTCCCTAGAGCCTTTTCTTTCACACCTTTCTGTAGGAAGTTATGCTTTTTTGATTTTTAGTTCCATAGGGAACAGGATAATGCCTCACACTTTCTAATCATTTTCCAATGTACAAGTTACCAATAGGTGTTGAATTATGAGTTGAATAAATTACAAAAATAAGGTACACACAGAGAATGTTTAGGTGACTTTAGAATTTAATCTTTTTTTAAAGGCCAGAGAAAGTTTTCCAACTAGAAAAAAAATATAATAACTCAAACTTTATCATGCAGTTTACAAATGCTTCATCATATTTTTGATCAAGTTATTTGTGAAGTATCTCCTTGATAAAAAGGCACTATCTGTTATAGATTAGGATAAATTAATCAAATGAAATTGGGTTTCTCAAACAAATTTTTTCTTTTATCAAATCATGCCTTCAATGCACTTTTAACCAAAATATTCAGTCCACCAGAGCAGCACATCTATTACATTTGCAACAGGTAAATGGTTAAGCACATATAATCTTGCCCCAACTTGACAAATGACAGCTGTCATTTCCAACACTAGCTTCTTTATTTCGAGGATATTGTCTAACACCTTGGAACCTCAATGTACTATGTCATAAAATAGGAAAAACAGTAATATAATCTCATTTTGAGAAATAAGTGACTAAAACATGGGAGCCTCTCTTTTTTATAAGTGTTTATTTTGAGAGAGATAAAAAGAGTACCTGCATGTGCATGAGCATGTGAGCAGAGGAGAGGCAAAGAGAGGGAGAGAGAGAATCCCAAGCAGGCTCTACACTCAGCATGGAGCCCAACACAGGGCTAAATGCCACAACCTTGAGATCATGGCCTGAGCTGATACCAAGAGTCAGATGCTTAACCTACTGAGCCACTCAGGCACCCTAGATATGTAAGTCTCTTTGAACAGAGTTTAGCAAGTCTGAGTCCTAGAAAAATATTAGCTGGTATTAATTTAGGGGGATTAAACTTTGTATAATAGCCCATATTCAGAAATTAAATAATGTGGTATCTATAGCATGTAGACTTTATTTTGGTTAGTTTGTATTTTAAAAATTTATTTATTTTGTGAGAGAGAGAAACAGAGTGTGAAGAGAGGAGGAGGAGGGAGAGAGAGATAGGGAGAAAGAGTCAGAGAGAGAGACAGAGAGAAGAGAGAATCCCAAGTAGGCTCTGTGCTGATAGCACAGAGCTGACTTGGGGCTAAGTCTCACCAACTGTGAGATCATGACCCCAGCAGAAACCAAGAGTTGGGCCCTCAACCGACGAGCCACTCAGGTGTCCCTGTTTAATTTGTTTTTAAAACAAAAAAGTGAATATTCATGTTTTTATATTTTATCTATTGTTTTCATTATTATTCTTATATTGATATCTTAAATATCTTTACCTGTACTGAAATAGTCTCTTTACTTATTTCATTTCCCTCACTGTGGACTCAATGTAGGCAGAGACTGGCCCTTGTTCACTGCTATCTTTCCAGTACTTAGCATACATCTTAACATATAGTAAATGCACAATTAATATTTTTGAAGTAAATGATCATATGAATATAAGCTTCTATAAGCTTCTCAATTTCTAACATTAAAAAAAGAAAGGCTCAATTTTCCGGTCAGTAGCAAAATATATTAAACTCATTAATTATAACTAAAATAATCATAAAATAATTGTATATACAAGCAAAACTTGCTTCACTGTGCTTCACTTTATTGTGCTTCATAGATATTGCATTTTTTACAGATTGAAGATTAATGGCAACCCTGCATCCATCAACTCTAATGGCACCATTTTTCCAACAGCATTTGCTCACTTTGTGTCTCTGTGTCAATTTTGGTAATCCTAGTGGTATTTCAAACTTTTCCATTATCATTATATGCATTGTTATATATAAGTAATATGTAATATCTATTAATACATTATATATTATTCTGGTGATCTGAGATCAGTGATTATGATTCACTAAAAGCATACTTAAGCAATAAAATGCTTTTTAAATTGATTTTGAGATAGAGATAGAGAGTGGAGAGGGACAGAGAGAGGAAGGGAGAGAATCTTAAGTAGGCTACAGGCTCTGAGCTGTCAGCACAGGGCCCAGCATGGGGTTTGAACACATGAACCATGAGATCATGACCCAAGCTGAATTTGGATGCTTACCGGACTAAGCCACCCAGGTGCCCCACCAAAAATATATTTTTAAATTAAGGTATGTACATTGTTTTTTTTAGACATGATGCTATTGCTACTGAATAGACTACAGTGTAGTATAAACATAAATTGTATATGCACTGGGAAACCAAAAAAAATTCACTTGCTTAGCTTTATTGTGATATTCAGTTTATTGCAGCAGTCTGGAACCCAAGACTATTATAACTCCAAGGTATGCCTGTATTGTATATTTCTTCTTGTATGCAGATTATCTAAAATGCTGTATGTTCCAGGAACTCCTCACAGGAACAATCAGCTTACTAGTTAACATTTCCATAAAAGCCTAATTCTGCTGTACTTTGATCTCTAACTAAAATAATAAGGGGAAAAGTTGTGTAGATAAAATTGATTATTGCTATTCTTCCAAATGTTACTCAGTTATCCTAAGATCATCTTGCAGGAAAAGGTAGAAACTACATCACTAAAAATAAGCCTATACAACAATAGTATCACAGTTACATCATAAAAGCATTAGGTATTTTTATAGTAAAAATAATCTCCAAACAATTATATGGCTTTCAAAATCTAAAATGCTTATTCAGTTAGGGCCATTTTTTTTTTTTGAATTTTTTCCTCTTCTATGAATAAATATGTTAAAAATTGTTTATTAGGCCAATCAAGCATTATGATATTCTGAGTATTAGTACCAGCGAAAAGCTAAATTAAATAATTGCATGGTTTAGGGAAAAGGATATTTTAACAAAAGACTGATTAAGTATATTAATTTGATGAATTTTCAGAATAGTATGGGATTATGTATGGCATTATGTATTTGTAAATTTGGTATTTTGTGTTTGTATAGTATTATGTATTATGTATTTGTAAATTAAATATAATAAAAGAATCCTTTATGTGTTAACTAAATTTTCAAGTAATTAGCAGATAAAATAAAAAAATATGATCTTAAAACTTTATTTATAGCTCAATATTGTTGATAAGTCCAATACATGGAATAAACTAATTAACTCTTCATTATATTTTTATGACTATATTCAGTGCTTAATAGAAAACAAAACTAAATTCCTTCTGGCTAACATTTGCCATCTAAGAAAATCAATATCTATAAACATAATCAATATCATAAATTTTAATTAAAAACTCAAGCACTAGCTAACACACAAATATTCCAAGTCATTTTAGTGTGAAAAAAGTAGAATATGTTCCCTTGTCAGCTAAATTAAAAATAATACAAAGAAAAAACTATACACATAAAAGGAACTATCCTTAAAAACTATTGCTCAGCCATAAAACTGGTGCTTTATTGTGACCTGTCTCTCAACTGTAGTAGTATAAAATGCATTTCAATAGCTATTCTTAGATCAGTTTATTCATTTTACATTATATCCCCTACAAAATCAATAGACTCATCTTTATAAAACAAAACTCCAAAGAATATCACTTCTCTGCTTACACACTTAGAGTAGCTCATCACCGTGAGGAATATAAAGTCTAAGCTCTTGAATTTGCTATATAAATTTTCAGAAATGTCTGTGGCAACTTCTCTCTCCTGCTTTAACCCTATAGTCCCTGCTCTAGTCATGAGAGGAATGTCTTCAACCCTCCAACATACTAGAGTCTACAGCCCCTTCATGCCTGTGTTCTGATCTTGCAATTTCTTCTTTCTTTCATTGTCTCTTATTTGGACCCAAACTCATCAGCCTTACTCTTACCCTGCAGAGCTCTGAATTTACACAGGAATCCTCAGATGCTCGTCCAACATGCTTCCGTGTCAACTCCGTGAGTGGCTTCTGTCCTGCATGTTAAGTCATAGTTTAACTGTCTCTTTATACGTCTGTCTGTCTTAACGGATCACGAATCCCTCAAGGGTAGGGGGGAAAGTCTTACTCATATTTATATCAGCCCTCCTTAGCACAGTCCCACACACATACTGTTTCCACTTTCCCAACTTTGTATGTGCACAGTATTGGGAGAATTTCTTCTTGTCTGAGGCTCTTTTTTCTCTTAAAAATGAAGCTAAAGATACTTTCCTCTACAAAATGAATAGAGGATATTTCATTTGGGGAAATTAAGCTTGGTATGTAAAATTAATCTCCTTTCTCTCCTAGAAACATGTAATAAGGGTTGAATAAATATTAGCTCCAACAATTTTACTTAACTTTCATTGCACAGTAACAATTGGTATATCATTATTGAAGAATAATAAATGATGAGAATATGATATAAATTAAAGCTAAAAGGGAATTAATATTTTTATCTACGATGAAAAATGTAACCCCACTTCAAGAGTCAATTCTTCATTAATTAACGGGAAGACCGGAAGAAGCATTTTAGGAGCTTTACAAAACAGGTTTGCCAAACTGCTTCTTCTGCAGGACATGTTACCTTCCAGATATCTGCCTGGCTCATTCCTTTGCTTTTCAGGACTCTATTCAAATGTCTTCTCTTCAGACTGTCTTTCCTATTTCTTACCATTCCCTTATTCTGCTTTATTTTTCTTCTTTTTTTTTAAATATTTTATTTATTTCTGAGAGAGAGAGAGAGAGAACGTGAGCAGCAGAGGGTCAGAGAGAGAGGGAGACACAAAATCCGAAACAGGATCCAGGCTCTGAGCTGTCAGCAGAGCCCGACACGTGGCCCGAACTCACAAACTGCGAGACCATGACCTGAGCCAAAGCCTGACACTTAACCGACTAAGCCACCCAGGCACTCCTGCTTTATTTTTCTTTGGAACACTTACAACCATCAGCTAATATATTGATTTTTATTTATTGTATCTATCTCAAACTTAAATGTTATAAGCATGAGGGTAGAGACTTGTCTGTTAATTTCATATCCCCAAGAACCAGATAGGAAGGTGCTTCTCTTAGTCCATTCAGGCTGCTATCCAAAATACTACAGACTGGGAGGGCTACAAATAACCTTTATTTCTCATGGTTCTGGAAGTGGGAGGTCTGAGATCAAGGCACCAACATAGGCAGCTGAGGCCCCTCTTCTGGACCATATATTGGCAGGTTCTCCCTGTATCCTTGCAAGCTCCTTGGGGCCTGTTGTGAGGGCACTAACCCCAATCATGCGGGCTCCACACGCATGACCTAAGCACTTCCCAAAGGATCCTCTTCCTAATACCATCACTTCAAGTATTAGAATTTCAACATGTGAATTCTGGGGAGACACAACTATTCGGACCATAGCAGTGTCTAACATTAATTAGGTGCCAAATACTGGCTGGATGAATGCAATTTGAAGAGCATTAAAAGAGTATTCAATTCCCAAATGTATTTTCCTCACTGACTTTTGGAGTGCTAGAAATTCTTTCCAAACTGTGTTCTGAGGTACAGTAAAGGCACTTTCCCTGGGTGGATGCTCAAAAGGACATAGGAGAAGGAAGAGACACCACAGCTCTCACTCTCTCTCTCTCCATGCATATACAGAAGGCCATCTGAGGAGACTGTGGGACGACTCTATCTTCAAGTTGAAAGGTTTCACCAGAAACCAACTTTGCTGGCACCTTGATCTTGGACTGTCTACCTCCAGAACTGTGAGCAAATAAATTTCTGTTGTTCAAGTCACCCGGTAAGTGGAATTTTCTTATGGTTGTACAAGTAGACTAATACAGCATGTCCATAACAGATTGTAAACTTCAGTTATTTATTTCACCTTGAAACATTTACTAATCCTGGGGTAGGAGGGAGACTTAGAAATTGGGCCAAAGCTTCTAAAGGCAGAGTAAAATTTCTTGCAGTTTCCTAGTGCTTAGAGAACAAAACTACTAGGTGAGAGTGACAGCTTCAAGCATAAGTCATTCTACCAATCAACACACTGCAGATTCTAAAGCTCTAACAGTAGGAAGCTAGTGAGCTGGGGTGGGAAATTCTAAAGGAAAGAGATTAATCTCACACAGATTTCCACAGCTGAGGGAATCATGATCCACAAGGGTCTCAATCAAAAGGCTTAAAGGCCATATCCAAGAGTCAGGCTTAAACCAGATTTAAAGCAAGTTCTATTAAAAGTGCCACCTGGATAGTGATCAAGTGCAATCCTTAATTAGATTGAGATGATCAGTCCCTGGCCTTATCTCCCAAACAAAGAAATGAGGAAACCTCTGTGGTAGAAGATAATACCAGTTAGAATGCATATTATTTTCATATGGAATATTTGGTATATAATAAGATATTATAAAGCAGAGGAAGAAGCAAGGATATCTGACATAATCAAGAGAAGAAATGGAAATAGACTGGATCTGTAGTTTATTCAGAAATATATTTAACATAGAGAACATACAAATAATTTGATTATAAGATCAAGAAAATATTCAGAGATGAAGAAAATAGATGAGAAAATAGAAAATTTTACAGGAAAATTAGAATTAATTTTTAAAAATCCAATGACATCTCCAGAAAGAAAAACAAACTATAGTATCTGAAATTCAAATCTTGTCTAATGGTTGTCATAATGATTTGAACACAGTCGTTCAAGAGATTAATTACCTCCAAGACAAAACATAGAAGATATTAAAAATGAAGCACTAAAAATAACAAATAATGGGGAGAAGAGGCACCAGGGCATAAGATACACATGCAAGATGTTTTAAACACTTAGTCTTTCTCTCTCTCTCTCTTTCTTAAATGGAAGTATTTTAAGTGAGGAAATGCTTTTTTATCTCCATGGTAATCTTAAAAATTGTAAAGTATATTATAATTAAGACATTGAATCAATAAAAATTTGAATAATTACTTTTTGTTAATTGAAAGTCAGTAAAAATGGGAGAACAAAGAATATATAAGCTAGATGGGCCAATGATAAATAGTGAAATAATAAATATAAACCCAAATATGTTAGTAACTAATTATATAAATGTAGTCCATATTCCAAAAAAAGTCTGATTGCCAGAATTAATGGAAAAATACTCCAATGTTGTTTAACAGAAACAACTTTAGATGTAGAGCACAGAAATACTGACCTTAAAATGATGACAACTATACTGTTAAAATCCATCCAAAGTCATATGTAGAGACTATACTAATATCAAACAAATTGCATGTTAAAGCAAGAAACACTTCCAGTGATGGATGGTATTATTTCATAATTAAAAGTGGGTCAATACAATAGGAAGATGTAATCCTAAATGTAATTCGTAGCTTCAAAGTATGTAAAAAAATACGACAGCCCCAAGAAGAGAAAAATCTACAGTCACTGTGGAAGATTTGAACAATATGTTCTTAATTTTAAGGAAAGGAAAAAAGTCTACTGACATGGATAACATAAACAACAAAATTAACAAACATAGTCTGATTGATAAGATTGTACATTACACCAAAAAATGACAGAGCTTTAATTTTTTCAAGGGTATGTGGAACATATGATAAAACATATTTCAAAATAATGAAATTACCTGGAATATATTCTTTGACCACAACAGAATTAATACAGAAAAAGTTTAGCTTAAAAAGTTGTATTTTTAGGGGCACCTGGGTGGCTCAGTTGGTTAAGCATCCAACTTCGGCTCAGGTCATGGTCTCACAGTTTGTGAGTTCAAGCCCCATGTCAGGTTCTGTGCTGACAGCTTGCAACCTGGAGCCTACTTCAGATTCTGTGTCTCCCTCCCCCTCTGCTCCACCTCCACTCACACTCTGTCTCTCTCTCAAAAATAAAACTTAAAGTTGTTATTTTTAAAACTAGAGCATTTCTATAAAATTCATTGCTCAAACAAATAACAATTATGGTCGGATATTCTAAAGAACTGAAATATAGTGATTGAATAACACATCAAATTTGGAGAATTAAGCCAACATAGTGCTTAAAGAAAAAAATACAGAATATGGAATTCATATGTTAGAAAAGAAGAAAGGCAAAAATCAATGATTTACATTTGATCTTAAGTAGTAAATAACAGAAAGACAAAACAAGAAATGTAAAACAGAATAAATATTTTTAATGAGTTTGAGTTTTGCATTGGGTTCTCTGCTGTCAGCACAGAGCCTGCTTCAGATCTTCCTTCTCCTTCTCTCTCTGCCTTTCCCCTGCTCATGTTCTATCTCCCCCTCTCTCAAAAATAAACAAACATTAAAAAAATATAAGAAAAGGAAAAGAAAGACAAATTGCCTATTTTAGAAATACAAAATTGGCATTGCTACAGATTTAAAAACCTATAAAGAACATTAAGAAAATAATATAAACAAATCTATGCTAATATATTTGACAATATATACAGAATAGAAAAATCTCTAGAGAAATCAAACTGAAGCTCAAAGAAATAGGAAATCTAAATGGAGAACTACACATTAAAGAAATATGTTTTAAAATCGTTTCCACAAGAAAGAAATCTTGAACAAACTCTATTGGAGAACAGAAAAGGCAGTGACCTGTCTTAGCCCTTTTAAGAGAACACCATGGTGACGTAGCCAAAATCTGCCACTGACATTTCAAGAAATAAAACTAGTGTGATTAATTCTGACACCTGAGATATATTGGAGCATAGATTAAATGCCATTAATAATCTAAATTGGATCTTTAATTAAATCCATTTTAGATCTAGTTACATGATATAGAAAAGGGGAAAGGATGGATAAAAATGCTTAGAGGAACACCCACTGATGGGGGAGGGGGAAGAGAGAGACATACTGACATTAGTTATTTAGAGACAGCAAACCAAACTATTACAAACTATTTCTTTGAAAAACTGGCTTATGAGCTAGAAAGAAAACTAATAAAAGGTTAGCTGCATTCTGCAAGCTATAGGCAAAAAGCATTGTAGATCAAGGGAATGACATGTTCCAAAGTGTAAAAAGTATGAACTGTTTAGGGAAGACCACATGTTTTGGTACAGTTGATGAATGTCTACCAAATTAGATTTATCTCCTAAGAATTAGCTCATGTGTCACTTCTCAAAACACCTTTTTTAAACAAAGTTGAAGATAACACAAGGGAGTTCACCAACCATTAAGCATGAGATTATCTATCTATCTATCTATCATCTATCTATCTATATCACAATAGGAGATAAGGGTGGAAGTATAGGCAGGGTCTGAATCACTAAGAATAATTGCACATGAATTTTATTTAGGATAAAGAGCTGCTGACATATTTTAAGCATGAGTGTAACATGACCATATTTGTAATTTAGAAAGAAAAGTCTGGGAGCAGTAGATTGAATGAAAATAAGGGAAAGATCCTGAAAGGGAAACCATCCAGAAGGCTCTTGCTAAAATTCATGAAGATAATAATGAGAAATTGGTTAAAGTTAAGAGTGGAGTGATAGAAGTGAGTAGTTCTGTTCTATAAATGTTTAAGAAATAGAATGGATAGATTCAATGATTGTATGTGTTAGTAAGGAGATTTAAGAACTAAAAAAAATTCTGGTTTTGCCCTTTGGAAGCCCATAAAATCATCACAGGATAGTTTCAACAAAATATTTTTTACATTGAATGACAGCATGAGAGCATCTTTAAAGAGTTTTTTGAAAAAATTCAATTTTATATCCAGATACTAGTGGGACTAAATGCTCCTGAAATATTTTAGTAAAGCAGTCAGTGATGTCTATGTACTGCCTATGACTACCAATTAATAAACATCATTAACAAATGAATATTTTTTCTGAACACTGATAGGATTTGATGTCAACTCAATAAAACGGAGACTCTGTAATCCATAATTTACACCTAATTAGTGTTTAATCTTTTTTCAATCCTCTGATTTAATTACAAATGCTTAGTTCAGTGAAATGAAAATCTTTTTTGTCATTATTGTTCAGTTAAAATCAACAAGGTTTCCTGATAGATATAGATTACCAATACAGGTTTATCTTTTTATAATTACTCTAAAGATCAGGGCAACAAACAGAAGTCACTAATAGATCTTGAGTAAGAAGAATGACAAAGGTTTCTAAAACTTATTATATTGTTAATCTGCCCATCAGAATTCAAGATTTATTCATTTTCTAAATGTGTTTCCCATTTCTCTTGGGAAATATAAGCTTCTCGAATTAAATATGCTATGAAAATTAATGCATGTATTTAATACAGTTTGAAAATTTTTAACTATATTTGTCTCTAATTATCCCAAAACCTTTATGTATTTGGTTAATTGATAGTGATAATACCAATTTTGATCAATATTGATATTTTCCAGGATTTCTTTTTTTTTTTAAATATATATATATATTTCTAGGAGAGAGAGAGAGACAGCGTGAGCAGGGGAGGGTCAGAGAAAGAGGGAGTCACAGACTCAGAAACAGGCTCCAGGCTCTGAGCTGGCAGCCAGCACAGAGCCCGACGCGGGGCCCGAACCCACGAACCGCAAGATCATGACCTAAGCGAAAGTCGGACACTCAACCGACTAAGCCACCCAGGCACCCCTAGGATTTCTTATTCAATAATAAAGAATGCTCCTAAAATTACATTAATTGATCAAATAATAAAATACATATATTTTACATGTTTACCTACAAAAAGAGTGAACTTTTTGAAATTATAAAATTGAGCATATTTAAATTAAAATTGATAGAATTGACTAGAAAGTTCAGATAACAGAAATTTAGAAAAAGGAAGGTGATCCAAAAATATTTAGTAGTTACACAATATATTAGATCTTTTCAAGTAAACTGGAGTATAGTCATTTCAGAAACAGTGTTAAAACAGACAATAACCAAAATATTCACTAACCATATGACACACAACTACAAATGCATACACTAATGCACACATACACACATCACATATAACATATTGAACACTGATGTATATCTGTCCTTTTCCCTAACTTTTAGCCTAAACCGCACTGAGTCAACATTTCTTGCCTAAAATTTTGTTTTGGTGTCTCAAATAGCAGTTAATCTACTGAACTTTTATCAGAAACTGGGCAGTTTCTCTAAGCTTCTTAGGCAATGCAGCAATGGTTGACAGTTTGGTCCACTGATAATTTCAGTGATCACTACCTACCACTTTCTTCAGAACCAGGGGTATTTTCAAATTGCATCAAGTCAACAACAGTAAAAGTGGAGTCAGGAAAATATGAGAGATTGAATGCTTCTAAATTGACAATTCATTTGGCATCCGTATTCATGTCCATATTCTTTAAACATAAATATGTAACTTCTTACAATAGAAAACAATCAAAATCTTTTAGTTTAGTGTGTGTCAGCTATCTAAGAATACCAAATAAATATGTCTAATTGAGATGTTGATGAAATATCTGGGAATATTTCGGATTGAAATACTCAACTCTGAGAACCTCAGGCACATACCTGAGAGTATAGTTTATACATATAGATATAAATTCAAACACCAGTGTACTAATATTAACACCTCTGCCAAATTCCAATGATTGTAGTTGTATTAGAGAGAAGTTCTTTGGAAAGAAAATCCAACTGATAGTGAGTTAATTAAATATTTCCCAATATCAAGAAGTCTGTCTATATATTTCCAATGATGTTCTCTCAGATATTCAACAGCATCTCTGCAAATGACATCAGATTATATTACTTGTGTTTACAAAATGTATGCATATTAAAAGTCCAGGCCTCACATAACTATTTAAGGCAAAAATATATATTCAGAGAAAATGATGACAGCCTACTTATTTTAGTAGAAAAGCGATAGTTTTTCAAGATAACCCATTCATTCTTTTTTTTAACTTTCTTTTACTTTTAAATTTTATTTAAATCCAAATTAGTTAACATAGTGTAATAATAGACAACTCTGTTCTTTCTAAAAGACTTTCCTTTCACATGTTATTGGCTAGAACTAGATCACATGGCTTCTCCTAGCAGTAAAGACTAAAAAAGAAATGGGTCGCCTGGGTGGCTCAGTTGGTTAAGTGTCTGACTTCGGCTCAGGTCGTGATCTCACAGTTCATGAGTTTAAGCCCCACACTGAGCTCTGTGCCGACAGATCAGAGCCTGCAGCCTGCTTCAGATTCTGTGTCTCCCTCTCTCTCTGCCCCTCCCCTGCTCATGCTCTGTCTCTGTCTGTCTGTCTCTTAAAAATAAATAAACATTTAAAAAAAAAGAAAAGAAAAAAACATCAGAATCTTAGTTGGCTTAGAACAATCCTGCTCCATTATTGAGCATGAGCTTGCTGTGGCCCAAACATGTCAAATTCTATTGACAAAAAAATGAGGAAAAATGGACAAGTCACTAGCATTTTCTTTGACAGGTGATCTACTGCAACAAAATTTGATGCTAGCATTACATATCTTAAACATAGAGATAATAAACATTGTATTTTTAAATTAAATAGCTTTGCAAAATTCTTTTAAAATTGGGAGTTTAAAGTAAATCTAAATAAAATATAATAGAATTTCACTATTTCTTATACTATAAAAATCTATGTCACTTTTATTTTAAATTTAGCACACCCAATGATACAAAGTTCACTATTTGGAAGTTTTTATTAAATGCTAGTAGTGAGGGTGAAATATTGAATATGAAGTTCTTTGTGAGTGTTACTTTTCAAATAACAAACTAGAGTGAAGTTATTCCTGTTGAAGTTTTTTCAAAAAACATTTCTTAATGCATCTAGAAACATATCATTTGGAAATTTTTAGGAGTAACATGTCTTAGTTAGTATCACTCTATGTTTTTATCTTATTTACCATCATTTTACTTAAATGCAATGACAGTGTGGATAAATTAACATAGATAGGACCAGAAACAAAAATAGCCTACTGTTTTAAAACATACGGCCACAAGACAGAATTCCATTTAAGAAATCAAGTTATAATGCTTAAGTTAATAAAACTCTCATATCCCTCTAGAACAAGTTGAATGAATTAATTGATTGGACAACCTCCGGCATATGCATGAGAGTAACACAGAAACACGTGCTTAATCTGTCAGAACCGGGGACATCACTACAGACATACCAGAACCACAGAACCAGCCATTCCACTTGGAAAACAGGCTAAAGAAATACTTAACTGTGGTTAACTAAGTCCCATTCATGCCTGTTTCCAACAACCACTCCTAGTTATAAACTGTCTCAGACAGACTTTTCATTTGGTTCACTCTTCTTTTTTATTTTTTCTTTGGTACATCAGTCTCTCCTGGGATTATTTTGGTTCAGTGAAATCTGACCCAGGAATTGTGTTTCTTTTTTTCTTTTTAATTTAATTCCAGTTAGTTAACATATAGTGTAATACTAATTTCAGGTGTAAAATATAGTGATTCAATACTTCCATGCACCACCCTGTGGTCATCACAACAGGTGCGCTCCTTAATCCCCATCACCTATTTCACCCATCCTCCCACCCACATCCCCTCTGGTAACCATCAGTTTTTTCTCTGTAGTTACGAGTCTGTTTCTTGGTTTGCCTTTTTCTTTTTTCCCCCTTGCTGGTTTGTTATGTTTCTTAAATTCCACATATGAGTGAAATCATATAGGATTTCTATCTTTGATGTATTTCCCTTAGCATTATGTTCTCTAGCTTCATTTGTGTGAGGTTGCTTTTTTTTTTTTTCCTGCCCAAATCTGGACTGTTCCTTTCCTTTTTCTTCTATTCTCATTAATTTCTGTCTCTCTCTCTCATTCTTTCTTGCTCAGCACTTAAGTTTGTTTTTTTTTTCCATTAAGAAGTAATCATTTTATTTTTCCCAACATGTAGTTTTAAAATGCAAGTAGCCCCTGGGGCGCCCGGGTGGCTTAGTCGGTTAAGCGTCCGACTTTCGCCCAGGTCATGATCTCGCGGTTCGTGGGTTCGAGCCCCGCGTCGGGCTCTGTGCTGACTGCCAGCTCAGAGCCTGGAGCCTGTTTCAGTCTGTGACTCCCTCTCTCTCTGACCCTCCCCTGCTCACGCTGTCTCTCTCTCTCTCTCTCTCCTAGAAATAAATAAAACATTTAAAAAATAATAAAAAAATAAAATGCAAGTAGCCCCTAAAAGAAGACAAAAAACAAAAATCAAAACCCTTGTATTCTAGTTCTGGTAGAATCTGTGGATCTCTGGTATATAAATTTGCAAATTATCAGTTTATGGTTCCTACCTTTACAGTATAATGCTTTACATAGGCACATAGACAGCAGAAATCAACCCACAAGAGTTATCTGAGGATTATCTGAAAGTTTTTAAATGATATTCATAAGTGATTGTGTTAAAATTATCTGCCAGGGGAAATGTGTATTATAACATTCATTTTCTGGTTATTTCCTGTACTTTCAAGCATGACAGTGTAAAATTGTCAAATAGGATTGGTTTTATATGTGATCCAGTTTTACTCCATTGGAGACATGTTAAATTTAAAATATTAGGTAGTAAAAACAGTAAAGCACTGAATTCATCTAGTTTGTTACTACTGAGGCAAAGCTCTACTGAACAGGTGTGGAGAAAAGATGAGATTCATTTATCTAAGTAGTAGCTATAAGGAAAGATGCAATGGTTTAATTATGAGATAAAAAGTTTCATTTCTTTTTCAGTCTATATTCACATTAAATCAATTAAACCTATTAGGACATTTAAAGGAACATAATTGGATTACTGAGTTAAAACAGGACTTTAAAAAAACTGTTTCAACTTAGAATAACTGATACTTAGGATATTCAATAGGTTTTATTTCTAATGCAAATGATTGGATTCCAATCTCTTCATAAGCAAGAGTTTAGATACGGAAGAAATATAGAGGTCATCTAGGACACTTGTTTATTTTTCAAATGAGGTCATTAAAGTTCATGAGCATTAATTTCACTGGGATTCATTACTAAATGGTGGCCAGGCTGTGACAATAATTTCTATGCTGCTGCTCTCAGAATTTGAAGTTTTCCCTTTGATGTTTTAAAGAAGATTCTTACTATGAAATAACTGAGATGACATATTTTATATTGCCTTACATACCATAAAGCATGGTAATATTAAAGTTATTGTTACTATAAATTACATTATTCCCATATGAAAGAAAATGATTTCTTTGTTGTAAATATTGAAGAAAACCTAATATTTGGTGGTTTATTTACACACACACACACACACACACACACACACACAAAGGTGACCAGAAAACATCAAACTGGTCAACTGGTACAAGGCTGGAGTTAGAAGTCTAGTTCAGAACTTAACAAAAATCCTGCCAAAAATGATGGAAATCTAATTTACGCAGTGGGGGCATAGGGGGTGGGGGGAAGAGATAGATGTAAAAAATATTAAGAAGTGAGCATCTCAGCAATACCTATATTTGGATATTATTGTTAAACAGAAAGTTATAGATGGCGTTCAATAAATGAACCAGAATGAGGAAAGAAAGGAGATAATTTTTGAAGACAACCAAATGACAAGATTAAAAACCTATTGATTTCAAGGTGCTTGTAGCATTCATATGATCAGGCTGTTCATAGATTTTAATCTTCAGATAGCACAACAGAGATATGATTTGCCCTTGTACACAGAGTTTGTTGTGATCACTATTTCACAAGAGTCAATATACAGGGAGTTTATACAGTCATGTGAAGAAAACAGAATAAAGAATTTCAAGGAGCACCCAATAGATGGAGACTGAAAAAACAGGGAAGGAAGCTGAGATTGAAGAGACAGAGATAGAAGAAAGCACAGAAAGCCAAGAATGTTCAAGTGTTTTAAAGGAAGATGTTCCACAATTATCAACAGACAGCAAAGTATGAAGAATGATAGGAAACAAGATAAAGCCTTCTATTAACTCCAAAATTATATACATTGGGATGGTAGCTTGGATTTATTATGGTTTTTGGTTGTTTTTTTTGTCATTATTTATGGCACTATCTGCAAATTCAGGAATTTTGAAAATGACTCTGTGAATCCTAATCTGGTAGGAATTCCTCTATATTATGGATATTTTAAAACCAAATATTTGAATATGTAAGGCTGAAAGAAATTGATGTTGAAGTAACTGTATTTTCTGACACTACAGTGTTCTAACACACTGAAAAATGGTAACTTTGGTTTTTATTTCAAAATTAACATAATGGCAGTTATATAAACTAGTTTTATATTAAAAGATTCAGAGTAGAGGAAGTGTTTTCATTTTGAGAATATATGTTTAATATGAATCCTGTGTTTAGTATGAGTAGCAATTTCTAAATATAGTAGCATAAGGAAAACTTGTTCATAAAAATTTTATTTATAATGAACAATATTTTCTTTGTTTTAAATGACAGACATTAAGACTTTTACTAATATCATTTTTAATTATATTAGCCTTTCTCAGAGAGAAAGTAAAACAGGCATTTATGCTTTTGTGTAAACAGATAAATGTATAAAAGAGCCCCCCACCACCATTTTTTTTTCATAAGCCACTTAGGAAAAGTCTCTGAAACAAACTTTTCATAAGTGGCTTTCCTGAACTGTTGATATCTACCAGTATATTTCAATAAGTTAAGAATTTTTAGAGTTAACCTTGACCAAAACAAACTGATTATAATTTATGTATTTCAACTTCATTGCTCATAATGTAGTTTCAACATTTAGTACTTAACAGCTTATTTTATTTATTTATTTTGAAAGAAAGACAGAGAGACTGAGAGAGAGAGACACAGTGAGAGAGAGAGAGAGAGCATGTAAGATCATGACCTGAGCTGAAAGTTAAAGTCGGACACTTAACCAACTAAACCATCCAGGTGTCACCAACATTTAGTACTTTATTTATTTCTTTTTTATATTTTTAAAACTTACTCATATGAATTTAAGTTTTTTAATGTTTGTATTCATTTTTGAGAGACAGAGTGTGAGAGGGGGAGGGGCAGAGAGAGAGGGAGACACAGAATCTGAAGCAAGCTCCAGGCTCTGAGCTGTCAGCACAGAGCCTGACACGCGGCTTGAACCCACAGACCGTGAGATCATGACCTGAACTGAAGTTGAATGCTTAACTGACTGAGCCACCCGGGTGCCCCTACATTTAGTACTTTATGTCACAGTATATAGTGAGAAAGTTTTAAGAGATTTTACAACATCTCTGTCACATATCACATCCATATAGCAAAATAACTTTTTAATTAGGTTTAAGTAATTTACCAAGAAAAGGAGCAAGTCCATAGATTCAATTATTTCTCTTAAAGTCTCAAAGTTATCAATTTATAGATTTCCAAAATAAAAAAAAATCTTTGAAATATCTGACTTAAAGTTTAAAGCTAATCAACATTATTCATGGAAAATATAATTTTTCCAAGAATTTGAGATCTTTCCTGCAGATGAGAATACTAAGTGATTCTTGGATGACATCAACACATACAGCTCCTTGATAATTGTGATGGTCAATTTTATGTGTCAGTGGGTTAATGGGCGTCCAGATCTTTGCTTAAATGTTATTCTGGGTTTACTCATGAAGGTATTTCTGGATAAGATGAACATTTGTGTTTGTAAACTGAGTAAAGATTTCCTTATTCAGTGTTTGGAAGTTGGGGGGAGGAGACCCTGATCTAATCACTGCAAGGCCTATGTTGAACAAAAGACTGAGGAAGAAAGAATTTGCTGTTTCTACCTAATTGTCCTCCAGCTAGGTCATAGGTCTTCTTCTGCCCTTCGAGTAGAATTCAGATTGGAATTTACACTATCAGTTTTCCTGGTTCTCAGACCCTCTGATTTGAACTGGAACTCTACTATTCCTTCTCTTGGTCTCCAATTACAGATTGCAGATCTTCGCACTTCTGAGCTTTTACAACGGAATGAGCCTATTCCTTATAATAAATATCTTTGCACACATTTATCTATTCATCTATCTATTTATATCATTATATTGGACTGGTTCTGTCTCTTTGGAAAATACAGGTTTTGACACTGAGAACAATTCTAGAGGAACAGGATTTTAAGGGCAAGTTTTCTGAATTGTTTCTAAAGTTTCTAGAATTGACTATCTAACATGATTAGATTAAAGATGCTAAAAACTCTTTTCCCTGAGAAAAGAGAGCATGATAGTTACCACTATAGATTGTCAATAGAGATAGGCAAAATATCTCCATTGGATATTCTTAATCAATCACTGATAAGAAGCAAGGAATGGGTGAATCTGCAAAGGGTACTTTTGGACATTTTTGGAAAACTAACAAATACAGCAATGTTGACTCGTTGTTCCTAATGTCACTGGAAAAAATGGTGAAAGAAAAAGAGAAAATATATGCAGCATGTATCTTTCAGAGGAAATATTTCTAGAATATAAAAATAACTTTTATGATTTAATAAGAAGGCAAACATTTTTTAATTTGCCAAATTTTTAAACTGAAAATTCACAAAGGCAATTATAGAGATAAAAAACAAACACATGAAAATATGTTCAATATCATTAATACATGAGAAATGCAAGTTAAACACAATGAAATACTACATTCATCCAATAAAATGGTTAAATTTTAAAAGGACTGGACTTAGCACATGCTACCATAGGTGTGAAACAACAGCTGATGGGAACATATAGATAAAACCATTTTGGAAAACTGTTAGGCAGTTTTTCAAAAAAGGTTAAATAAATACTCATCATCTGACTCATCCATTACACCCTTCAGTAATTAGCAAAGGGAAATGAAACCATATGTGTATAACTTGTAATGAAAGTTCATGGTGTTTTATTTTTAGTAGCCACAATCTGAAAAAAAATGTATTCAAGAGCTCAAGAAGTAAAAGATGAACAAACTATATACTATTCTACATAAAAGAATATTATTCATTCTTAAAAGTACATGAAATACTGATACTACAAAATGGATGAACTTCAAAAGAATTATGCTGAATTAAGGAAGCCAGATAATTGATCAAAATTACAGGAATCGATTTATATAAATCCTAGAGATTCAAAACTAATCAATATGGACAGAAAGGAGTGGATTTTGGTGAGGAAGAAAAAAGATGTGGGAGGAAGAAAGGCCAGATACAAGGATGCATGAACAAATAGGAATGTTGAATGTCTTGATTATTTTTACTTTGGTAGTGGTTTCATAGGTATTTGCATATATCAAAGTCACTAAATTGTAACATTACATATGTGATTTATTATACAGTAATTGCATACCAGTGAGGCTCTTAAAGTTATTATGTCACTATATGTAAAATTTCATTTACCTCCTTGACATTTCTAGTCCCCTCTCTTTGTTTATTTAAAATTACCTTAATATTTATCATTATCTAAAAACATGTAATTTATTATTTTAACTTGCTTACAGCTAGGCATATATTTTATCTTTTTTGTGTACTGACTTATTTCTACTGACTAGAAAATTCCTCACCCAGAATAAATGCAAAGTAAATATTGTTGAGTGAATAAATAAATGACAGAACAAGAGGCTATGAAAAATTGATAGTATTAATTATATGTCTCAGTAGGGTCGATGGATGGTTGGAGGTGGGTTGCTAGAAGTATTGTGAAAGAAGCCAAAGAGGAAATGCCGCAAAGATATATGCTTAAAAAGTTACTGGAGATATTACATTTATTGGCAATGATGATGGCTAAATTTAGACCACAGGGCTGAATAAACTAGGTCAGGCAGGGGAAGCATTATTTGAAGGGGGAGAAATCCAGATACTGAGAGGCCAGAATTTTGGAAATATATTCATCGTTACTGATATCAATGTTAAGATAAATTTAGTTGGAAAGAGTTATAGTGTGCCAAGGGCTAATAACTTCAAAGGGATAAAGTAAACTCTGTGATGACAGATTTCTGCAACCAGTAGGTACATCAGTGTGGATAAGCTTGTAATAGAAGATTCAGAGTTTCCTGGTTTTAGGAAGAAATATCTGCAGACAGAATGTAACTTCTACAAGCAACCTACTTAAATTTTAGATAGCAGGAGAAGAAACAGCCCATCCTGAGAAAGCTGCAAGGGAAACTGTGTTCTAAAGAAACAAGTCAGAACACAGCGAAAAGGAGAAAGCCCAAGCTTTCATTCTGAAAAGAGGTTAAGGTATAGGAGTTTTGGTTGATGACTAACTTTGAAGACTATTTACAGAGCTCTGCTGAGATTTAAGGGAAATTTATAAGGGAAGCTGAAGGGGCAACAGGATGGAACAGATTTGAGAAGCTCATGAAAGACATCACTGTAGGAGATGACTAACAGGAGCTTTGGCCCTCAGTAGAGGAATGAGGCCAGGTCAAATACCATCCGTATAAAATCACAGCCAGGGTATCATATATCTTGGCCTCACTTTTCACACACTCTGATTTTCAGATGGTGGACTCCAATGACAAAATCTAAATAGAAAAACTAAGGAACAAAAGATTGTGGTTCTTGCATCATATAGAGGTCAGCCTTCTGAGACAGATGGCAGTACAGAATGGTAGAGAGTAAATTTGGAGGAGCAAGCGATGAGTTTGTAGCACAGAATCTTTCTGTGTTTCTCAATGATATAACTTAACTTTTAAAAGATGTTAATTCTTCTCTAATTGTTTCATAAATCAATAGAATTTCGTTTAAAATTGCATTTGTATTTTGAGTACAGTTTGCATACATTTTGAATACATTTGTCTAAAATATTTTTTAAGTTAATTTACTTTTTGAGAAGGAGAGAGACAGAGAGAGAGAAGCAGAGAGAAAGGGGAGAGAGGATCCCGAGCAGGCTCCACACTGTCTGTGCAGAGCCTAACATGGGGTTCAAACTCACAAACCGTGAAATCATCACCTGAGCCAAATGCAAGAGACAGACATTAACCTACTGAGCCACCCAGGCATCCATAAAATATTTTTACGAAAGGATTAAGTTCCCTATTTGTTAAGCTGACTTGGAAATCTGAAGAATAGTATTTGCTTTACTAAAGAGTCTCTATGACATTATAGTAATAAAACTATTTTGGGACTATTTAAGAACACATGGTATATGCCACAGCAATACAATAGAGACCTCAGAGATAGACCATGTATACATGAAAACTAGATGTAGGATAAATTTGGAATGTCTAATAAATAAGGAAGAGATGGAATGTGTTTTGTAGTGTTTAAAAAAATTGCTCACCCAATGTGGAAAAATTAACATGAACCTTGATAAACTTTTAGCTCCTGCTTTTCTTGCAGGAAGCTTGAAAATGGTGTTATCCTCACATTTATAACATAAAAAGCCAGACACAAAACACAGCTCTTCTTAAACCCAACAGAAAGCTGAGATCATAGGACAACTAACTAACCTGAACTTTAAAGAAATATGGGTGACTCCAAAGGAGGGATGGTATTACCTGGGGCAGATGTTGACATCCATAAAGCATGGAAGTTAATAAGATAATTCAACTAAAATTTATAATGAATTTCTACAAGCCAAGTGTGGACTAGACTAGCCTTACGCAAGTCCTGGAAGCTACAGATGCAGACTGAATTTGTAGCCATTTTTAGTCTCTTCACCACAAACTTCTCTCAGTCTCCACAAGAAAGACTGGGAGGTGAATGGGAGTCCTGAGAAAGTCTCTGTCATGGGGTCCTCCTGGAAAAGTAAATAGCAGCTGTATAAGGAAAGGTATGAAGCCCCATTTGTACTCTCTCCCATGTTCCCTATGGAACAAGAGCTTCAGGCTACTTGAAGAAGGGCAACCAACCTGTTGACTGAGGACACAAGTGAAGACCCAATAGAATTTGTAAAGGTCCTGAGCCCAGAAAATGAGAGGTCTTAAGAGACAGGGATAGGGGTGAGTAGAGTCATTTAGAAAGCCCCACCTCAGGTACCCAGGGCCACAATTCCTGCAGAAAGCTGAAACACAACAATTCATCCTCTCTTTTCACACCATACCTACACCAGGCTAACAAACAGCAAGTAACAACTAACAGCAGTTAATTGTGAGGGAAGTTAGAGAGGAAGGAAATGTTCCCTGAGGAGGAATTACAAAGGGAAGACCTAAAGCTGAGGGCAGAGCAAACATTAAGAACGATTCACTGACAAGCCAGCCCCTGCACACATTACAGGGGAATTCTAGAAATATTTAAAGCTTATGGTGCTCCGAGAGTTGTAATAGCAACTACCAAATCTAAATGTTGCTCAAATCCTAACTTAATTGACTAAAACCTCAGACTGGCAATATTTATAAAGGCGAAAGCCAACAAGTGCACTCTGACAACACAGGAATTTTTATGTATCCTACAAGACCTATAGACATATGCATCCATGTAACCTGATGGTCTTCCTCTGAGAAAAATGTCTCCTAAAGGTCCATGAAAAGAATGTTCACTGTGGTAACAGGGAGTTGAGGAAAACTGGTTTCCATCACTAGGGCAATTGATACGGAAAGTGGGTTCATCTACCCCATTAAATTTATACTTGTTAAGAGCAAAATATAAGGTGCCTATACAGATTGGTGTTTAAATCTCAAAAGTACAGTGCTGTAAGAGAAAGAAAAAAAGACATCTATAGCAGAATATAGTTTTTAAATAAAAATACATGCACATAAACAAATTAAATATAAAAAACTAAAAAAGGAGGGCATGTATCAGTAAAATGATACACACCAAAGCCATTAGAATATATGATATGTAAGGGAATGGGAAGAGGAAATGATGAATAAAGTGAATAAACAGATAAAATAGGAGTTTTATAAGTAAAATAGGAGTGGACAATGAATTGACATCAGTACAGGTGAATTCTTAATTTAAATCTTTGAACTGGACTTTAATCAAATAAACACAGTAAATCCATAGTAGTCACTAAATTTATGGGGCTCTCTCTAGTTTGGTTAAAGAAAAATATTTAGAAGCACCTAAGATATCTTTGTGTGTGCGTGTGTGGGTGTGGGTGTGTGTGTGTACATGTCTGTAGTTTAAAGAAGAAAATATATCAGTTATCTATTATTTATGGTTTTTTACCTTAATTAATTGATGTCTAATGTCATTTAACACACAAAAGACATTTAAATAGGTGGTATTTCTCAACAGTGACACATGTTCAATTTAAATATAAAATTAAATTTTATATTTAATAAGATTCATATTTACTAAGAGGAAATAATAAGACAACAGTAGTGTTTTCAATTATTTTTCTGACTCTGGAAAGCCTAGAGAATGAATCACGATCTTCTCTCCGTGAGAGCACTAAAGTGACCAGTCTTATGAGAGTTACAATGAAAGTTTAAGGAGTATAAATGAAATTCATGAAAAGATCTTCCTTTGGAGGCAATTACAGAGTTTCATAGTCTCCTGGCTTGCTGATAGGCTTACTCATACAAAATAGTGACATCTGGGACTGGGAAGTATTAGATATTAGACTCAATTCTCATTCACATACCAGTGTGCAGAAGCATGTTGTTTCCCAAATAAGAAGCATCACTTAGTACCATTATCCAAATATCCTCCCTAGAGGAAGAACTGGACCTTGAATGTCTGGGAATGCCAAACAAAGCCCCAGAATGTTTATCTTGAATTTTTGTTAAAGAAAAAATGGACTCTTTTCAGTCATTTATTGATTACTGTCATCCCAGCCTCCAGTCATGTGTTGTCATATTGCCATTGCTTCACCAGTAGCCATATGTACTAGTTTACACTTAAATTAATTAAATAAATACAATTTAAAAGTCAATTCTCCAGGCACAATAGTCACATTTCAAATGCTCAGTAGTCACTTGTGGCTAGCAGCACCCATACTGACTGCAACTTTAGGTTATTCCCATCATCACAGAAACAGCATTGTTGTAAAGCATACACATTGATTGGTTGCTAAAAAGAGAACAACCTACTGATTTCACAAAGCATCTGTCATGCTGATAATGTAGAGAAATATTCCCAGAATCTGTGGTCTATGAATTTTAGTGTTAGCATACGACATGGAAACAGCCACGCTAAATGAGGGTGAGTTACACAGATAAAAAAAGCACATGCAATTCAATGAAAGGTAACTAATGAGGAATATGAAATGTATTTAAGAGACATAAGCCGACTGAATTGTGAAGCCTCTTTTATGACATAAAATATACAGGTGCATAAATGTATCTGTAGGTGCATATACGCACTGCCAGTGCAGAGCCTGACACAGGGCTTGAACTGATAAAACCATGAGATCATGACCTGAGTGGAAACCAAGAGTTGGACGCTTAACCAACTGAGCCACCCAGGCACCCCCAAATAAATTTCATAAAAAGAGATATAGTAACACGATTTAGTAATCTATGTAACGCCAAAAACAGATAAAACTTCCCATAACATAACAAGATTTTTTTAAAAAACAAATTTTATTTAAAAAGTACCATTATCGGGGCACCTGGGTGGCTCAGTCGGTTAAGCATTCGACTTTAGCTCAGGTCATGATCTCACGGTTCGTGGGTTTGAGCCCAATGTCGGGCTCTCTGCTCACAGCCAGCTCAGAGCCTGGAGTCTGTTTCAGATTCTGTGTCTCCCTCTCTCTCTGCCCCTCCCCTGCTCACGCTGTCTCTCGCTCTCTCTCAGAAATAAATAAAACATTTAAAAAATTTTTTAAAAAAGAAAGAAAAAATACCATTATCAAAGACTTTTCACACTTTGATGAAAGTTTTAATGTTATTGATTTTCCAAAGTACTTATGTACAGAGTAAGACTTCCATGTAAGATTATTGTTAGTAAGTATACATCACATTTTTTGGTTTCCTCTCTGAGTCCTATCTGTAAGAAAGTTTGATGACAAAGGCAAACAATGCCTGTAAATTGTTTCATTGTTATTCCTTTAATAGAAATGACATGCAGTTTTCTTTTTCTTTTAAATTATTTTTTAATGTTTTATTTATTTCTGAGAGAGAGAGACAGAGAGAGAAAGAGAGAGAGACAGAGTCAGCATGGGAGGGTCAGAGAGAGAGAGGGAGATACAGAATCTGAAATAGCCTCCAGGCTCTGAACTGGCTGTCAGCACAGAGCCTGACATGGGGCTCAAACCCACAAACTGTGAGATCATGACCTGAGCTGAAGTCAGACGCTTAATCGACTGAGCCACCCAGGAGCCTGCAAACAGTTTTCTTTTGAGAGTTTTTCTTTTGACATTTTCTTTCCATATTACATATAAAAATCAATTACTAGTTGAGGTCAATACTCATGAAACCATTTTTATTTGTTTTCTTTATTTTATTTTATTTTATTTTACAATTTATTGGTTCTAAAGGGAGTGGCTGGCATCCATGAAAAATAATGCATGCAAACTAATAATGTTTGAATTAACATTTAGTCAAATAACTAAAAAAAATTGAAGCCAATGGTTGGACTCATACCAAGGACTAACTAAATACACAGAACGTAATTTTAGAAATAGAGGCATTATAAACATTATGGTTAAGATTTTAAAAAATTGATAAAAGCCAAGAGGAAATGAAATAACTAGAAAACAATATGCCAATTAAAACATGAAATTGCTTACAATTGTCTAGGTTGTTTGGTAGGTCTTACATGGGATCTGCTCATGTCACGTAATCATTTTCCTGATCAAAGTTCTGTGCCAGTTATCTACTTATTGTCTCTTAACTCCAAATTCACATTGCATTTTCTGCTGTGTGAAGTGAGATCTGTCTCTGAGACATTTTTCCTTTGCCAGTTGGCATAATGTTAAGCTTTGTCAGTAGAGATTACTAGAGAGACAGCAGGAAGAAGGGTTTTCTTTCCTTTCTCCAATGCACTCATGTGCCTGGCTCCCACAGCAAACAAGGCCTCCCTGCCATCTAACTCTTGCAGCATAGGTGGCTTCTACATATTCCAACACCTTCAGTATATGGTGATTAGCAGTACCCAGAAACCAACAGCTTCCTGTAGGATACCCCCTACCAAGGTAGCAGAGTACCGCTAGCTTACTCTAGGATCCTGAGAGCAAGTTCCAGAGAATAGATTCCCCACCCGGTAAGTTCAGCCAGAAAGCATCATAACTTCTTCACTCCTCAGTGCATCACCACCCTAAACTCTCTAACAATTTCTGGATCTGAGCTTTGTTCTATATTCTTTATAGTTACTTTTATTTTTTCAGCCATTCCCACATTACTCAAATCCCGTGTTATAGTTAATAATTCTTTATATTGACCTTTCTCTGTTCAAATTATTGTGTGGTTTCTTTCTCCTGACCAAACTATGACTGATATACCATCTGAAGCCATTTATTTCTGAAGGGTTATTAAGACTCTTAGTTTTACATTTCCTGATGTAATGGCAGTCCATGTCTTCTATCTTTTCAGCTAGGACACATTTAGCCATGGATCAATACTCTGAAGATTAAGTGCTGCTTTAGTGTTCAAAAGTATTTAATAGGGTTTTTTAAGGCATTTTCCTTTTCTGGTATATTTTCCAGAAGACAAATTCTTTACTCTCAGGTCATTTAGGGCCTATTGCAAGAATGTGAAGGAAGGAAGTTTGTACCTGTTGATGATAAGACTGGATGTGATGCATGAGTCCTATGCATAATTTGTGATGTATTCTTGAGAAAAGAGTCTAAAATCTGGAATCTCATGGGGTAACTTGTGTCAAACTTGATAGTGAAAGTCATTAACTCTGGAGAATGTGGACCTCATGGACATGAAGGCCAGAAGCAGCACTCTTCGGCAAGGAAGCACAAGTGCATCAGCTTACTGTGCTAACATAGTTTGAAATGTCACTGGCTCTCTCTTCTTTTCCTAAGTAGTAAGGATGATTGAAACAATTAAGTCTATTAGTAAGTGGTTAGACTTTTCAAATTTCCTTATTTAAAAGCCCAATAAAATGAATGTCTCTACCATTGGAAACTTAAGTTGAAACTACTCAGCCTAGGACAAAAAAAATCAAGTCACAGTTTTGCTTCAGTCAGACCTAGAGCTCTCCAGAAAAGAAGAGTTTCTTCATCCTGAAAATAGTACGAAAAAGAAAGAGAAAGGAAGGAAGGAAGGAAGGAAGGAAGGAAGGAAGGAAGGAAGAAAGAAAGAAAGAAAGAAAGAAAGAAAGAAAGAAAGAAAGAAAGAAAGAAAGAAAGAAAGAAAGAAAGAAAGAATTGAATTTCAAAACCCATAGCAGGTGAGCGGTTGTTGAAATCTATCTGGAGGTGTTCAAAGGGACACTGAGGTTTGGATAACTATCCATGTTCCACCTTTACATTTTTGCTGGGATAATCATCATGATAGATGATATACATGCCAAGAGACATTTAGCAACCCTAGGGTTGAATTATGTTCCCCTCAAAATTCACATGATGAAGTTGTAACCTCCAATGGCTCCAAATGTGACCTCATTTGAAGGCTGGGTCTTTATGGAGGTAATCAAGTGAAAATCAGGCAATTAGGGTAGGGCCTTATACAGTAGGAATAATGTCCGTATAGAAAGGAGAAATTTGGATATGGAGAAAGAAGATGGTGTGAATGTGCAGGGAGAAGATGGCTATTTAGAAGCCAAGGAAAGAATCTTGGAACAGATGCTTCCTTCACGGCACTCAGAAAGAATCAACATTGCCAACACCACATTGACCTTAGATTTATAGCCTCTTTTAGAATGGCAAAAATACATACAAACATACATAATTATATTTTTCTGATTAAGCCACCCAGTCTTTGGTACTTTTAATGGAAGTTGTAGCAAACTAATAAACCATTTATGTCTTTCTAAATTAATGACACATAATACTACCTTGCATATTTTAAACACTATAAAAATGATAAGGTACTTTCATTTACTCTTCTCCTGTTAGTTAATATTTAAGAGATATACCTTTGAATATTGTTTTGACTCATGTATTTTCAATGCTATGTAGAATTTTTGTTCACTTTCAGAATATTACCTTCCCTACTTTCTCGTGTGTTGAGATTGTGGGCATAGTCTTGCAAGTGAGGGGCAGTTCAGTTGCATTAGCATAAAAGCAATCTAAGCTTATGGGAATTTGTGGGAACTGGACCCTCCCTCCACTTAGAAAACCTGGGGAGTGTTGATACTGTGGGTAACTTCCTACTGGAGTGAGGGGTAAGCCTTACTTTCCATAGGAGCTGTTTGTACAGGTAACCTCTTGTAGCAGTGGAGGGGCAGGTAGTTGGGTGGGAGGGGCAGTCTCTGTACCCAGTTTACCCATTGACAGGTAGACCTGACAGAATTAACTATGGGAAATTAAAGCAGATAATCTTGGTTGTCTTTCCACATGCTTATAAATAGATATTTTGACCTGAATGTCTCTTGAAGTTATTATTATTTAAAGTCTAAGAGAATTATCTTATTTTTAAACCTTTTAAAAAAGATCTATTTATTTATTTTGAGAGAGAGAGAGAGACAGAGAGAGAGAGAGCATGCACTGGTTGGAAATAGGCAGAGAGAGAGGGAGAGAGAGAGAAAGAGAGAGAGAGAGAATCCCAAACAGGCTTCGTGCTGTCAGCACAGAGCCTGATGAGGGGCTTGAGCTTGTGAACCATAAGATCATGATCTGAGTGGAAATCAAAAGTCAGACGCTTAACCGACTGAGCTACCCAGGCACCCCTGAGAGTATTATCTTGTTGAAGCACTGGGTAAGGCTTTACCATGATACAATGTAAATACTTTTTCCTTCTACATTTCCTGATCTCTCAGGAGAATTATCTTGTTCTATTCTGATTTTCTTCTTCATGCATTTCAAATGCAGATATGATCTTTGCTTTTCACTGCTAACTTTATTTTCATTTCAGTACTCTTCTCAGTATCTTCAGTGTTCTCTATTCTTTTTCATTTTTTACTTTTTGTCATTTTTAATCCTTTTCCCTCTGATTTCTATTACATTTTGTCACCTACTTTTTTCCAGCTTTTATATCACACATATTCTTGTCACAGGATGTGCTTTCTCTTCGTAGTGTTAAATACCCCAACGATTGTTTTATCATCTGTTTTCACCCGTTTATCTTGAGTGCTCTTCAACTGTTATTTGTTTTGCATGTTTTGCACGTTAAAATAATACCTCTGTGTTGATGGTATTAGTTTTTTCCTTTTTAAAACAATTATCCTTGAAGCAGGAGAAATTTATTCAGATTATGCATTCACAACCTTCTTGAGTGGCGGTGAAGTAAAAATCTGCTTTTCAAAAGGCTAGTATTTTCCTTTTATGTTGCAGTTTTGTTTCTAAGAGTGTTTATATTTTATTTCTCCCTAAACAACTAACACAGGAGCTGAGCATTTCACGCAGTGGAGAGTCTTCCCACTCTCTCTCTCTCCCCGCCTTCTTGCCAACAAATGCAGTGCCTCGGAGACTGACTGCCTTTTGAAAATATGGCTTGTCTTTGAATATTCTCATTTGGCCAATCCCAGTGCCTCTCAAATTTAATGTGAATGCACATCATTTAATAATTTTGCTGCAATGTAGATTTGGGCTAAATATGGCTCAGAGCTTGTGATTCGAATTTCTAACCATCTCCATAGTGATGCTGATACTTTGCTTCTCAGACCCACACTTTCAATTGCAGGAGCTTAGCCTGGTCTGGTTTTTGACACCCATTAGTTGTACAAAAGATGCTGCAAAATCGTTATACCCTTCTGTCCAAATATTTTGGAAATTATATCCCACCACATGTAGCTTTCCTTTTTGTAAGTTTACTAAGAGCTGCATTCATGGCATTTGCTCTCCATTCCTTCAATGGATATTATCTGTTCTTTGGTTACCTTGTCTGTGCTTTAAGCCAACTTCATGTATATTAAATGAGGAATTTGTCTTTTTATTCTCCATTCTTATTTTGCATGATTTCTAGGGAGAATAGGAAAAAGCCTAAATGACATCTTAAAATCTTAATTCTTTTTCATAGTTTTATAACTGCATTTTACTGTAGTCAGAAAAGGTCACCAATATTGTTTACACTTTTTAAATGATTGAAAACTACCTTATAGACTGGTTAATAGACAAACATGTATTCTTTAACTACTAAATTGAATTTTTAAATTATATGTTCAAAATTTTATGTACATATTGATTTTTGTTTGCTTGAGCTATTAAATCTTGAACAAGGTTCAATAAAATCTTCTAAAATAATGATAGCTTTCAAAACCTACTTGTCTTTTTACCAGTTTTGGTTTATATAGAGAATTTTCACATGAATGTAGAAAGTTATTTTACACAAATTTAGTATGACTATTTTATTTGTCATTTTTTATAGCATCTTATTTTTAACTTTCATGACTTACCTACACTTATTATTTCTAAATATATGTAATCATATTATATATATTTTATAGTGGTTTGTAGAATATATATTTTTATTACTTTAGTGCTCACCCCAGACAGTTAAAAATAAATGTTTGATGTAAGAAAGTAAAATAAATCACACATTTATCCATCTCTTGTTAATAGTACAAGTGCCATAAAATACTTCAATTCCAATTACCATCTGTATTATTTTGCAACAGCTGTTAGAACAAGGTATCACAGACTGGGTAGCTGAGACAAAAATTATTTTCTCACATTTCTGGAAATGAAAGTCCAACGTCAAGGTACTGGCAAGGTTAGTTCCTTCTGAGGGTGAGGAAGAATCTGTGCCAGGCCTTTCTCCTTGGCCTGGAGATGGCTGTCTTCATCTTGCATCTTCACATCATCTTCCTTATGTATGTATTTGTATGTATGTATTTGTGTCTAGATTTCCTCTTCTTATAAGGATATCAGTCATACTGCTCTAGGGTGCATCCTAATGGATTCATATTAACTTACTTGTCTTTGTAAAGACTGTCCCCTATTACAGTCTCTTTCATAAGCATTGGGGGTTAAGACTTCACAATAGGAATTTTGAGTGGGACACAAATCAGTGCATAAGACCACTCTTAAAAATTTGCCTGTTATTTTTAACTAGAAAAATTATTTTAAACATTTTTAATAAAATAAATTATACATTATATTCAGCCAATGTAATCTCAAATTTTACTACTTATTTATATATACCTTTTAAAAATAATTTGTTGAGATGTATACTATCAGTAGAATAGTCCTTGACTGTCTTTTGCTTCATTTAAGGCTTGTTATAGTTTAAATTCTTTAGATCTATAAGTATGTATCTAACAACTATAAATTGAATTGTCTTTATTTACCCTATTTTTGATATGTTCTTATCTGATTTTAAGGAAAATTTCTTTAAAAAATCAGTATCAGTTATGTCATTAAATAAGTATTTCTTCTCCATTATTACAATTTTCTTATATAAATTTGAATATATATATATTACTCTACCTCATTCTAACCTCTGTTTTATAATTTCTCTTTCATATCCTTTACTCCTGTATTTTTGTGCTGCATTTGAGTATTTTCTAAAAATCTATCTTCTAGTTCACTAATCTGCTTTCAACTATTTATAATTGCGATGATTCTTCAAATATTTTAAATAATCTTTATGGAGACATCATTTAGGTACAAAAAATTACCTATTTAAACTATACAAATTGTTGAATTTTGAAAACTACTACCTCACCAGAACAAGCAATATGTAGAGTATTTCTCAGTCAACATATAGAATATATCTATCATCCAAATTTTTCCTCAGGTTCCTTTCCATACAATCCCCCATGTCTCTTCCACTCTTTACTCTGAAAACCACTGATGTTCAGTTTGAAGTTTCTAGAATTCCGTATACAAAGAATCAGGCCACACTCACTCTTCTGTGTTTGTTTTATTTACTATACTGTTTTTTGAGATTTATCCATGTTGCTGTATATGTCAAGTTTTTGTTGTTTTTTTTTGTTCATATGCCAAGTTTAATTCTTTACCTGATGGTAGAAAGTAACACATGAAAAGATGCATCATGACCCACTCATTAGAATGGTCAACATTAAAAAAGACTAACAATGCTAAAAGATAATGCAGATGCAGAGTGCCTAGAACTTTTATATACCAATGGTGAGAAGAGAAAATTATATAACCATCTTGGATAAAAGTTTCTTATAATATTTCTTAATTTCTTATAAAATTAAGTGTAAATCTATTTACATGACCCAAGTACTTAACCAAGAGAAATAAAAACATGTCAATACATATGTAAAAATATGTATACATGCATATTAACATATATTTTGTACGAGACTATTTGCAGAACTATTTATTATTATTAACTAAAACCCAGAATCAATTGTGTTTTATTTTGTTTAACTACTAGAAGTAATATTTAATTGAATTTCAAAGTTTTCTAAGTTTTGATGCTTTTTCATTACTCAGATTTTAATATTTTTTTGCTTCTGTTATTGTTTTTTAGTTATAAATCATTTTAAATTAACTTATTTATCTTTCCAATAATTCTGTTTGAAGTCCTTAGATGTCTAATTTAGGGATTTTCATGGTTTTATTGATTCTCTCTCTCATGGTGGTTTGATTTCTTGTCAGGGGTGTAATTGTTAAAACTGATTATTTGTTTTGAGTTCTGTTAATGACAATACTGTAAGTTATGCCCACAAGTATCTCCTTTTTACTGCATACCCTGTGAAAATCTATTAGGCCACCTTATTCCAACAAGATCAATTTATGTTAATGTCCAAATAATGCTGGCAATATCAATTTTATATGATATTGGTACTTTGCTCATGGCTAGAACACTGATTTTAAATTTTCAGAACATTATTTTTTAAACGCAAAGTCTAAATTAAAAGAAAATTTTCCTTTTTTTCCTTTCTCTGCCAGTGGCTAGAATATTTTCTAGCCTTCATTATTTTTTCTGTGTGTAGCACTTTGAGTATCTTGTTTTTTCAGGGGGAGGAATTTTAATTTTCTGTCTTGGTTGTTTGTACCCAAGTATTTGCCTTTTATAACCCATGTGGTCATTAAAGTCCAAGCTTCCAGGTCGCCAAATTCATTGGCACTTTAGTATCAGCTTACTGTTTGTTTTTTAGTTTAGTCTTTATTTTGGGGGTCTTGGATTTGTACTTAATTTTTGGTAAACGTATCAGTGTGTTTAAAACTTGTTTATGTAAATCAAGACTTTATAGTATTTAAAACATTGCTCTAAAAGGGATAGCTTTTCAGATGGTCTACTTCATATTTGCCAGAAAATGTGACTTTCTACTAATTTGCTTAATCCAGATTTTGGTAAAGTATATTATTTGTTCACAACGATATTCTCCTCCATTGCCCTTGGTGTAGTCAGAGTATGTTTTCCAGATGCATTAAATTTGAGTTTGGCCATACAATCTATTTGCATTAATGGTATATGAACAGACAGACATGTTGTACTATCAATCTTAGATAACATTTCAAATACATTTGAATGGTTGAGCTGATTCTTTATTTGAGGCTTGGAATGAGATGATATACACAAAGGCTGGAAAAGCTACAACTGACCCACACAAGCCCTCCTAAACACAAGTGAATAAGTGAATGTTTGTAACTGTTAGCCATAATCAATTTGGGATTGTGTGCTGCCACAGCAAATACTGACTAATAAGGAGTCTGACTTCATTTCATCTTGGTTTTTGTTTCTCTCACTATTGATAAGACTGACACTTTGCTACACTTTCTTATGGCCTTCTTTTTCTTTGATAAACAATAAAAATAAAAGAAGAGGAAAGAAGAATATAAACTAATATACTAATAAAAATAGAAATGTGGTAGCCATGCATTCAGCCATATACATAATTGCATTAAATGTAAATTGAGTAAATTCTCCATGTAAAAGATTAATATTATTAAACTTGAGTAAAGAAAAATTAAACCTAACAATGCCGTTTTCAACATGCATATTTTAAATATAATGATGTTACATAAAGAGGGAAGAAAAAGGACAAAAAGAGATATACCTTTTAAGCAATAAAGTAACGTTTATTTATTTTTTTATTTTTTATTTTATTTATTTATTTATTATTATGCGGGGCTCCAATCCACAGATCATGAGATCCTGACCTGAGCCGAAGTCGGCCTCCAAACCAACTGAGCCAATCAGGTACCCCAAGGTTTAAAGCAAGTAGTATTATTAAAGATAAATATTGTTGGGGCGCCTGGGTGGCTTAGTCGGTTAAGTGTCCGACTTTCCGACTTTCGCTTAGGTCATGATCTCGCGGTTTGTGGGTTCGAGCCCCGCGTCGGGCTCTGTGCTGACTGCCAGCTCGGAGCCTGGAGCCTGTTTCAGTCTGTGACTCCCTCTCTCTCTGACCCTCCCCTGCTCACGCTGTCTCTCTCTCCTAGAAAAAAAAAAAAAAAATNCTTCAACATTATTGTAAATACTTGTTTCCTTTGTACAGATCTTTTGCAGTTACTTGAATATTTTGTGATAATTAGTTTAATTAACAGAGGAATAAAATGCCCAATTTTATACCTGGGCAGGTGAGGTAGAGCACAATTAAACTGTAATATGTCATATTATCCTGAAAGACACAAAATAATTGTCAACTAACTCATACTATGCATCTCTCTCTGTTCTTTCAAGAATCTCCTATTATTATACATGAGCATCTGATATATAAGCCAAACAACTAAATAGTGAAATCTGGTAATTACCAGCAACACCTAATTTCTCTCAGAAGCATAACACTGAATTTAAGAAGTCAAACACAGTGATTTAATTTGGACAAAGTTTAAGGACCTGGAAAAATGACCCATGTAGGAAAAAAAATCAGAACACTGGTTACCCATGGAGGAGAAAGTTTGCAACAGGAAAGAGGCATGAGGGAGCTTCTGGAGTTCTCACAAAGAAATTTGTTTCCTGGGGCGCCTGGGTGGCTTAGTCCGTTAAGCATCCAACTTTTGCTTNTCTCTCTCTCTCCTAGAAATAAATAAAACATTAAAAAAAAAAAAAGAAATTCGTTTCTTGATCTACATGATTGCTAAGCAGATAAATTCACTTTAAGGAAATTCGTCAAGTTGTACAATTATGAGTTGTACACTTTTCTATGTATGTAATATTTTACATTTTCAATAACTGAAAAACAATGCTTTTAAAATATTTTGGGGGACCAAAATGATCACAAAACAATACTTAAACTGCTAAACTTTACATATTTTCAATGTATTGGTGCCAGTAAAATAATCAAAACATTTATTTATTTATTTTAATTTATTTCTGAGAGAGAGACAGAGAAACAGCATGAGCAGGGGAGGGTCAGAGAGAGAGGGAGACACAGAATCTGAAGCAGCTCCAGGGTCTGAGCTGGCTGTCAGCACAGAGCCCGACGCGGGGCTTGAACCCACAAACTGTGAGATCATGACCCGAGCTGAAGTCGGACACTCAACCGACTAAGCCACCCAGGTGCCCCAAAATATTTATTTATTTTTAATTATTGTTGGTCTTTTCATTACTTCAAGATAACTTATTAGTAATATTTCTTTTAAAAATTTTTTAACATTTATTTATTTTTTTTAGAGACCAAACATGAGCAGGGGAGGGGCAGAGAGAGACAGGGAAACACAGAATCTGAAGCAAGCTCCAGGCTCTAGGCTGTCAGCAAAGAGCCCAACACAGGGCTCAAACTCACAGACCGTGAGATCATGACCTGAGCCAAAATAAGACATTTAACCAACCGAGCTACGCAGGTGCCTCTATTAATAATATTTCTAAAGCATTTTTCAGTATCTGCAACTTTTGATATAAAGTGTTGGCATAAAGCTGGGGAAGCACATAGATCTAGAAGGAAAAAATAAATGAGGTAGAAACTGTTGTCTGGTACATAATTTTAAATAATAAAATGTAAATTTCATGAGGAATTTTTTTCTCTGAATCAGTATGAACAGGAACAATTTTCTAGTGGAAAATTAAAAAAATAAGAAGATAAATGAAATAAAAGCCAAACATCTGAAGGAGGTAAATACATTTTAAAAAAATGAAAACAGAGCATTGGCATGACAGGATTAATGTCCGCAGCTTCAGTGTCAAAAAGAAATATGGGAAAGAATTAACAATACATGAAGCATGAATATAAACCACCTGAAACAAATGTTCGACAAGAGGATAAATGGAATGTGAAACACTCTGTCCTTAGCCTCAGAGATGAAACAATAATTGAGAAGATTATGTTTTGTGATCCACTGTGATAAATTCTATTGACAGAGACAAAAGGCTGGTCACAGAGCAGAAACAAAACCTCCACTTCAGATATGGCATTTTAAATGGAAGGACCAATTTAAACCTTAAAACAACTTAGGTATTCTTGAATTTACAGTAAATAAGGCTAAGGAATATTTACAAATTGCACTTGATACTTTACGGAAGATTTTTGTATATATATATATATATGTATGCATATATATATACATGTTGAATATGTGTATCATAAACCTTTTTCTTAAGAAATAATTGATGCAGATTTTAACCCTGACCATAATTGATGGTGTAATAGTTAATGTTCTATAATATATTAAAGAGACTAAAAGGGAAATTTCTTTTGAATTACTGATATTGTAAGAACATAATTTTTTATCTATTCCACTTTTTTTTCTTTTTCTAAGTTATTGTAAGTTTCAATCAATTGTTTATATGTATAGGGAGGATTAAAAATCTGACATATATTTCAGGTAAAATACACACCAATCTATAGAAGCTCAGGATTGGAAGTAGTTAGATACAAGAATAATTGTTAGAGCAAGTAAAAACACGAAATTCACTTAAATGTGAAATGATTTTTAAATCATTTAAGGCAAAGCAAAAATTCCTTTATGCCGAAATGCTTTCGTAAGTAAATAATACATCCAATCTAATTTCAACGTATGTTCTAAGAACAAAAATGCAGAAATGAATAAAAGTAAAAATAAGAATGCAATGTAGTTCTTGAATGGAACATCATATAATGGTGGAAACACAAAAAAGAAATACAAATTGAATTCAATTTGATAAATTCTTATGTTGCCAAGGGAGCAAAGGAAGGCAACATTCTGAGACACGAGGTCTTAAATGAAGGCCTAAATGAAGATGTACTTTAGCAGGGAGTCTATTATAGTAGAGTCTAGAGGTCAATGCCTGTGAAGCAGTGTGAAGGAAGAGGTGTGAAGCATAAGAGTCATATTAAGATGGATTGTGAGATAGGACTACAGCCTCAGATAGGCGTAACTACAGTGGGATTTTTGCATGCAGGACAATAACATTAAAATATAGACTCTTATTTCTGAAAGTGGACAATTTCACATAAAATGTTTAATTAAGAAACATATATATTTTATGCTTTAAAGGGATTATATTTGGGGGAGCCTTGAAAATTTGGTCAGTAATATTTCCAGAGAACAGAGACTAAATGTTATATCATTAAGGTTTATTATTATATCTATTTGTTTAATACTTGATGCTAAATAGTTATTGTATATTTATAACTATATAAAATTGTTAT